>NC_056745.1:1053415778-1053488278 GCF_019279795.1 Protopterus annectens | reverse complement strand
TTCTTGTAGAAGCAATGGGTTACTTATAATCTTCAGCAGTGCACTGTGGCATTCCCCTCCTCCTTCTGGCCACTTTTTCTCTCTCCCTGGAGGAGCTGATACTTCGCGTGAACATTTTACATATTTTGTAGTCCCTCCTATTTTGGTCAGCCACATGAAATGACAGGGACAACCATTTTTCCACAAGTAATACTGGATCCCCATCACATGTTGCCATACACCACCACAAATGATTACAAATACTGTAAAACCATGGCATTAAATCCACTTGTCTTTTCTGTTTGGCAGCTAACATAATTTTTTATGAATACTTTTGCACATGTGCCAGATGTCAAACTGATTTTCTAACTGAGTAAATTCACTATGCATTACTGATGCTATACCACAGTGCCTATCTGTTGCTTCTACACCGATAGTCACACCCTCACTAATTAAATTTCTCGTGATCCTTTCAGAACCTATTTTCTCCAGTCCCACTGATGCCACCCCTTCACAAACCTGCTGCACTGCAAAATCCAGTATGTTTCCTGTGTCTAATTCCATCATACTGTAGGTACAATACTTAGCAGAAAATCCATGGCTGTCACTGCGTCCTTCTCGACCTAACCATATTAGTCTCTCTTCAACGTTCTTCAGCAGCTGCTTGTGATGCTCATGACAATGGAATTGAACAACTGGGAAAAGATACTGACTCTGTATTTCATAGTATGAATTCTACACCAAGGTAGGCACAAAACCTTGATATGTGTACATATTTACTTCCGCTGAACAGTGCTGTGGCTGCACTCATTAGATTTCCTACAGGCATTCAACCAAGCAGTGGTTGGCTTTCCCAACTTACAATTTCATGTTCATTAAAACAGTACATTTTCACAGAATGTACTAAGTATGTTCTTTTTCTCAATTTCACAAGCCAGTGTCTTGCACAGAGGCCATATCTGTTTCAACAACTTATCGAAGCAGCTCTCAAAAACAATGATTTTTTTTTTGTCCAACAAAAATCTTCTTTGAAAGTTCCTGAAATGATTCATTGAGCTCAGATTGAGACATGCTCACTGATGATTCACACTTTTGTGGGTCTTTCTTGAATCTCATCAGTCTCATTTCCTGTACTTCCTTCAGACATGCAGTCTTCATTACAGGCATCACTAAAGATGCTAATCTCATCCTGTTGCTCTTGGACCTGCACTGCTTTAGTGCTAGACTGTAGCACTGAATGATGATTAATATCACTCTCCAGAGTCTTATCATTATGATATATATATGTCCTCTTCTGTGCTTGCCTGCAGTTCATCTCTCTTCTGTGAGCATTTTGACATCTTACTGTAATTGTGATCTATCAATTGTTCCACTACTGTTTCTGGGAATTGAATAGCAACATCATGGGTTTCTGTAAACTTACCATCTGATGTTGTTAATCTTCGTTCATTCCTTACTGATGGGCTATCGGTTCCATCCTTGGACCCGAGCCAGCCTTACGTCAAGCTCGCATCAGCCAAAAACTCTAGAGCCAAGATATCACCCAGAATGCTCTGCTCCCTATTACTCAAGATCTCGTTTGCTGCATTGCTGTACAGCCGTGTCAAGCGACTCTGTCTCAGCTAACTGAATAATTTTTAAAAGTTTCTATATTGTTAGTACTTTAAAAGTTTTCAGTCAGTTACTATACCCCTACCCTATCGTATCTTTAAGACTCTCTCCATATAGTTTCTTTCCCTTTATTGCCCTTTTTCTTACCTTTGAGGTAATTCTTCATTACCATCATTGGCAATCCTTCCTTTCTCTCTTCTTACCCTTCTGGGTAGCCGCCTTAACTCTTTTGTACTGTCATTCTTCTCGACATCACTATGTCGGAAAAGAAAAGTAGTGTTGGTTTCAAACAGTATAAGGACTGCGGCCATAAGGTACCTCTTTCTGATGGCCATGATTTATATGTGTATTGCTTGAATGTCTCCCACCTTACAGTGGATCCCCGTGTGGGATTTGTAGAAATTTTTCGACCAGGACTCTCAATGAAAGAGAGAACAAGTTAATCCTGAAAGGTCTTCTCAAAACTTTCTGTGAGGCTATCTCTGGGTCAGAGAGCTCACCCCTCCTTCTAAACCCCGTAAGAGGCATTCTTCTTCCTCATTGAGGTCGCTCACTTCATCACCCTCTGGAGATCGCACGGAGTCGACTCATAAGAATGTAAAAATTTCTAGACCGGTGCTGCCACCTGTGACTCTTTTTGCTCCAGGCTCGGCATTTAATTCTTGCTCCAGCTATGTCCTCTTTATCGCCACTGGCACCAGAGTTCCCGGTGCAGGCACTTACGGCTCCAACAGTTTCATCACAGCCTTCACCAGCACTGTCTCTGCAGGTACAGTCTCCTTCTGCACCATTGCTGCAGTCTCCTTTGGCCCAAAGTTTGATGATACTGTCCTTTACAGTGCAGACACCTTTGGCAGTGACATGCTCTTCGGTGCAGTCCTTTTCAGCACCATCATTACTACCAGTGCAGACACCTTCCTCGACGGCACCATACTCATCGGTGCAGACGCTTGCCTTTATGGGCAGACGTCTTCCACTTCTATGGTGCTGCCTTCTTCAGTGCAGACTACCTTGACTCCATTCTCCTTGGTGCAGACACCCTGGGTTCCGGGCTGTGCACCATTCGAACTAGCAAGGACTAAGTACTCTCCTCCTTTGGATCTGTCTGTTGGTAGCCAATATAGCCCTTTTTTAGAAAGGCCATTATCACCTTCAGGTTTCTCCTTGAGGTCGACCAGTAGCCTCTGAACAAGATGTGTTGCAGCTTGTTGACTAGTTGCTTGTGGCTAGGGTCTCTCTCCACCGTCTAAAGCTATGTTCCCTCTTTCAGGTGAACGTATTTCTCCTCATACTCCGACAGCACCTTCCCTCCCGACCCCAATAGTGGACCTCACTTTGGAGCCGGGGTCATCCTTGTGGCCCTCGGTGCACTGGGCATCGTGCTGTTCTCAGGCTAGTGGCTGTGCTTTGAGGGAGGGCATTCTTGGTTCCACACCGATTTTTTTCTATGGCACCCTCCAGGAATCCTTCCTCCCTCACTCTCCACAGCCCTCTTGAGAGTACTGGTCTGGGGGTCGAGTCGGAGCGGGGTGTGACCCCAGTTCCGAGGTTGTTGTGCTCGGTTCCAAGCTCCCATCCCTCTTTGGGCATTCCAGCCTTCCAGGCCATGGAGAGGGTGCTTGCCTCCACTGGCAAACCCCCCCATGTCAGAGTCCTCCCCCCCTATGTGCTGCAACTTTCACAAGCCAGAACCAGCAGACACCAGGCGTAAGGGCCTCAGATTTATCCCCCTCAGGAGAACCCCCCCCCTTTGCAGTCTTCCCCAGAACTCCCCACTGAGAAAGTACCTTGCAAGGTTTCGTGCAAGAGGAACCACATGGACTCCGCTGAGGAGTCTTTGACTGAAGATATGGACTTTGATGATGGGGAAGGGTCCCCATGGTCACCCTCTGATGAGGTGCCCTTTGGTGACATCCTCGAGATCCTAAGACAGAGGGGTGACTGGAAGTCCTCCAATCCTTCCTCAGAGGAATCCATATTCCTGCAGGCTTTTCGTGCCCGGGCCCCTACCTCCTGTGGGGTCTGCCGATGAGCTTGTCCAGCTCATTATCCAGCATGCATGGAAGGCTCCTGACACCGTGGAAGCTATACCACAGAGGCCTGACAAGATCTTATCTCCCCCACTTGAGCATCCCCATTGCTCAAAAGGTCTTCCAGTAGATGCCATGGTGGTGGTGGCTGCAACCAAGAAAGAGTTGGCAGAAGAGAGCTAGACTGTCCATCCGTCCAACAAGGAGTCCCGGGCGATAGACAGACTCGGGAAGCATGTGTTTGCTTTATCGACCATCGCCGTAAGGTCTTTTTACTATTTGGCACACTTTACAAGGCTCCAGAGGGATCTTATCAACCAACTCTCTGAAACCTTGGCAGGAACTGTTTCTGATGAGGTCCATAACAACATAGCTTCTCAGATAGTGACCCTAGAATCCATATCCAATTCTTCCATGGATCTTATTTCACATGCAACGGAAGGAGCAGCTAGAGTGGCAGGCACAGGTATTGTCATGAGATGACATGCCTGGATGTGCCTTTGTGACTTTTTGGACTCCTTTAAACCTTCCTTTATGAATGCCCCCATCAGGACCGCTTCTTTGTTTGGCATTAAAGTTAAAGATACGCTGGCAAGGTGCGAACAAGATGGCAAGACCCTGTCTGCTGTTGGTGTCAGACACTCCACTTCTCAAAGATTCTACTCCGGAAATCAGAGGAGCAGGAGATGTGACACAGAAAATCACAGGGCTCTTTCCGTGATGCATGTGCTGAGTTCTTTCCTAGAGGCAGAGGGGGAAACTCCAATGGAAGACACCCCGTTTCGGGCAGAGGATTTCTGCGAAACTGGGGCTCCAGAGATTCTTTCTCTGGCCAACCCTATCAGCACTCCTGAAGCGTTGCCCGACTGCTCACCTTTGGAAGCGGTCGGGGGTCATTTTTCCTTGTACCCACTGCCTGGAGAAACATAACCACCGACTCTTGGGTACAACGGAAAATATCCAGAGGCTATCGCATCCCCTTTCATCTCTGTCCAACCTCATCCAGAGACTTACCTGACGTTCCACCCATTCAAAGGGAAGCAGTGGAACACGAAATCCGAAAGTTGCTACAAAAAAGAGTCATCCAAATAGTCCCCCCAGACCAGATAGGATCCGGTTTTTACTCAAGGTTCTTTTTGGTGCCAAAAAAGACAGGAGACTGGAGACCAATTCTGGATCTCAGCACACGGAACAAATTTATAAAAACAGAGAAATTCCAAATGGTCACGGTTCAGTCTATCCTTCCTCTTCTGGAAGAAGATGATTGGATGTGCTCTGTAGATCTTCAAGATGCGTATTACCATGTAAAAATGGACAAGCACTCAAGAAGACGTATCCGCTTCTGCATAGGAGCCATTCACTACCAATTTTGAGCACTGCCCTTCGGTCTGTCTGCAGTCCCCAGAGTGTTCACCAAATGCATGGCAGTGGTCATCTCTCACCTGCGACTTCAAGGATTCCAGGCATTTCCATATCTAGATGACTGGCTCCTCAACGCCCCCACCAAGCACCTACTGGAAGAAGCCCTAGACTACACTCTCCTCACAGAGCAACACCTGGGAATCACTATAAACTGGGAGAAGTCCAACACGACC
This sequence comes from Protopterus annectens, assembly GCF_019279795.1. Taxonomy (NCBI): domain Eukaryota; kingdom Metazoa; phylum Chordata; order Ceratodontiformes; family Protopteridae; genus Protopterus; species Protopterus annectens. Next base: position 1,053,483,063 of record NC_056745.1, on the reverse strand, counting down.
CCAGCACAGTTTTTAGAATTTAATTCATCTGGGTACTGTTGGACATGAGGAATTGCACAGCATCCCTTCTGGATCACAGACTTCAAAGAATAAGACAACAGGTTCAGCCACTGCTCTGTCACCACAAATCTTCTGCACGGTTCATACTCCAACTCTTGGGGTCAATGGCAGCCTCGATCACCATTGTTTCTCTGGCCAGATTCCACATGAGACTTCTTCAGTGGTTGCTCCTCACTCAGTGCTGGTACTCTGCAACACCCTTTGTTTTTTCTGATAAGTGTAACTCAGAGATGCAAGCAAGATTTCCTCTGGTGGATGTCTCGAAACTCCCAACAATGGTATTGCCCCCTCAGCCCCCATCAACTGAAAGCCACAGTGACCACGGACGCCTCCCTGATGGCGTGGGGGGGCTGTGTCAGGGAAACTTGGTCCAAGGCACCTGGTCGGAGACAAAGGCCCTTTTGCATATCAATGTCCTGGAACTGAGGGCGGTGCTACTAGCATTGCAAGCATTCCATTTCATCCTTCCGTCAAGGACTATTGAGATCCAGTCAGACAGCATGTCAGTGGTCTGGTACATCAGCAAGCAAGGGGGCACCGGATCTTAACCATTATGCCGCGAGGCCTTGAGAATATGGCGATGGGCAATAGCTTCCAACCGCTTTCTAATTGCAACGCACATTCCCGGGCGCTCCAACATGATATTGGACAAGTTGAGCAGGTGCATCCTACATCCTCACGAGTGGTCCCTCAACCCTGTGATAGCGGCAAAAATTTTCAACTGCTGGGGCCAGCCTTGCTGCAACCTATTCGCCTCCCCAACCAACTACAAGTGCAGCAATTATTTTGCCCTGATTCCCCCCTTGGGGACAGTCACTGAGAGACTCTCTTGTCCACGCTTGGTCCTCGGGTCTACTTTATGCATATTCTCCTCTCCCAACTTCTGAAGAAAGCATGGCAGTTCACTCTCCAAAGTCTTATCATTATGACGTATGTCCTCTTCTGTGCCTGCCTGCAATTCATCTCTCTTCTGTGAGCATTATGACACCTTACTGTAATTGTGATCTATCAATGGTTGGGGTCTATATTAGGTCACTGAACGCTTTAAAAAGCAAACGGTGATTGATTGACCTTTTGTAAGAGAAAGCTTAAAATATTGAAGCAACAGAAACCCACATTTTTTCCTAGGGAAAGAATTTGGTTGTCCATTTCTGTTGCTTCGGTATTTTCAGTGCTGTGGTGGAAAGTTACAGGTCCAGTTCAGGTAAGTGTGTGATTGTGTGGATGTGAGTGTTAGGGTGGGTTAGGGCACGGGTTAGGTATGTGTACGATTGTGTGGACGTGAGGGTTAGGGCAGGTTAGGTGAGTTAGGGTTAGGGAGCGTGTGAGGTGAGTGTGTGATAGTGACGGACCTTAGGGTTAGGGTTTGGGTTAAGTTAGTAGATAGTGGTGTGTGTATAGTTTAGTGTAGGGTTAGGTGTCAGATTTTAGGTGCATGTGTGTGGATTGCTGTTTGTTTGGTGTGCTTGTGTTGTGTGTATGTGTTTTGGAACAGTGATTTTTTTCCCTAGGAAGAAAATCGCTGTTCTGACTGTTTGAGATTGTAAGCTTTCACTTACATAGGGTGGATTAATCATCGTTCGCTTTTTTAAGCATTCATTGATTTAATATAGACCCCAATGGTTGCACTACTGTTTCTGGGAATTGAATAGCAACATCATGGGTTTCTGTAACCTTAACTTTTGTAGTGTTATTACTAGTATCTGGTATGTTTGCTTGTATTCCAACATTGCATGCATTACACATTTTTTTTGGTCTGACAGGACTTGTTCTTCACCTTACTCAGTTTTGTGAATGTGCTACTCACTACCTCAGTGTTGTCCAGAATTGCTTCTTTGCAGACTGGTACATTTTCCATCTCCACCTTTTTAGAATCCAAAATATAGGCATCCGTAGCAGTATATCTCAAAAGTTCTTTGTATACATTGCACTTAGTATACACAGTACTACTGAGCACTTAAAAACCCTTGCAGCATTTTCATGCTTTATAAACACATTTTCACTGTCTTAGGTAAGTTTGTCACACTAAATCAAGAAAATCATGTTAAGAACTACTCTTGTCTGACAATAAGTAGTGTCCCCTTATTGGCTGTAAAGCTTGTGTTATGCTAACCATTTAAAAATAAATCACATCAACTAAGATTGATAGTACAGGTCTATGATGTCAGTCTTTCACAATAAGGGGTCAGTCAATAAATCCTGACACCCCAGGTTGCGTATCTTACCAGAATGACAATATCTACTACTTCTGCCTTACGATGCTGTGCCATAACCTCAGACTGAAATTGTGCTATGTCAGCAAATCACTACCAACATACAGGCACATAGAAAATTGGTTGTAAAGATAAAGCACAAACATGCAGTTTCGCTAGATATTCTTCCTTCCCAATTCCATTTCAAGTTTGAACATACTATTTCTTCTGAATTCTTGAACAAGCCAAGTAGCGACAAACTGCTACACTGCTGTCCCCTAGGTGCCAAGGCATCTAGCTGATAAGTGCACTACAAACTGCAAAACTGACTATGCTCACTATTACTTAATGACACCACAAAACAATCAGTACACACTGATAACACGTGCATGGCATCTTTTGCTATGTTACTGATGTTCTACTTAGTACATATCACTTACATAGATAGGCTGAATGCCTGAATCAGAGTAGAGAATTGTCTTTGGCTGTGTAACGTCCATCTCCGTGTTCTGAGAATGATGCTCACACACGATAATTGATGAATCATGTTAAACCAAATAGAGAAGAAATAAAAATTATACAATGATTTATGCATCTATCTATCCATTTTTATATATATATATATATATATATATATATATATATATATATATATATATATACACACACCCTTGTTTTTTGTTGAATGTGTCAGTACCCACTAGTCTTGTAGCCTCTTTTCACAGTGGAGACCTTAGGAAATATTCTAAAAGTAGGGAAAATTTGGACATGGCATCAGGGAACTTCCCCTATTGCAAAACGATTTGTTGAGAATGAGCACTTCACACAATTTCAGTCCTACATACCCTCCATTCGGTTACCTGCTTTCAATCATCTGCACTGAAAAATTCCATTCTAGGAATGTGTTACACTAACATGATTCACAGCCCTTAACTTTTATTTTTGTCTTGTTTAACTGAAGTGTGTGGCTTGATAACAAAATCCATCATGGAAATGCCCACCTTAACAATATTATACTACTCATACTTTCATCCGTGTGTGTTGAGTAAATGTTAGTCACTCAGATATACAACAACTCATAGTCAGCTCTAATGCAGAAATCAGTCACATATGTATAGTCCAATTCTCATCTGCTCTTGAAATTGCATGCTGTTACCTCATAATTACAATGCATAATATTTAGATTTATCAATTCTCAGTTGTACACCATTGTGCAAGAAATGCATAATATCCTTTCACAAGTACTGTTGCCTGATGCAACCCATTTGATTTACAAAGACTTAAGTACTCACCATAACTTGGCATCTGTGCTATCCAGTGTCATTATTCATCATGGATAGATCACGGATCCAACTCTTGGATCCGAGCCAGCAAAGTGAGTGGCAGCTCTTGAGCTCAAGCTTCTCCCTTCTCCTCACATTCTACTTTCCATAATCCTTAGATTGAATTTGCTAAGGAAATATCCCTTGGGACCTAGATTATTCTGAAAACACAGACCACCCGCCCACACAAAACACCAAAGCTTCTCTTCTCCACCAGAAGGAGGGGGACGGAGGGTGGGAACGTGATGAATAATGACACTGGATATCACAGATGCCAAGTTATGGTGAGTACATAACTCTTTGTCTGATGCTATCTATGTCATAATTGATCACAGATGGGTCAGAGTCCCCAGCTACCCAAAACCCTGGGAAGCCTGAAGGAAGGATATGCCAGAGCAGAGCAGAACCAAAGGATGCCCTACCCCTAGACACCAGATCCAACTTATAGTGTGTCACAAAAGTATGAGGACTCAACCATGTGGCACCAGCACAGATGTCATCCAATGATGTCCTGGCCCAGAAAGCAGAGGATGTAGCCACAATCCTAATAGAGTGGGCCTTGAGAGGTCTGGGAAGATCTTTGTTGTTAAGTTGATAGATATGCCTCTCCTGGCTAGAGAAAGTGCTACAAAGAGTTGGTCAGATCTTCGAAATTCTTCAGTCCTGTTTAAACAGAAACACAGCTGTCTATGCACATCCAGGCAATGCAGCTGATACTGTCCCTTGTTAGAATAGTTAGGGAAAAAGACTGGAAACTGTATACACTGGTTCAGGTTATTTTCTGAAGCCATTTTGGAGAATAAAAGAAGGATTGGTCCTAAGGGAAATCCTGTCCTTATGGAAAACCATAAAAGAAATTTTATACAGAAGGCTTGCAATTCAGAGACTCCTTTGGCAGAAGTGATAGCAACTGAAAAGGCCATCTTCCAAGACAAGAACTTGACATCACAAATTCCAGTAGATTCGAACGGAGGAAGGGTCAAAGACTGCAGTACCAAGGTAAGATCCCACAGTGGGGAAGGGTCCTTCAAGGAAGGGCAAAGTAAGAAGAGTCCCTTTAGAAATGCTTTAGATAATCTTGAAGACAAAAACGGGCTAACTTCCAGATGAAGTTGGATATCGCTGCCAGCTGAAGTTTTATCATAGAAAAACATGCCCCTTGATGAAAAAGGCAAGACAAGAAGAACTAGATAGCCATTGTGGAGGCTGAAAATGGATCTGTATCCCTCTGAGAAGCCCAAATAGAAAACCTCTTCCATTTGCTGAGGTAGACCTTCTTAGTAGATGGCTTCTAGGAAGCCAAAATAATATCCTACACTGGAGAAGGTAACTTTGTTTGGCTGATGATCACTGGAACTGGAGGAACCAGTCTGTCAGTTTCAAGGACTTAATTTTGGGAGGGGAAGCCCCTCTGGGTGAGAAATAAGATATGGGACCGGATCTCTTATCCAAGGTGGATATTTCAGATGAGATCAGAGAAGGGAGAACCACATCTGTCAAGGCCAAAAGGCGGCAATGAGGAAGAGTTGAGCCTTCAGGCGCCGGGCTTTCTGCAGAACTTTGGGAATCACTGGGATTGGTGGATAAGCATAAAGGAGACCCGGCAGCCACTCTTGAATCAGAGCATTCCTGGGGGACTCCCCTGGAGGGGGGATAAGGGCAGAAAAGGTGTTGCACTTGTGTTTGTCCCAAGACACAAACAGGTCACAACACAGGGATCCCCATCTGCTGAAGATCCCATTCACCACTGACTGATTCAGGGACCACTCATGAGGACTCAGGATGGTCCTGCTCAGCTTGTCTGCTAGAACATTGGATTTGCTGGGATGTGCATTGCAAGGAGAAAGCATCCTGAGGTTATCACCCATTCCCATACTTTCATGGCCTCTCTGCACAGAGGGTAGGATCATGTTCCCCCCTTGTTTGTTGATATACCAGACCACTGCCATGTTGTCTGTCTGAACAGTTACCACCCCGAGAGGGAGCAAGTGCTGGAAGGCTTGCATCGTCAGGAGGACTGCTCTTATCTCAAGGACATTGATGTGTAACTTGGTCTCTGATGGGTTCCATGTGCCTTGGACTATTCTTCCCTGAAAATGCCTCACCCCCCACCCCAACAGGGAGGCATCTGTGGACACTGTGGCTTGGGAGAGAGGAAGACAAAAGGGTTTCCCCAACAAGAGATCTTGGGTCTGAACTCACCAAGGCAGGTGAAGCTTGCAAACCTTTGAAATACGGATCATTTAATACATAGGATGAAGACACAGAGACCATTGTACTGCCAGAGTCCATTGGAGCACCTGCATGTGGAGCCTGGCCAGGAGAACCAATCGGATGGGCACAGCCATCGACCCCAGAACTTGAAGAACTTGCTGGGCTGGGACTCGATCTCATTCCAAAATGGAGTGGACCTGCTGCTGAATGCTGGATACTGTGCCGTGAGAAAGAGCTGCTGTCTCTGACTTCTTGTCGAGGACCATCCCTATGAATTCCAGTCTTTGACAAGGGGAAAGGTGCGACTTTGGAAAATTCACCGTAATGCAGAGGTCTTGAAAAATGTTCAGGGTGAAGTCCACAGTTTGAAGAAGATGCTATGTGGGAGCCGTAAGGAGCCAGTCGTCCATGTACAGGAAGACTTGAAATCCACGCAGCCGGAGATGGGCTGCAACCACTGCCATACATTTGGTGAACACCCGGGGGGGCTAAGGTGAGACCGAAGGGGAGGACTCTAAACTGATAGTGATTGGCCCCCAGCCAGAAGCACAGAAATCTTCTGGAGTGTCTATTTTGATGTTATAGTACATGTCCATGAGATCTATGGAGCACATCCAGTCGTCCTTGTGCAAAAGTGGCAGAATGGACTGAACAGTGACCATCTGGAACTTCGACTTCTGGATTGACAGGTTTAGCTGACTGAGGTCCAGGATGGGATGCAGGTCCCCTGTTTGTTCTGGCACTAAAAAAAAGCAAGAGGAAGTTCCAGATCCTTGCTGTCCTGTTGGGACCTTTTGGATGGCCCTTTTTTGCAGGAGGTCACAGACCTCTACGAGAGCCAACTCCCTTTGGTGGTGTGGGACATCTGGGAGTGACTTCTCTGGTGATGGGAGGGAATCGAATGCAATGACATAACCCCTGGATAAAATGTTGAGCTCCCACTGGTCCAAGGTGATGGCAGCCTAAGTCAGCTGGTGCAGAGATATCTGACCCCCAACTGCTTCCAGGGTAGGGCAGGCGGGCAGCACTACAGGGGCACTGCTGGGGGTTTTCCGACAAAGGCTGTTGGAATCCCTGAATTTGCAGACCCCATCTGCCTCTAGGTCGGCATCTGTTGTTGAACCCCCCCCCCCACCAGCCAGAAGAGGAGAAATCCTGTGGCGTATCCTGGAAGGAAGACTGCACTTACGGAACCACAGCTTCTTACTGCCCTTCTGAGTCTTAGAAAAGGACCATTGTGGAGTAGCAAACTTGACCCCTACAGCCAACAGTGTCTTACCCTCCTGCTCACTGTGTGTCAAAGTCTCTTTGACTGAGGGACTGAGAGGGTGGACCCATCAAAAGGGGTGTTAGTGAAAGCTGCCTTGAAGTTTTCCACAAATCCACATAGGCGGAGCCAGGCATGGCACCTGATGGCAATGCCTGTACCCATCACTTGGGAAGTGGCCTCTACCGAGTTTGAGATCAACCTCATCGAAGCATTGGCTAGGGAGGTGACAGTAGTGAGCTTTGGAGAAGCTGTCTTCAAGCTCTTTGGAGGCAATAACTCTGAAGGGATTTGGAGAGCTCTGACACCAATTCCCTTTGCAGCCGGGTGAAATGTGCCATGTAGTTAGCTGTTCCTCAGTTCAAATTTGGCTGAGATGTAAACATGCTTTCTGAATCAGTCTATCGCCCTAGACTCCCTGTTAAGGGGAATGGACCAAGGAGCTCTTGGTGGCTGCGGCAACCACATTAGCATCCACCGGTACACCTTTGTTCCAGAAGGGCATCTCCTGGGGGGGGGTGGGCTAAGGAATTTGTCTGCTATCTTGGGCACCAGTTCTATTGTGTCTGGCTCCTTTCAGGGCCTGCTGGCCATGAGCTAGACCAACTCGCCAGCAGGGAGGGGGAGACCCAGAGGTAGATGGGCCCACGTCGAACGCCTTCAAGAACATGGATTCCTCGTAGGATGGAGCTGGGGAAGACTATCCACCCCGCTCCTTCAGGATTTTCAGGATGTTACCAAAGGACGTCTCGGGCAGAAGTCTGGGAGACCCATCCCCTTCATTGAAGTCTTTGTTATCTGTCAGAGACTCCCATGGGGAGTCAAGGTACCTCCTCTTGCACGACTTCTGAGGAGGCTCCTCCACCAGGGGCTCAGGGGAGGACTCAGAGGAGGAGGGGAACACAAGGGGGTAACTCCCTTCTGAAGGCAACTCTGGGCCAAGGATGAGGACTTGCCACCCAAAATGGAAACAGGTAAAACAGGGCTCAGAGCTGAGGAGGAGGAAGTCAACCAACCTTACATGGTCCTCTCTATTGGTCCTGAGCTGTCCAAGGCTGAGGTCCCCAAGGGAAGAGAATGATCCAAAAACTCCAGACCTGAACCCACAACCTGGTGGCCCGGGTGGACATCTGGGGCCCGAGGTAAGGCCAACCCTAAGGGAAGATGAGTCAACCCCACCAGGGACCCAGGTGGCATAGGAGTAGGGGTACTTCCTGGGCCACTTCGGATCTGAGCACCATGATCGGACTGGGGAGACTACCACAATGACGGCCTCCATTGGCGGTGAGGGAGCCGATGGAGCCAGAGCAGAGGACAGACCCAACGGATCCTAGCCAGCCTGATGATGACCCATCAGATCTGATGAAGTCGTCAGAGCCAATGGGGACCTGGTCCCTTCAGTTGAATTCGAGACCCTGCCAGTCCTGGAGAGTTTGGAGCCGGCCTTAGATGCCGTGGCTCTCTGAGCCAAAGCACCTGGAGCTGGAGCCCCTGAGGCTGGACTTGGATCCAGAGCACTTGGATCCAAGATCCTGCGCCATTTCAAAGAGTGATCCCTGGAGGAAGAATGCTTCCTCTTTGGATCAGGGGGGCCTTCGAGGGGGATCCCGATACCAAGATACCAAGGGACCCCCTGTGGCTAAGCTATTTAGAAGCGGCTTGTTCCTGCATTCTAGGAGAGCTCACGGGTTGAATCCGGCACAAATGTTGCATTCTACATCTAAATGGGGCTTTCCTAGACAGTAGACGCACTCCTCATGCATGTCTGAAGGGGCTAGCTTGTAGCCGCATGAGGAGCAGTGTTTGAAGCCCACCGGCTTCTCCACCATACCTGCACACTCCAAGCACACCACACACGCACTTCACAGGGAAAGGAGATAGAAGGGAAAAGGGCGAGAAGAGGCCTAACGCCAGAGACAAGTAGAAGGAAAGAGGAAGCCTAACTCTAAGCTATACTAATAAAAAAACCCCACAAGGATACTACTAACACTAAAGGAAGGGAAAATAGATTGAAAAAGTAGAAGAAAACCCCCTTAAAAAGGTAGTACTTTCCTTTAAGGTTGCCCGAGCTCAGAAACCAACCATTCACAACTGCAGCAAACCAGATCTGTGAATTCTGAGAACTAGGAAGTGAGGAGAAGGAAGGAGCTTGAGCTCAGGAGCTGCCGCTCACTTTGCCGGCTCGGATACGAGAGTTGGATCCGTGACTCATTCATGATCAATAATGACACGGATAGCATCGGATCTGCATATTACTGCAGATGGGTGGGTCTTTCAAATATTCTTGTATAGGCTGTGCTTTTGACAGCAAGTCCTCCACAAGCTGGAAATTAGAAGAAAAAAAATTCATATGCTACATTGTAAGCTCAAACTGACCCAGTGATGTACTGTACGGTCACATATGTTTATATAACAACAAGATATCCATCCACTACTGATGTAGTACAAATAGCATCAAATCCTCAACACTCTTCTTAGGATCTCCACCTTACTTTAGGCTACAGATAATACTGTGGTATGTCATGTCAACTTCATTCTGTTAATGACAATTAACATCAACCTTACAGTGCTTAAATACATCCCTGCTACTGGTTACTGGTTTATAATATTGTTTTCCCACTATTGGTATTACAACAGTACTGTCCTGACATCACTGCATAGCAGTTTTCACTTTACGAATATACAAACCTTTCTTCGCATGTTCCATTCAATGTATTACATTAAAGTATTTCTTTTTTTCAATTTGGAGCAAATTCAAACAGTGTTTGTAGAGCACTGGCCTTCAATATATGACAAGGTCTGCTTGGTTTCTTGTCTTCTGGCATCAATTCAAAGCGGTAATCCAGTTCAAATATGTCTTCTTCAAAGTGACAGGAGCACAAATAATACTTTGGGGGTTGCTAACTATCGCCTCCTTTAAAATGTTTGAATGTCAACAACATCAGTTCCACATCGATGTACCTGCTGTGTGCACTGCTGTGCATTGTGGGGAAATCTATGGATATTAGTAAAGATCCTGTACCAAAAAAAAAATACACGCAGTTAGTGACTGCAGTGTCACCCCATTCACTTGTAAAACATTAAGTATCTGCTTAATCAGTCAAAGCATTTAATCAACAAATACAACCCATTGGCATGGTTGACTGCTTCACATGTCTGTACACAGAAATAGAAGATAATTTTGATCTCTGCACATTTCAACCAAAAACTACAGTGGCACTGAATACACCTTCACAGGACCTTAATGATGAAGATTTACTTTTGGTGTACAACCCTTCAGTGGAATACACCCAACCATGTACTTGGCAGACTGTTTAAATTAAATATTACAAACCAATACTGTTTATTTGTGGGTCATTGTGTATGTGCATGTCTCCTTTGTATCGATCTCTCTTGAAGACAATCCCTTCAAAGTAATAGATTGCTTTAAACTACCTTCAGTAATCCTGCCTGAGCACTAAAGCTGCGCTAAGCTGAACTCATTCATTTTGTTTTAATGAGATAATAACTGTATTCAATGGAAATTTCTACTGGTTTGCACTCTTAACAACTAGCAAAATTTGTTCTAGCCTAAGTGACCATTACAAGATAGTCACAGACACCATATCACTTTACCTGTGATTTGTTAATCAATCTGGAGTAAACAACATTGCGTCTGCATTACATTACATCCATGAACTACTGGCTTTGCATGACTTGTGTGTCTGCAGTCACATATTAGATCAATGACAAGTTATCAATACTGGATCATTATAATCGTATGACACCTGGCATTATCCCTTACATCAATGGGAAATAAATGTTGAGCACATGTAGTATGGAGTCATCATACAACGAAAGTCAAGAAGTACCAATGACAACACACCAGTCAAGCCTTGCATCCGAGTTCAGAGTCATAGTGAAATGTCCACTTTTCTTACAAGTGTGGATTACAGTCCCGTATACCGTCAGGTGTCAGTTATATGGAGCGTGAATATGTCATGTACATTTCAACCATATGGAAATGGACACTGTCAGCCATTTGCTGTTCACATCATTGGAAAATCGGCAACCCAATCCAGACAGATATTTGGCATGACATGTGCCACACAAGTGCACAGTCTCAACTCATTCCTGCACAGTCCTGATACCGACACGCTTTCTGATAAGGCATTATTACTGACAGCTAAGTATGTGAAATGGATGTATGCCAGGACCTTCACTGGCTTTATGGTGTTTAGTGCCATTAAACATACTACACAGTGTTGAAAATGCACACCTTTCAATAGCATGGCCTGCAATGTACAAAGCATCGGTCAACAAACCAGTGCAAGTCTGCATGCTATACACGCTGTACCTCCAGAGTGAATATTTACTAAGATATCTGACAAATCCTTAACTGTCATGTACTGCGTCTCTCATTGACACAATCTGCACCTAATAATGGGAAGACAAAGAAATTGGCAAACCGTTAAAACCTTTATTTCCATGTCACAAACATTGAAGCAGATGACACGATATGCTTTCTTAATACATGCTTATATAAATGAATCAGAACAATCATCTAGGGATTAGAGACATTGAATCATAATTTCCATAGCATTACATGTGTATATGTCAACAGTTAATCAGGGTATACCTGTATTCCTTCAAAAGGCAGGAAGCCAACACATTCATTGTTGTCTGCAGGAAATTGTTGACATATACAGGAGACTACATATGCCAAAATGACAACTCTATTCCCACGTCCCAGTCTTTGGGTGTTGAAAATCCTTAAAACATATGCCTGGTATGCAACCATGTGGTACAACCAGTGAAGTAATAGGTTATTTAGCAACTTCCACTTCATCATGCATTTGTCACAAACAAAACAAAATACATTGCTATTCCTACAGAAGAGTATGTAATATAATACAAGTGTGTGTGGGCAAAGTGTTCCAAACGTTGGCCAAAAAAATACAATTTGTTCAATACCACAGGAATATGAATTAAGGATTATGCTTTCCACACTTAATTACACTATTATCACAAAGTTCTACTGTGCCTTCATCTTACAGCATTGTGCATTAAACTCCAAGTGTGTTATCACAAAACACTCAGCTGTGACAACTTGACAGCAAGGCACCACATGCATTCTTCCTAATCAGAAATTTGCAATGCACATAAATGGTGGCAGTTGAAAAAGTAACATTCAGAATGCGCAATGTAAGATCTTCCACCCACTTCATTTTCAGCTGACAAGATTTCCCACTAGTAACACAACATCAACCCTGTGAAAATTCTATATTGATCCCTTACCTATTGGTCGACTGTATGTTGCAAAATCACCCTCTAATGTAGTACATTGCCCGCAGTATCATTTCTAGTACAACGGAGATTAGGCACACCATTTCAAAGTGTCTCTGGTCAGTGATGCACAGTGGCTGATTGGAGAGCTCAAGCTGTACAATTTTTACACTTGCTTGATACGACGATACACTGCAATAGCATTTACAGGGGGTATTCATTATAACACACCTCACAAGTGCACCAACTCATGCTCTCGATGTTCACTTCATGCGTCTCTAAATCACTGCTACCAGTACTTTCTCACTGGTTAGAAAATACTAAGTTCCACAACCACTGCACCACTATTCACCAAAGCAACGAAGTTCACTTATGAAAACCAATTTATTGTTACAAAAACAGACTTAGCGCTTTCATCATTAAAATGGCATCCTCAGAGTCATTTGAAACACTGAAAACTTGCACATTATATATCCACACACCCCACTGATTAGTCATGACATCATAATTAGTTAATTAAAATTGGTTAAAATGAAACTCAAAAAGCTTGTTTTTGACAACTAAAAATGCCTGTAAACAATATGCTTGTGGAAATAACTATTGAACCCCCCCCCACACACACACACACACATATTCATAAATTAAACATATATTATTGTTAAAACTGTATAGTAAAACATTCAACATTTGACAATTTGCTTGAATGTGCTAACAATTCCTATTGAATGTAGTATAGTAATACACTTAAATAATAGCTGACTTGTGTTTCAAAATAGGTTTGAGGGAAATGTTGTCATTGAGACCAGGGTACCTCATAGCATTTAATCGCAATTGCCATTCAGTTTCTAAAAAGGCTACCCTGTTTTTTATGTCTCCCCCTGCCTCATGGTGCACTCTGTCAACTACAAAGAACAAAAACTTACTAAAATTGGGACAATGACTAGTGTGCAAAAACAAAGCATTGTGTACATCTTTTTTCTTGATTGACCTAGTGTGTTCCATAATCCTGTCCTTGGGCTTTCGTGTGGTCATTCCTACATAGAAAGCATCACAGGACATGCAAGAAGCCACATAAACTAAATTCTTGGTGTTGCAACTACAAATTCCTGGACAAGCTATAGTTCTTCCAAAACCAAGTACACAAATGTAGGCCCCTTCCGTAATAAATCTACAACATTTACAAGATCCACATTTGGTCATTCTAGATTTGACATACCTACCATCCTTCTCCAAAATTGTTTTAACATTTTTTCCTTTACTGAAAACAATCAGCGGCTTGTCACCAATCACCCTTTTTGTGTCAATACTCAGTGCGTTAATCCACGCACTCCTCAAACAAGCACCAATTTCGTCTGATTTGTCATTAAATTTCAAAGTAAAGGCTGAACCATCCATCCTATTGTCCCCTTTGGTCCCTTTTGCAACTATCAAGTCAGAATCAACAATTGTTCTAAGAATTGGCGAATAAATAGACCTTCTCTTTTTATACACTTCCCTTTTGATTCTCAACAATAACTCCAAAGGGTAACCTCGGTCCAATAACAGACCAATCAGTTTGTAGATTTCTTTCCTAAATACCTCGTCATCGCTGACAAGTCTGGAAATACGCACCATTTGGCCCTTAGCCACTCCTTTTCTCTGGTGGAAGGGGTGACAACTCCCAAAGTGCAACAGTGAGTTAGAGTAACTGTCTTTCCTAAAGATGGTACTCGTTAAGCCAGATGATTCTTTGACTAAGGTAATATCTAAATAATTGATACAACCCATGTTCCACACATACGTAAACTTTAAAAATTCTGTGGTGGAACCAAGATACTCAACAAATTCACCAGCACTAGATTCATCACCGTCCCATAAAATCAGTAAATCGTCAAGAAACCTATTGTACATCACAATTTTTTGCTTGAATTTTGAGGGAAAAACATGAGCTCTCTCCCATGCTAACAAAACTAAGTTAGCAAACACAGGGGCACATTTCGCCCCCATAGCAACCCCAGATCGTTGCTGATAAACCTCACCCTCAAATTTCATAAAATTGTTTTTAAGAACTATTTCCATAAGGTCATAAAGCAAGTTAATCTTCCCCTTGTCAACAGATTTGCTAGCATTAAGACTATCAAAAAACATTTCCAAACCTAATTCCTGTGGAATGACCGAAAAAAAGTTGACTACATCAATAGTCAAAAAACCAAAAGAGTTGATATCATTTTTGCATCCCCTTAGTCGTTCCAAACAATGCCACGAGTCTCTCAAAATGTGAGAGACTTCTCCCAATGCTGGTTTAGAATATTCATCAACGTATGCTGCAAGTGGCTCTGTTTTGGACCCCCCAGCGGCCACAATTGGTCTAAATTGTAATTTGTCTATCCCTTTGTGAACCTTGGGGATAACAAAGATATTGGGCATAGTAGGAAACTTTACAGTCAAGTAGTCATATTCGGTTTCACAAATGACACCCTGATATAGTGCATCCAGTAGAAATAAATCAATCTTCTGGTATGCCCTATTGATTTCATTGACAGAAACCCTGGTGTAAGTACTATCATCTTCTAGAAGCTCCATCATACTTGAAATGTAATCAATCGTATTCATAAGAACCATGCCCCCACCTTTATCAGGTTTCATACATCTAATATGCCTAGAGGTTTTTAGTTCCTTAAGAACCAACCTTTCATCAACAGATAAATTGTCAGGAATGGCACTTTTATTCAAACAAATCCTCCTGAGGTTGTTCTCCATTAACTTCTCCAGTACAACTATCTCTGGGTTGTATGGAGGAATAAAGGTGCTCTTTCTTTTCAACCTAACCAAGCTTCCATTATTGACAGTTTCGTTGTGTTGCTGGTCAGTAGCAAAGTACAGTTGTAAATTCAACTTCCTCATAAATAACCTCATAGCAATCAAAACCTCTGCAATATCCAACCTAAAATTGGGGACAAATTTAATACCCTTGCTAAACAAATCAAAATGAGTGTCTGTTAAGTCAATATCAGTGTAGTTGTATATAAAAAAAACATGTTTCTGTGCTATATCACATTTTGAAACAACTTCATCTATAGTGTCAGACTGAACCAAGTGATTACTATCAACAGTTTGTACATCAAGAAAATCATATTTGTCAGCTAAGCTACTGCTGACTGAAGTTACAGACTCATTGTTAACAACTGAAGAACCATAGTCATTTCCTACATATGTGTTGACCCAAAATTCCTTGTCACCCATTTCAGTGTGTTGGGCACCCATGTCAACATCCAAACAATTGTCAGTTGAATCAACAAGTTCAAGTGACTCCTCACCCAAATAGTCATTTCCAACATTAATAACACTGTTAAAAAACTGCAAAATGGCCTGCACATCCCTCAATTGTGTTTATAGACCATTTCGATACTCCCCCCTCCCCCAATATTCTTGAAAATTCGACTGTTTGCGCCCTCTGTTTAATAGTCTTTCCGACCTCCATAGGCCGTATGACTGTTCCAAAAAAGGCTCATGTGCTGAATCAAGTTCTTGGTCATTGATAGGTTTGAAAACATTGTCGTCACTGTCATAACAACAGGCCCTTCAATATTAAGTCTAGGCTGATAAAAACCCGTTTTTCGCCCAGGCGGGTAAGCACATTTGTTAGCATAGTCATTTGTGTCCCTAGTCAACTTCTTTTGTTTGACCAACCTACTTTTGTTCACAAAAACCTCAATATTTTTTAACACTTTGTCAAAATTAACTTGGTGTTGGTAAAATAGCAAGTCAGTAGTAATGCTGGAGTGTAAGTTAGAAATTTCTGAACGCAATACATCCAACTTACTATTGTTGTTCTTAATAATCACCTCCAGCATCTCCATACCAGTACGATCGAATAAAACGACCAATTCATTAAACGCCTCAGTACCAAACTCAACACCCATTGGTAGTTTCCATAAACGAAGTCCCTTAGGGACTTGTTTCAATTCTCTAGACTTAGCAAGAAACAAATTGTCAAGCTGAAGGGCTCGATATTTGGTGCAAAGTTTTTCATACCTAAAAATCTGTTCCCTCACAGTCAGGGATACTGCACGATTTCAAGTATGATGGAGCTTCTAGAAGATGATAGTACTTACACCAGGGTTTCTGTCAATTAAATCAATAGGGCATACCAGAAGATTGATTTATTTCTACTGGATGCACTATATCAGGGTGTCATTTGTGAAACCGAATACGACTACTTGACTGTAAAGTTTCCTACTATGCCCAATATCTTTGATATCCCCAAGGTTCACAAAGGGACAGACAAATTACAATTTAGACCAATTGTGGCCGCTGGGGGGTCCAAAACAGAGCCACTTGCAGCATACGTTGATGAATATTCTAAACCAGCATTGGGAGAAGTCTCTCACATTTTGAGAGACTCGTGGCATTGTTTGGAAAGACTAAGGGGATGCAAAAATGATGTCAACTCTTTTGGTTTTTTGACTATTGATGTAGTCAACCTTTTTTCGGTCATTCCACAGGAATTAGGTTTGGAAATGTTTTTTGATAGTCTTAATGTTAGCAAATCTGTTGACAAGGGGAAGATTAACTTGCTTTATGACCTTATGGAAATAGTTCTTAAAAACAATTTTATGAAATTTGAGGGTGAGGTTTATCAGCAACGATCTGGGGTTGCTATGGGGGCAAAATGTGCCCCTGTGTTTGCTAACTTAGTTTTGTTAGCATGGGAGAGAGCTCATGTTTTTCCCTCAAAATTCAAGCAAAAAACTGTGATGTACAATAAGTTTCTTGACGATTTACTGATTTTATGGGACGGTGATGAATCCAGTGCTGGTGAATTTGTTGAGTATCTTGGTTCCACCACGGAATTTTTAAAGTTTACATATGTGTGGAACATGGGTTGTATCAATTATTTAGATATTACCTTAGTCAAAGAATCATCTGGCTTAACGAGTACCATCTTTAGGAAAGACAGTTACTCTAACTCACTGTTGCACTTTGGGAGTTGTCACCCCTTCCACCAGAGAAAAGGGGTGGCTAAGGGCCAAATGGTGCATATTTCCAGACTTGTCAGTGATGACGAGGTATTTAGGAAAGAAATCTACAAACTGATTGGTCTGTTATTGGACCGAGGTTACCCTTTGGAGTTATTGTTGAGAATCAAAAGGGAAGTGTATAAAAAGAGAAGGTCACTTTATTCACCAATTCTTAGAACAATTGTTGATTCTGACTTGATGGTTGCAAAAGGGACCAAAGGGGACAATAGGATGGATGGTTCAGCCTTTATTTTGAAATTTAATGACAAATCAGACTAAATTGGTGCTTGTTTGAGGAGTGTGTGGATTAACGCACTGAGTATTGACTCAAAAAGGGTGATTGGTGACAAGCCGCTGATTGTTTTCAGTAAAGGAAAAAATGTTAAAACAATTTTGGAGAAGGATGGTAGGTATGTCAAATCTAGAATGACCAAATGTGGATCTTGTAAATGTTGTAGATTTATTGCGGAAGGGGCCTACATTTGTGTACTTGGTTTTGGAAGAACTATAGCTTGTCCAGGAATTTGTAGTTGCAACACCAATAATTTAGTTTATGTGGCTTCTTGCATGTCCTGTGATGCTTTCTATGTAGGAATGACCACACGAAAGCTCAAGGACAGGATTATGGAACACACTAGGTCAATCAAGAAAAAAGATGTACACAATGCTTTGTTTTTGCACACTAGTCATTGTCCCAATTTTAGTAAGTTTTTGTTCTTTGTAGTTGACAGAGTGCACCATGAGGCAGGGGGAGACATAAAAAACAGGGTAGCCTTTTTAGAAACTGAATGGCAATTGCGATTAAATGCTATGAGGTACCCTGGTCTCAATGACAACATTTCCCTCAAACCTATTTTGAAACACAAGTCAGCTATTATTTAAGTGTATTACTATACTACATTCAATAGGAATTGTTAGCACATTCAAGCAAATGGTCAAATGTTGAATGTTTTACTATACAGTTTTAACAATAATATATGTTTAATTTATGAATATGTGTGTGTGTGTGTGTGTGTGTGTGTGTGTGTGTGTGTGAGGGGTTCAATAGTTATTTCCACAAGCATATTGTTTACAAGCATTTTTAGTTGTCAAAAACAAGCTTTTTGAGTTTCATTTTAACCAATTTTAATTAACTAATTATGATGTCATGACTAATCAGTGGGGTGTGTGGATATATAATGTGCAAGTTTTCAGTGTTTCAAATGACTCTGAGGATGCCATTTTAATGGTGAAAGCGCTGTCTGTTTTTTGTAACAATAAATTGGTTTTCATAAGTGAACTTCGTTGCTTTGGTGAACAGTGGTGCAGTGGTTGTGGAACTTCATATTTTCTAACTTTTTGACCCTGGTTTGGGTTGCTGTGTGGGTTGTTGACTTTCTCACTGGTGTTTTGGTCTTTTTTCTCCAGGTGCGTATTCAGGTTCAAATCTGAAGGGTACTAGACCATGCATATTTATTCTGAGCATCAAGTCGACTGCTTCTGTGAAATGTACAAAGTAAAACATTGTCCCCTAAGGCATGACATCAGTCCAGTAGCAAATTAGAGATGCATATGTTACCCAATTTAAAACCATGCAAAACTATGCCAATTTATAATGCACAGTGACACATGCCATGTGTAATCTGATGAAACGTGTCAAAAGTTTTACATACTCAGCAACACAATGCGTAGACAAGTAGACTTCTTCTATAAGTTGAGTTTACATTTTGCAGAAACATGTTGTTTAACCGAACAAAACACTCAATATATTTATATTAGCCCATTTTACATATAACCAAAATCACCACTGAGAAGCTCATAGGAACTTAGTAAAATTCTTGTCCTGCAGATTAAAGCATCAATTTATGGGAGAAAAAAATAATTGAGAAATGCATACAATGACGTCATATGTAACTTATGGAAGCCTGCCTCACATGCAGATGTAAAAAAAAAAAAAGTACAGACACTCGAGTGCTTCAAGACATTGTACTGCCACCCAAGGCATTCAGCTTGTGTTAACAAAAGTAACAATTACTCATCTGTGCAATGCTGCTTTCATGTCAGAATGGGTTAGTAACATGGTAACCAGTACTGTTAGTCCCATCCCAAAACTACAACTGTATAAACCATTTGGTTAGCAACAGAGACAGAAGCTCATGCTAGACTTTCGGGATAACTGTTGCAAGTTACTGTTATTCGGCATGCTGCCTACCTGGTGCAAAAGTCAAATACAGCATTGGCGACACCAGATTTAATAAGTTTATGCCCTAAAACTTGTTACTGAAGGCAAACTCATGAAAATCGTAAAGCAGTAAAAAAAACTGAATGTATTACCTCAGCAACTTCATGCATGATAGATAATGGTGTTGAGTCCATTATTTACCAGCATGCATAATTAAATACCTGCAAATAATGCAGGAGTTGTCAGCGTCAGTCAGGGGATACAACTACCATATGTAATGTAGTACAAAGTCAATTATTTTCAGCTCAGAAGGAAGCAGTACACTGATTTTGTGTCAGTCTATGTAAAAGGAATGCCCTGCAGTAACACCTATTCATTGTATAAACCATGGTACATATTGTTCAGTACCCCTACACTTGGACCACAGCTTTCCTTGCCCGCACTGCAGTATCAATGGAAACAAAGACAGAACTATAAGAGTACATTCAGTGTTTTATATGGAAAGTGTACTGAAGAGTGTTGGCACATCACATTGCTGTGTACTATCCAATGTATTGAACAATTTTGTCATTCTTGAAAAAAAACATTAAAGAACCAGTCAAACCAAAGCAATTGCTTAAATGCTTTCCCAGCCTATTTATTTAAAAGCTAGTAAAGTTATCCAGCTTTATTTTGGCAAACAGGACAGAGTTTCTTAAGTGACATATAAATTCATCAGGTCCACTGTCACTGAGGTGAACACGGTCATACCGGTATAACTCTGGTAACCTACAATTTATGGACTTATAGTGAATAATAGATCCTTTACACAGCTTCATTTGTCCCCACATAAAGCTATTATGCAGTCTTCAGATTTTATCAATGGTCTAAATACTTTGTGCGCCCTTCCAGTGCATCTGTTGTATTATGTCTGACCATATAATATGCAGCTTAGGCCATCATGTAAGCAGTCTGCCCATAATTCTCTTTATTTCACCTTTCAGATCCACAAGCAGGGGGGGGGGGCATGTTGTTAGGTCATTTCCTCCCAGATGCAGTACTTGAATATCTGCTTCTTCACCACTGACATATTTCTTCCACAGCACTGATAGCAGACTACAGACTATCCCATCGCAAGCCTCTTTTTCCGACCCACTACACTTGCATTTTTGACAGATATCCACAGATTTTATGTTCCAATTTCTATAGCTCTTTTTGAGGCCTAGTATGCATAGGAATGGTCACATATCCACACCTGTGCAGGTTTCTCATGGACACCTAGACCAACAGAGATGAAAAGATTAACAAGCACCTACTATCACCAGTATGCTCACAGCACAAATTTGAAAAAGCAGCAACACACACTATGTATAATACTGACCTTCAAGCTGCATGACTTGCTGCATTGTACATTTTTCATGTACCCACACTGAAAAAAAGCTTAGTAAGGAGTATTTTAGAAGACTTAAATTAATCCTGAAAACAGCATTGACACCTAGGAACAAGATCCAAGCTATAAATCCGTTTGCTGTTCCTGTCCTAACTTATAGTTTTGGAGTGATTGACTGGCCCCAAAATGTGTTGGATAGATTGGATATTAAAACAAGAAGGATGCTTCATGCTCACCAAATGATTTATAAAAATCAGTGTATACCAAGATTATATATTCCCCGTTCTGAAGGAGGGATGAGCCTCCTTGAAAATGATTACATGTAAAGATCTCCAGTCGTGGGACTCCACACATATCCACTGACCTCACAAGATCCAAATGTGGTGAAAGTTTTGAAACATGAGGAGAATAAATCTAAGATGACATCTCTGCTTAATTTAGCAGAAGCATATCGACGTCAAGCAGGAATGGAAATCAAACCAGAAGTAGATAAAAACCATGCAGCAACTGAATGTGCTAGAAAACAAAAGGTGAGAAGACAAGAAATGTGGAAAAAAACATAAATATAGTTGCAAGTCTAAAAAACTTTTGGAAGAGCCTCATGTTGATCAAGAACGAATGTAGGAATGGTTAAGGAGAGGTGAATTTACATCAAGAAATGAAAGGTTAATATTGGCAGCCCAGGCTACATACACACTAGTTTACTAAGTCCATTGAACATGTGGGAGAAACAGACATATGTAGGTTTTGTGGAACTGAATTGGAAACAATCACACACATTATTGGTGGTTGCAACTCTGTAATGGCAGAGGGACTGCATACTGAAAGGCATAATAATGTGGCTAGATTGTTACACTGGAGATTGTGCAAACATTATGGTATCAAAGTGGCTGAAAAACACTGGAAACATGAGCCACAGAGAATCATAGAAAATGATGAAGTTTACATCACATGGGATCACCCAATACCAACAGTCCAAAAGATAGATGCTAGAAAACCAGATATAGTGGTCCAAGAAAAGAAGACAAAAGTAGCATTGATCATTGAAATCGCTACACCTATTGACTACAGTGTCTTGCGTACAGAGAGACACAAAGTCATAAAATACCTTGATCTGCAGGTAGAAATGAGAGCCATGAGGAAGAAAGATACCCAAACATTTCCAATAGTAGGAGCAACTGGTCTTATAAAAAAGAATTTACAATCGAATTTAGATATGTTACCAATTCATGTAACACCGTACAAATTGCAGAAGGAGTCATTACTGGGCACATTGCGGGTGCTGCGGAGAGCACTTTTGGCTAACATCAAAGACTGAAACAATACTAATTTCATGAACTTTAATCATACTTTGACTTAGGAATAGGGTCCATTCCCATCATGGTATTAGAAACCCAAAAGACTTGGAGAAATTAAAAAAGAAAAATACTCAGAAAGATAGATATAATAAAAGCAATGTGCAGTATTATAATGGGTCAGGCTCCATCATGCAGTATCGCAAATAATAAACTAAAAATATCAGCACTGACAGAAAAACTAAGAAGATACACAGATAAATATAAAAGACAAGTACAAAATAAGCAATTTATTGATGACCTAAAAAGTTTTATGGATAATTGGGAAACAAGGTAAAAGGAATTGAAACACCACACAAAAAAGAAGAAATAAATACATTTTGGAGAAGTATTTATGAAGATCCTGTGGAATATAACAAAGATGCTAAATGGACAGAAGAAGTAAAAGAAAGTATAAGAAGTTCAAAGGTACAACATATAAAATGGGATGAAGTAGCAGCTAGAGAGACTGAAACAAAGTTAAGAGAAGCCTCTAATTGGAAAAACCCAGGCCCAGATGCAGTACCTAATATCTGGTTAAAACAGACACCAACTTGGCTACCAACAGGAAAAATAATGCTCCTACTTAAGAGTGAACCTGCAAGCTGCCCTAAAAATTATAGCCCAATAACTTGTCTTCTGACCACGTATAAACTATACACAGGAATTGATGCCGACAGAGTTTATAGTCATTTAGAAGAAAACTCAATCATGGCAATAGAACAAAAAGGACAATAAAAGAAAGTCATATGGAACAAAGGATCATTTGTTGCTAAATAAAGTCATAATGGAGAACTGTAAAAAGGGGAAGAATCTAAGTATGGCATGGATTGACTACAAAAAAGCATTTGATAATATCCCGCATTTATGGATAAAAGAGTGCTTTAAAATATATAAGATGCTTTCTACACTGATTAACTACATTACAGTGGCCATGAAACAATAGCAGACCACTTTGCAATTAAGCCATGATAAAGGGCAAATTATTATTCCAGGGATAAAAATCCAAAGGGGGATATTCCAGGGTGAGACTCTGTCATCTCTGCTATTCTGTCGTGCTCTTAACCCATTAAGATGTCTACTTAACAGATTAGGCCATGGCTTTATTTTGACTCCTAGAAAACAACAAAGTGTAGAAACTTCTCATCATCTCGTGATGATTTAAAACTGTATAGCTCATCAGATGCAAGTTGTTAAAACTTTTTCAGATGATGTAAGAATGTCATTTGGTCTTGATAAGTGTGCAAAAGCAACCTTTAAAGCAGGAAAACTGCATCACCAGGAAAACATCCATTTGGTACAAGAATTGGACAAGAATGTGATATAAAAGAACTTGAACAAGCAGGAGTGTATAAATATTTGGGAATAGATGAGGGATCAACGATAAAACATGAACAAATGCAAATAACCCTTAGGAATATTTTTGAAGACTTTAATCTTGAAAACAGCATTGACATCTAGGGACAAAATTCAGGCAATAAACCAATTTGCTCTTCCTGTCCTAACTTATAGTTTTGAAGTGCTTGACTGGCCTCAAAATGTGTTGGATAGATTATACAGGAAAACAAGAAGAATGCTTCGTGCTTACCATATGATTTATAAAAATCAGTGCATACCAAGATTATATATTCCCTGTTCCAAAGGAGGTATGAGCCTCCTTGAAATTGATTACATGTATAGATCTGCAATTGCGGGACTGCAAACATATCTGCTGATCTCACAGGACCCAAATGTAGTGAAAGTTTTGAAACATGAGAATAAATCTAAGATGACTTCCCTACTTAGTCTAGCAGAAGCATATCGACATCAAGTAGGAATGGAAATCAAACCAGAAGTAGATAAAAATCAGGCGGCAACTGAATGTGCCAAAAAACAAAAAAAGGATCAGTTGAGAAGGCAAGAAATGTACAAAATGCATAAATATAGTAACAAGTATAGAAAACTTCTGGAAGAACCTCATGTTGCTCAGGATCGAATGCAGGAATGGTTAAGGAGAGGCGAATTCAAACCAAAAGATGAAAGGTTAATATTGGCAGCCCAAGATAGTGGACTAAATACACGTCAGTTTACAAAGTCCATTGAACATGTGGGAGAAACGAATAAATGTAGGTTTTGTAAAACAAAATTGGAAACAGTCTCACACCTCGTTGTTAGTTGTGACATGCTGATGGCAGCACAACTGTATACTGAAAGGCATAATAATGTGGCAAGACTGTTGCACTAGGGATTGTATAAACATTATGGTATTGAAGTAGCTGAAAAACACTGGAAACATGAACCACAAAGCATCATAGAAAATGATGAAGTCTACATCACATAGGATCACCCATTACCAGCAGTTCAGAAGATAGATGCAAGAAAACCAGATGTAGTAGTCCATGAAAAGAAGAAAAAAATAGCATGGATCATTGAAATCACTACATCCAGTGACTACAGTGTCTTGTGTACAGAGAGACACAAAGTCATAAAATATCAGGATTTGCAGGCAGAAATGAGAGCATTGTGGAAGAAAGATACCCAGGCAGTTAAAGTTGTAGCAGGAGCAACGGGTCTTATAAAAAGGAATCTACGGGCATATTTAGATATGTTACCAATACATGCAGCTCCATACAAGTTGCAGAAGGAGTCATTACTGGGCACATTATGGGTGCCACGAAGAGGACTTCTAGCTGACATCAAAGATTGAAACAATACTAATTTCCTGAACTTTAATCGTACTTTGACTAAGAAATGGGATCCATTCCCATCATGGTAATAGAAACCTAAAAAACTTGGAGAAATTAAAAAAGAGAAAAGAAGTGAAATGGATACCATTAAAATCCTTTATTTAATTTAGTAAATGGCATATTCTGTTAGTTAGCAAGTGTCACACTGCATTGTCATCTTGAGTATGCACTTTGATGAGTAATTTTTGCAAAAGGTGCATTTCTACACTTGTACACCATAAGCCAGTTGTGTCACACAAGGGGGGGAAAGGGAAAAATCAGTAACAAAAAAAAAAGCACCCACATCAGGCAAAGTCCAATGTTAGGAAATGCTTACTTCACAAGTTTCATAGTAGTAATAGTGTTGATAAGCAGCAATAAGCCATTTATCACAAGTAGATCTGTTATGGCCACTCATCAAATACAGTTGTCCACTAAAGGCATTATGATTTCTATTCTGACAAAGAAAATAATTTGTTAGTAAAGTATGATTGCATACGTATGTCTTCAACTTTTTACAATGGATCCCATGTCATGGATGGCAACTCACATCAAACTTTAGCAGGTACTGTGTAAGCAATTTATAAAGCCATATCTAACATGAACACACACACTAACATATAAAAGTATATGTTTCATCATATATATGTACAAATACACACACACACACACACACATATATATATATATATATATATATATATATATATATATATATATATATAGGTTTACTATTACAAGGTCGAACGGCACTCCTTCGAATGCACTATAGTCGACAACGGAAGGTCGTAAATGTCGAAGTAAAAAAATCAGTCTAGGAACGGTGTTAACATGGGTTGAGGTAGGTGTTCATATTATTCTCAACTACAAACATCTCCCCTACCTCAACCCATGTTGAAACCCATTCCTAGATTGTTTGTTTGAGTTCGCGATTATCAGTTTCGACCTTCCGTTGTCGACTATAGTACATTCAGAGGAGTGCCGTTCGACCTTGTAATAGTAAACCTATATATATATATATATATATATATATATATATATATACATTTTGTGACCATGTAATTATGGACATAAACAGCACTTCAATGCACAAGTATATTTATATATCCAGGACCATCCACACAACCTCAGAATGGGTTTTGCTGTCAAGATGAAGCATAATGGAACATCTGTCATGCTTGCTTTCTTATCTGGCCCTGTAAGTAGTGAGCCATCAATTGCAGTAGCAAACAGCACTCTAATGCACAACCTGCATAGTATCCCACACATTCCCAATGAGAAGAGTACAATGATTTGATCCTGTGATACTCAGACATACTGCCCAGTTGCTCTTACATCAACAGTAATGAAGTGTTGTGAGTGATTGATCAAGAACCATATCTCTTCAAGCCTACGTGCAACACTGGATACATTACAGTGTGCTTATAGATCTAACTGCTGCATGGCTGATGCAATAGCTATAGCACTTCGTGAATCCTTGGCACATGTAGAGAACAAGAATCGCTACGTCAGAATGCTGTTCATCAAATTTATTTCCACCTTTAACACTATCAACCCCCAGAATCTGATATAGAAGCTGATCCAGTTGGCCATCAACATCCCGCTGTGTAACTGGATACTGGACTTTCTCATCAACAGACCCCAAAAAGTATGTGTGGGAAATAACAGTTCAGTCAGTATTGCATTGAGCATGGGTGTCCCTCAAGGCTGCATCCTGAGTCCTCTTCTGTTCACCTGTTGACCCATGACTGCATGGCCGAGCATGAATCCAACAAAATCATCAAGTTCGCAGATGATTACCACTGTTGTAGGTCTTGTCAGAAATGGTGAGGAAACAGCCTACAGGGATGAAGTGGAGCATCTGATAGGCTGATGCAACAGCAACAGTCTGACATTAAATGTAAGCAAGACCAAAGAATTAATATTGGACTTCAGGAGGACTCAGGAGATGTATCAACCTCTGGAAATTAAGGGGATGGTGTGGAAAGAATCAAAACACCAAGTTCTTGAAAGTGCACATCTCAGATGACTTATCCTGCTCGACTCGTATTAGCCACACAGTGAAGAAGGCACAACAACATCTGCACTTCCTATGGAAACTGAGGAAATCAAGCCTGTCTCAGTACATCCTCAAATCCTTCTACAGGGGTACCATCAATAGCATCCTCTCAAATAACATTGTTTGGTATAGTAACTGCAAAGCATCTGACTGCAAGGCTGTTTTGAAAATAGTGAGGGCAGCCTAAAAAGTTATTGTTTCCTTGCTCCCATTCATGGATGATCTGCACGAGACTCGGTGTGTGGGAAGAGCTATGAAGATAATTAAAGATCCCACGCACCCTGCCCATGGGTATGTTCTTCTATCATTCCTCTGGCAGGCGGTATTGTAGTTTACACTGCAAAACATCTAGACTGAACAGGAATTTCTTCCCTGTATCCATAAGGCTGCTGAATTTGAATGCCAGGCATGACAGAGAATAATTAGATCAATATGCCACTGGCTGTGAAGTATCATCTGTAGTAATCACTCTGGCAAATTGCTTCAGTAACTGGTACAGTTAGCCTGATTTCTTATGCTATTACTTCCTGAATGTACAATAGTCAGAAGTGAGTCACCCCTCCATACATGTGCAATATGAACATCAGAATATATCACACTACAAATGATGAAATGGAATATTCTAAGTAATCACAATGTGAAGGCATAGTCTTGCAATACCTACTAGTATAATATTGCCTAATGTATTACTGTCCAATTGTGGTAATTTATTGTGTTGTTAATATTTTAATAATTACTATATGCGCATTAGTCTTACTGTCATTCAAAGTATGTGTTCATTGTTGTGTCTTGCACGGGGACCAAAGCAACATAATTTTGTTTAGCTTACACTGCTGTGTATATCTGATTGACAGTAAAGTTTATTTTGACTTTGACTTTGAGTTCGATACACAGAACTCACACAAAGACTACATATTATGTGTAGGTTATCATTTAGTAATACTTGACACATTTGCATATACACCACAAGATACATCCACATGTATGCAGTTGCAGTTGCACTTGCACAGCCACACAGCCTATCTACAAAAAACATTATTGTCACATATATACATGATAGTAAAAGATACACAAACCTAAAATTAAATATGCTGACTTACATGCATAGCTGATGCACATTATGGAAATGTGATACCCGTAACTTATATATTTCCCTCTATCTCTCCCTGTCTCTGTATATTGTATATAAGAAAAAAGAAAAAAATATATATATTTTAATGGGGTGGCGAAAGCCGACACACTCTGGCCAGGCTTATAAATGCCTTCGGGCAAATAGCCTAGTACCTACCTATGAACCTATATATATATATATGTAAATATGAATATTTCAAATGCATACATACTAATATACGTACATAGTAAGACACTTACATATAGTTTCATAGTTTCATAGTTTAGTACTAGGCTATCTGCCCTGAGGCATTTGCAAGCCTAGCCATAGAGATGTGGCTTTTGCCACCCCATGTAGTGGTACTAAGGTGTATAGAATAAATTTAGTGTACTGTGCCTTTGTCTAGTAGTGACACATTGAAGACCCCCCTTACTTATTAAAATTAGTTTACTGTGCCTCTGTTAAGTAGTGATACAGAGGTGACCCCCGTGGTAAACCTACGATCTCCCATCCACTCGTCAAGATTTCTCTTGAAGAGAGACAGTGAGGGGCTCTGCCTAACTTGGACTGGGATTTTGTTCCATAGTATGGGAAGCCTCTGAGTTATGAATCTGTCTCTCCAGCATGTTCTATTCATGTTTGTACTGAGGTTTAAATCTTTGGCTCTCATGGTTCTTATGGATTTTGATTTTTTGAGGTGGAGCATGTCCATCAATTCCTGGTTGGACATGGCCTTGTATGTCAGGCACAGATCACCTCTGAGCAGGCGGTATGCTACTGAATAGAGCTGGAGTTTCTTTAGCCTGGCAGCATATGACATATGTTGGAAACCCTTGATCCTCTTGTTGAGGTACTTCTGGGGTCTCTCCAGCTGTTGTAAGTGCCGGGTGAGGTACATACCAAATGGGGCATTGTACTCAATCATGGGCCTGATAAGGGAGGAGTACAGGGGCACGATGACCTCCTTTGATCTGGATGTGAACCCCTTCATGATAAGGTGGGCAAGGTAGAAAATCTTTCTAACCACTTTGGCAACGTGGGTGTCAAATGAGAGGTCACTATCAACTTGGGTCCAAAGGTCTCTGATTACTTTTTCGGTACTTAGTGGGTTACTGTCTATGTGATAATTTGTGGGTATTTTATTTTTCCCAAAGGGGATGACTATACATTTCTTGGCATTCAGTTTAAGGCCGTGATTCCGACACCAGTTGTCCATTTCGGTGAGGCCTTTCTGTAGGATGTATGTGTCAGCTGGTGTATCGACTATGGCACCTAGTTTGCAGTCATCTGCGAACTTTGTCAGCCACAACCCTCCCATGTTTGCTTTCACATCAGAGAAGTAAATGCCGAACAAGAGGGGTCCCAGGACAGAGCCCTGTGGGACACCACTTGTGACTGGCTTTGAGTCTGACATGGCTCCCGCAATCTTGACTTTATGGGTTCTGTTCTTTAGCCAGTTTGCAACCCATCTTGTGACATATGGATTTACTTTTAAGCTGTTTAGCTTTTCTATGATCCTCGAGTGGGGTATTGTGTTGAAGGCTTTAGCCAAGTCCAGGTAGGCTGTATGGACTGCCTTGCCCTCATCAATGGCTCTAGTGACTGTTTTGAAAAAGTCAACCAGGTTCAAAAGGCAGGATCTGCCTTTTACAAAGCCGAACTGGGTGGGATCAAGTGTCTGTAGGTCCCCAATGTCGTTGTTTATGAGTTCCATAATAATTCTTTCCATAGCTTTGCAAACCAGGCTGGTCAAGCTTATGGTGCGGTAGTTCCCAGGGTCTGTAGTGGAGCCTCCCTTGTGGAGTGATAACACTGTTGCTGTACACCAGTGTTCAGGTACATATCCTTTAGTAAGGCTAAGGTTAAATAACATTTTTATATGCAGGTTTAGCTCCTCTTGGAGTTCACATATCACGCAGCCGGGGATACCATCACGTCCCATAGATGCTGTGTTTTTTGCTATGTTGAGGGTGGTTCTCACCTGGACATCGGAGATGACAGGGAGGTTACATTCAGCTGGGATGAGTATTTCTTCTTTTGGAGGTGATGGAGGGGAGAAATTTGCACTGAACCTGTCTGCCAGGATGTTGGCAATATCTGTGGGTTCGGTAAATTTTTTGTCATTGTGTACTAACTCTGAGCATATCTGAGTGTTTCCACCCAGGTTTCTGACATAACTGAAGAATGCCTTGTGGTTATCTTTAGTGTCCTTGGCGATTTTTCTCTCAAAGTTGGCCTTGGATATTTTTATGAGAGAACGTAGCTTTCTACTAGTGCTGATCAGAGATGCCTTCCCTTTATGGGATTTTGCTCTGTCTTGCAGTAGCTTCCTTCTTTTGTTATACAATTTGTTTATGGCTGGGGTCCACCAGAGAGGATGCTTTCCTTTGGTGGAGATGGTCTTGGTTTTATTTGGGATTGCACGATCCATGCATTCTTGGAGATGTCCGTAGAAAGCATTTGTGTAGGATTCAGCATTGTGGGATGTGGTTTCCATTGGCACTGTGGGCTTAAATGATACCATCTCAGTCTTGAGAAGTGTAAAGTCGGCTTTTGAGAAGTTTCTCACTGTAGTTTTTTTGTGCTGGGGGTGGAGGTGGTAAATGTATATCCAGAGTGATTAGTTTGTGGTCAGATCTCACCAGTGAGGGCAATACTTCCAGTGTGGAGCATTTTGTCCCCATGTTTGTGATGATCAGGTCTAGTGTATTATCCCCCCTTGTGGGAGAGGTGACTAGTTGTTCCATTGCATTTGAGTTTATGAATTCCAGGAACCTTTGGGCTAGGGTGTTAGGGCTAGAATAGTGCCCCCAGTCTATGTTAGGGTAGTTGAAATCTCCCAATATGATGGTATTTGGTGAGACATTCATATCTTCCAATGTCTTCAGGAAGGCTGAGTGGGGTTCTTGAGATTGGGAGGGTGGTCTGTAACATGCAACCAGTTGTATAGCAGTTTTGCCTACGGTTAGCTGCACCTGGATGGTCTCCGATGCTTCATGAGTTGCCACTAACCTAGAGGTGTGAGTGTCCTTGATGAATATGGACACTTCCCCTCCCTTTGTTGTTCGGCCCGGGTTTTGGGGCTGAAAAGCATGATACGAGGTAAAGCCTGGTAGCGATGGGGTGCTCTCAGGAGCCTTGAACCAGGTCTCGGTTACAGCGCAGACATCAATGTTCTCCATACTGAGAAGTGCTTCGAGAACCTGCATCTTGAGATTTAGACTTCTGGCGTTGAGCAGCATTACCCTTAATTTTATTCCATTTTTGTTTTCTAAGGAAAAGGCTCAGACACATACATACTGAGGTAGCTAGAAACACTTTCATGCACATATGTATTCACAAGCATACAGTGTTACAATATTACGTATAGTACTTCTGATATGCATAAGGACTATATATATATATATATATATATATATATATATATATATATATATATATGTATATATATATATGCATTTGTCTGTGTAGTATCACACACAGATACACAGCTTAATTAGTTTTAGTTTGGCTCCTTGATAACTGCTTAGTGAAGTGAATTCAGTGGTATGTCCTTGGTGTTTTACTACAGTCGCATTTCACTTGCTGGCTGCAGAACTGAACATGTACTTTAGACAAGGATCACAGTCAAATTTGAATTGAATAAATGTTTTCCCTTGGTTCTGTCCACCCCACAAGCATATTGCTCTGTCTATGTTTTATAAGACAGCATTAAAGAGCTTTCTACTATCATAAAACTGACCTTTCAGTGGGGTAAGTGCTTTGAGAGAAAAACAAAGTAATTACATGAGTTGGGGTTCTAAGCTGTTATCACCTCTTTTGGCACATTTACCAAATTAGCAGTAAATTTGAAATGCAAAACTTTTAATATTGGTTACTGTCAAGTTCACCTTTGAAATGCTAAAATTTCTTCTGGTCTTTGTGAAGCTTACTAAATAAGTTACTGATGAGAAAGCCATTTGATATGTGAGGTAGTCCTTTTAAGTACATTTAAATTGGAAACAGAGCACTATCAAGCCAAGGTGAGTCAGAAAGGATTGACTACCAGAAAGCCATTTGGAATGTGAGAGAGCTCTTTCATGTACAAATAATCAACTGGAGACAGGCAACTGTAAAGCAAAGGTGAGTCAGAAAGGACTGAATACCAAACCCACTGGACACCTGTTGTGTTGAAAATGCAAATTATGTTGAGCACTCCGGTACTGAAGGTACACGTTTTCACGAAGTAGCCCAAGAAAGCTGAATTTGGAATCCAGATAAGTGCAGTAGGTGGCTGTATATCACATAACATTTCCTCCTAAGAAGAAAACATGACTGAAAGACTGACAGATATGTAACTGTGTCAAACTGTCCCCAAAGACATTGCATAGTTTGCTGCATTGTAATGTGTGTTAGGGCTTCAGTGGAATGTTACCATCTAAATGGTTGATATTGTAGTAAGAGTAGATAGTGGGTGTTCCATAACAAGGTATTGGAAGCTATATAAATGACAAAGAACAAGAAGACGATGCCTTATACATTCAAAATCCTTCCCTAGCATTTCGTGTCATCTTTTTCACCCATTCTAGGCTCAGGAATACCCTCTCTGTCTAGTGGTGGTATAAAAGCACCTGTTTAAATTAGTTTTTTGCTTGCGCAGCTTCATAATTTTTCTACAGTTGCTAATGCATTTCCTCCCATGAGACTCCTACCCAGTGACTTCAAATGGCAGTAGAACCAAGTTACAGTACGGTTCACTCGGACTAAGCGCAGCCTGAGCACCCAATGTCCTACAGCTGCTAATACATTTTCTCCCATGAGACTCCTATCCATTGACTTCATATGGCAATAGAACCAAGTTGCAATATGACTCACTCTAAGTGCAGCCCAAACACCCAGTGTCCTACAGCTGCTAATACATTCTTTCCCGTGAGACTCTTTTCCATTGACTTCAAATGGCAGTAGACCCAAGTTGCAGTACGACTCATTTGGACTAAGCATAGCCCGAACACCCAGTATATGTGTCATATGAGTAACATTATATATTAACCTCTGCCTCTTTTTTTAAGTGCTACACTCCACCAGGACGTTCTGGTATTCTACCCCCTCCCCCTGCCTAAACCTTAACATGCTTCTCCCAATCTTCTCTTATTAGCAGTAGACAGTTGTACCATACTGATCCGCTAATATTATTGCACAATCTTCAGTTAATCCCTCCACGTTAAGCTCACATCCCTCCTGCCTTTCTTGATATTTCTTCTATTCCACTTTTGTTATCACAAAGTTTATGCCGCTCTAACTCTGTGTACTGTGTCTATATGCCTTTCTCCCCTCTTCTGCACTCTCTCTGTCTTTACATTCCTACATTCCTCTCAGTTCAATGTTGTTACTACACTTACTATTCTTACCTGACTCTAGTCTCGTACCTTGCTGATTGTCTTTCTTGATAGTCTGCACATTACGGTACCTGAGCCACTTCCATCCCTTAGATATCCTTGGATACTTGGTTATCTCCCATATATCCCTAAATTTCCCATGATGCCTTGCACATTCAAAATCTTTCCCTAGCATTTTGCACCATCTTTTTCACCCATTCTAGGCTCTGGAATACCCTTTCTATCGGTGGTGTGCAGGCACCTGTTTAAATTAATTTTTTGTTTGCTCATCTTCATAATTGTAAGTGATAGCAGACATCCTATTTAAACGGGTAATCACAGCATTGTTTGCTTTGTATATAACTGATATTTTTTAGCTGAATGCTGCAGTGGGAATGCTAAGTTTGAATCACTGTGCTTCCTGACGTCCACTAATTCTGTGTCTGGATATTTGTGTTAACGTATTGATGGCAACTTACTGTTAACCATCATAATGTTTGTTTTGGGCTTTGACATTCTCCCCACTTACAGCTGCATTGATGTTTTTGAGCCTGCTGGCACTGTAACATTTCTATGTTGTATTTACGTAAAACACCATTTGTGGTGTATGACCTTGTTTAAAGCATACCTTGGTGTTGCTTATCCTCTGTTTTCAGTTTAATGTATTTCCCTTGCATATTTGTCCTAGATTACAGTAAACTGCATAGCGAGTTGAGTGTTTAATGGAAATGATCACTGTATACTGCTAGAATGGGTTGCGACTAAAGAAATTGCAATCTAGTTAGATAGCACCTAATTATATAACAGAAGGGATTTCTTTATTCATTGACACTATTTTTAATCCTGTGTCTCAGGAGTTGAATTCTTATATCAAAGATTCGTGGACTTTTTGGATCAATTCAGAAATTTTAATTCCAAGTATAATTACAGCCCTGATAAGAATAATATGTGTACCATAGAAGTTTGCTTTTTACTTCCATTCCCCATAACTTGGGAGTTGAATATATAAGAGCATGTTTGAATAAGTTTACTAAATTATCTAGTGTAAACATTAATTTTTATTGGGCAATGTTGGAAGTTTTATTGGAGAAAAATTACTTTGTTTTTTTGTAATACGTTTTATAAACAAAAGAAAGTATTTGTGATGGAGGCTCCAGCAGCTCCTTCCTTTGCCAGTGTTGTAATGGGTTGGTGGGAAGAGGTAGCCCTGAAACAATATTAGACAAATAGTGAGTACAGTATACTACAAAAGGTTTGTCGATTATGTTTTTTTTTTATAATAGAAGGTACCTAGTATGCTTGTTTGATATTATTGGAACTGATTAATAAGGATTCTAAATTTTAGAAGTTTATCGTAGGAGGAGTAGGTAATAAAGTGAATTTTTTAGATATTACCATAGAGTGGAATTATAAATTAGGTCATTTTGACAGTTCTATTTATAGAAAGAATACTTTTACTAATAACTATTTACATTATAGGAACCGTTATCCTTTACTGATAAAAAAGAATATCCCAAGAGGACAGTTTATTTGGGCAAATAAAATGACATCTAGTGATATGAACTTTAGGGATGAAATTTAATTTTTTGGCCAAGGGTTACAAAATGAGGTTCTTTATTAAACTAAGAAGGAAATTATGATAAAAAGAAATATTGAGTTCCCACCAATTATTAAGGAGACATTTGTAAGTAAGAAAGAGGCATGGATTTATGAAGAAAGTACAGAGGGAAGGGAAGAGTTTTGCAATTTAGATATGACAATGGATAGCTGTGCCATGTGCTCCATAATAATGAACAACTGGGCCATTCTAGAAGGTAATAAAGAATTATACAAATCAGTAGGTAAAGCACCTAGCTTTGTTTACAAGAACAGTATTAGTAGGAAAACATTGTTACAGAAAGATAATACAACAATTAAACCCCCAAGTTTATTAACAAGCAATTGTAAGTGGAAGTATAAATTTGGTGAATGTAAAGCATGTTGCTATATTTTAGAAGGACCCTACAGCCATTTAGAAAAATTACCCCATCCATTAGCAGTCTTGAGTAGGTTCAGTTATAAAACTATGGGGGTGGTTTATATTAGCAAATGTTTAGGGTGCAATGCTTTTTATGTAGGGATGACAACTAGGAAGTTGCAAGATCAAATTAAGGAGAATCTCTACAGTATTAAAATTAAAGATAAGAAAAATGCTCTTTACAGACACATAGTTGAATGTGCCCATTATCAAAATGTTTTATTTTTTATTTTAGAGCAAGTGTTTGGTGATTATAGAGGGGGTGACTTTAAGAACACAGTAGAACAGAGAGAAACAATATGAAAATTAAAACTTGGGGCTGGTAAATATCCTGGAATAAATGATGTTATTAATATTAAATGTTTTTTTGAAATATAGGAAATCTTATGTATTAAAGTATTAATGGTGATTTTTTTATATTGTGTTAATAGGCATTGTGAAATACTTTTACTCTGTCTTTTAAAAAACTTAATAAGTTAATGATGTGATTGCTGTCATTGGTTAGATTAAGTATTTATTATTATGATTTTTTTACTGTGGAAGTTTTTCTGATGTCTGAATTGATGAAAGCATGTAGTAAAGTTTTGGTACACTAAAGAAGTTTTTCGTTCCTTGCTTTTAGCCTAGTGGTTTTGAGATATAACAATACCACAGTCCAAAAAGATGTAGAAACCAACCACACACTGCCAGGTATCCAAGTATCTCTAGAGAAGAATACACAAGCTATTCTCCAAAATATTCTTATTTAATAAAACACAAAATTCTCTAATGCTTCAGCTTATAGCTTTTACAGAGTAAAAACTGAGTGCAAACAAAAAACGCAGTTTTATATACAGATTAATTAACATCAGTTAAACATAGATAACTAAATACCATACTCCTTAAATAAAAACCTTCCAGCTACATTCTAAGTTCAAACCCCTGGGAATCAGGGTATCATATTTCAGAATAAAGACTGTTTCCTTGTATAACAATTTTTCTTCACACTTTGATCATCATATAAACCATATTTTATCTGATCTAAAATAGTGGCGGTTAATCCACTTTTATCTCCCTGATGAAAATCATGGTAATGGCAAGCAACTGGACTTTCCAGTCTACCTTTTCTTATGTCTCAAAGATGTTCCTGTAGGTGGATTTTAAAGGCCCGCTTACTTTCTCCCACATAAAATTTTCCACAAGGACACCTAATAACATATACAATTCCCACTGACTCACAATTATAAATATGTTTGCCTCATACTTTATACCATTTATACATGTAAAGAATAGTACTACATACTTGCAGCTACAGCATTTACCATATGCATTTGTACCTCTAAATGG
Organism: Protopterus annectens; assembly: GCF_019279795.1. NCBI lineage: Eukaryota > Metazoa > Chordata > Ceratodontiformes > Protopteridae > Protopterus > Protopterus annectens. The sequence continues at coordinate 1,053,446,307 of NC_056745.1, read as the reverse complement.
AGGATATAAATTCATAACATGTCTACTAATCGACACTTCAGGGGGACACATTTCCCATGGATAATCATGTCATCAATACTCCTCCCTCTTCTAAATGTAAAACTCAGTACTTTAGTTAGCAGTTTCTGAAAATCTTTGTGTTTAACCAAAAAATCCCAATAGCATTTCACTACTTCTACCACTGTCTCAATAAAGGGACTATATGTTGCAACAAAATACATCTTCTTATCATCAGTCCCACTATAAACACTCATCTTTCTTTTTTCATTACCAGTATTCATAGTTCCTATGGCATATGTTTTCTTTTGCATATCTAAATTCAAAATATCACTATCGCCTTTTCAAAAACATACTTTTGGTATTTTCAATTTCCCGAATGAATTCAGATTCCACATTACACAATCTCCTCATTCTAAGAAATTCTCCATATGGAAGTGCTGCAATAGTGTGATTCGGATGGCACCTTTGTCCATTCAAATATTGATTGCCATCCATAAATTTCCTATATACTCTAGTATGTACTGGCATACCCCAACAAAGCATCAAGAAAAGTAACTTTATGGCCTACTTTCAAATCACTAAAATGCAAATTAAATCTATCAGTCAGTAAATGATCAATAAAATCATTGACAAAATCATAACCACCTTCACATAAAAAAATAAATCAATAAATCTAAAATAACCAATTACATATTTTTTAAAAAAAATCAGAAACAAAAATATGTTGAAACTTAAAATAACCCATAAATAAGTTAGTGTACATGGGGGCAAATGATGTCCCCATGGCAGTACCTAGCAACTGCTGATATAGTCTACCACTGAATTCAAAATAATTATTGGTCAGACAAAAAGAAATCAAGTCAGTAATATACATTGAAGCTGGGTTATCACCCAAAAAATATAAAAGTGCTTCAAGGCCAAACTTGTATGTTCATATATAAACTCACTATATCTACTGTAATCCAATACATACTTTTCGCCCAAATAATATTTGAAATCCTATCTAGAAAGTCAAACATGTCTCTCACATAAGGCTCCAGCTTAGTAACATAGGGAACTAAATAACTATGTAAAAAAAACATATTATGTGTAAAATAATTACATGCTGATATTATAGGCTGTCCTGGTGGGGGGGTGGGGGGGTCTTCATATCCTTGTGAATTTGGGGTAAGCAGTGGAAGTAGGCCATTTCACATGAACTAATATCAAATTTATTTTCTTTGTCTTCTTTAGAGAAATAACCGAAGCAATATCCCTTCTGTATCAAATTGCACTTTATATTTACTAATACCAACATTGGCATACACTTGTGAATCATTCAAGTGTTGATGGCACATTTTTAAGTATTGATTTACAGTCATTATTACTAATTTATTGCCTTTATCTGAAGGCATGAAAATTAGATCCCATCTGTTACTTAAAAACACCAATGCTTGGCTTTCATTTTTGTTGAATTATAATCTACATTATGTATATTTAAAAAAAATAAACATATTCCTTTTCAATACCATCATTTACGTTGAAGCAAATTGTTGCACTGCTTCATGATTAAAAGGAGGACTAAATTCACTTTTACAAACTATACATGAAGCGTTGAACAAACAATATGCATTAGCAGCTAAAGGTCACCTTCATCATCATATGTATCAAAATCCTGGGTATTACCATTCAAGGCAGACCTAGGAAAAATGCAATCTTAAATAGATTGTCCTCACTAATCTAACTACATCTCCTTTCATTAAATACAAGCGTGGTAGCACTGTGGGAACAAACTTAATACCACAGTACAATACATCCTGTTCTATCATTGTTAAATCACATCCAGATACATCCAGATAGGTTAACAACATAGTTACTGCCAGGAACAGAAACAGCAATATCGGAGTTAGTACCATTTTCCCCGTTTATTACGCTTGTAGCTACCCTCCGCCCTCTGTTTGTTATTGAAGTCACTATTTCTTTGCCATTTTTTTTTTGTGGTTTTGAGATGTATTGGTCCTACTCTATTCTTATGATTCACCACCAAATAATTAACCTATAATACCCCATTACAGCCAATTCTCCTTATCTCACACATACTTTCCTGCAAAATTTCAACTTACCTTATCAAAAGCAACGTTCCACTATATACATCAGCTCCTAGTCTTGACAGTGCCTCTCATCTCTAACTCTATGCTCATTGCATTCTATCCTTGAAAAAGTCCAAGGTACCCAGGAAACTGAAATCAGTCGCTGAAACCCAACTCCAAGATTTTATTCACAGATAAAGACAATACATTAACGTTCTACAAGACTGAATTAATATGTTTTCGTTTGTGTAACTTCATCAGATCTTTTTACAGTGTAGTTCCAAACTCCTGTAGTTTATAGTAGATGGTACTTTGTATCCTGAAAATCTTTCAGAAAGTTTCGAACTAAAAACTTTGTCCAGATCTGATGAAGTTACTCAAATGAAAACGCATTAATTCAGTCTTGGAGAACGTTAATGTATTGTCTTTATCTGTGAATAAAATCTTGGAGTTGGATTTCAGCAGCTGATTTCAGTTTCCTGGGTATCTTGGACTTTTTCTGAGTTATATTTGGTGCCTTTGGCATCTTTATTAGTTGGATTCTCTCTATTCTTATTTCTTCTGCTACCACGAACATCACATCGATCAACCTTTATAGTATACAAACTAAATTCTATAACATCTACACAAACACATGTTTCTCTGATATAGCCTGTAGTCTGTATGCAACAGACTTAATTCTGCAAACCCAACTGAATATCCTTCCCCTAGAAAACAACAATATAAGGGTATTCCTACATTACCTGCACAAAACAGAGGAAACTGCAACCTGTAAGTCTTTCACATATATATTCTAGCTTACCCCAATGTGGAGACATGCATCCAAACCCAGGGCCCACCTCTGCCATTCTCAACCCTATTAACTCCTATAAATGTCTAAACTTCACTACCCTTCACTACCTTCAAAGCATCAGAAATAAAATCCCTCAGTTACATGCCTGAATAGCTCAACACAAGCGAGATGTATTAGCCACTACTGAGACTTGGCTAAAACCATACATAAAAGATGACACATTTCTGAATTTCTACCACCAGGCTATGGTTGCCTGAGCTCATATAGACCCTGTAAAAAAGGTGGAGGTGTCGCTCTTTTATATCCCAATGCCTTTCCTATAGTTCCATACACAAAGATAGTCCCACAGTTCTCCACAGCTGAAACATTAATAACCTTCATAAAAATGAATGATTGTAAAAGCCTCTGTATTGTGATCCTATACATCCCCCCAGGCAATAACATTCCAATATTAGAAGAAATCATCGCATGACAACTAATATAAAAAAATGAAACAATCATCTTGGGAGACATTAACATTAATTGGCTTGACATCTCCCATCAGCATCCTTCCACCAGTATCAACCTATATAACTTTACCCAGCCAGTCACCAACATAACCAGACCCAGCAACAACAAAGGCTCAATCCTGAACTGGAGTTTAGTCTTGGAACCAAACAAAACCTCCTCCTCGTGGACACTGCCTATTAACTTTAGTGACCACCTACCAGCCTGTATAATACATAAAATCACCTCTACATTAAATAAACATCAACATAAACAAACTAGAGACCTATCCCATTTCTGCTCAACTACTCTTAACAAAACTTTATAATGTCCACTGGGAATATTTAAATTTTTTCCCCTTCATGATGCTGTTGACCTCTTCAACTCTACATTTCTTCAGATCCTAAGTAACTTAGCTCCACTCCATCTAAAGAGAGTAAAGATTAAACTGGCCAGCGGGCTTACTAAACCCAGTAAGAAACTCTTGACTGCATGGGACAAAGGTTGGAAAGCTTGGGGAAAAAAACAAAAATCCCTCAGATCTCATCCTTTACAAACAAATACATAATCAGGTAAAACAACCTGTCATCAAAAATAAAAAAGAACACTACTTCTTCATGAAAAACCAACATAAGCAACATAACCCTTGCCCAAATCCAGATAAAATACCCACTGAAATAGCCTCCCTCTTTAACACATATTTTATCACTACAATAGGTAACCTCACCACCTCCTTTCCACAAATTAACCTCACCCCTTTTGATCCAGCTTCACAGAACTCTACTACTTCCTCTCTACCCTCCTTTGCTCTATCACCCAATCCAACTTCTACTATAAAAAGATTTCTTAAACTTAAACCTGGCATTAACGCACCTGACAACTTACCTCCTGAATTCCTACAAATAGCAGATAAGTCTATTGCTTATCCAGTTAGTATACTTAACAGATCTATTCAAGAGTCCCACGTATCTACAATCTGGAAAAAGGTTTATATTCTCCCTTTCCATAAAGGTGGAAACAATTCTGACATTTCCAACTTCAGTCCCATTGCTATCCTTTCACCTCTCTCTCTAAAATGTTAGAAAAATGCATTCACACTTAGCTTCTTAACTATCTGCTTCAAAATCAAATCCTTTCTCCTACTCAGCATGGTTTTTGGCCTGGTCATAGTACTACTACAGCTCTTATATCCTTTATGGATACAGTTAACCGAGCCCGGGTCACCGGTAATATTGTTTCATCACTCTTTCTTGACCTTTCAGAGGCCTTTGATATGGTCTCCCACTCTCTTCTTCTCATCAGACTATCTAACTTAGGGATCTCATCATCCATTTTAAACTGATTTACTATCTCACAAACAGGCAACAGTCCACTAAATAGCAACAGTCTTTCTCACCATTTCTTAACACAACCATCGGAGTACCCCAATGATCCATACTTTGACCCCTTCTGTTTACTGTATTCACACCTCTCTTACTCAAGTTTCCGTTATCTATTCCCCAGATGATTTCAGCCATCATCTGCACTGCCAAGTCAATACCTGAACTTCAACAACTCACTCAAAATGCCTTCACACCTACCGAAACCTGGATGACTAATAACCATCTCACCCTAAACCCCAACAAAACTAAGCTTATGCTGTTTACCCCTAAAAAAACTCCACCATAAATAACATTGAATTCAGTATTCATTCTCAGAACAACACCATCATTTAAGTTGTTTCAAATACAAAATTACTAGCTGTCATCACTGAAGAAAATCTGACATTTAACCTACATATTCACAGCAATATCAAAAAAAAAATCAACATTTGGGTATCCTTTATTGACACAACTACTTCCTAAACCACTCCTCCAAACTATTCCTAGCCTCCTCATTTCTGCTACCATGTCTTTTATATGGAACTCCCCCTCTTTATCAATATCCAGTCCTCTCTGAAGTCCAAACTAGACACTTGCTACAATAAAATTGCAAAATTTGTAACCAAACCTAAATTCTCATCTCACCATTGTTCTTCATTACACCAACTAAACTGGCTAAAGCTTCCATACTAACTTACGCATTTACAATTAACCACTGCACACAAACTTATTTATAAACCATCTAACTGCCCTGCCGTCTCCTCTCTACATACTCTCTATCATCCAAATAGACCTCTTCAAGCTGAAAACCAATTACTCTTGAGTGTTGAAAAACCACACCTTTCAGCTGGTCAGCTGCTCTACTCTTTTACTATCTTATAACTGTGGAATACCCTCCCATCATCAATTAGGTGCACTAGCAGTCCAGCTGTCTTTAGAAAGTCCCTGAGACAGTACCTGTCCAACAACCCCACAGTCTCTCATCCCATGCACAATCCCAGCCCCCTCCTCCACTTCTTCTTTTCTCCATCAGGACACAACTACAGCTGATCAACATCTACCTCTCGTTACTCTCTAAACAGTACCCACTTACTGTATATGTTAGCTACTCTGTAAACTAAAACCGTGTTTTCTCTCTGCTGTTAGCTACTCTGTAAACTAAAACCTTGTTCTCCCTCTGCTGATAAACTCCCACCAGAGTACTGAAAATACACCACGTATGTCGTAGCCTATCCAGGTAGTACACTCATCAGCCGATACATCTCAGAATCTGACTTCCCCATCCTATAGGAACAATCCCCCCACCTTACATATCTGAAGAGCAGGTCCTCAAAGCCCTGTTCAAGGCAAAGAACACCGCCTCTGTGGGACCAGATAACATCCCAGGCTGTCTTTTAAACAAGCTAAAACATGAAGTAGCATCAGCGCTAAGTACCCCTTTCTATCATACCCTAACCACAGGGTTTGGTCCTGAGGAATGGAGAACAGCTACAGTTATTCACCTCCACAAAGGTGGCCTAGCAACAGACCCAGGGAATTACAGACCCATAAGCTTGACCAGCCTCATCTTAAGGCCATGGAACGTATCATTATAGACCTTATAAATAAAGACATGGGTGACCTCCAAACCCTGGATCCTACCCAATTCTGCTTCATGAAAGGCAGATCCTACCTGTTAAATCTGGTGGATTTCTTTGAAGTGACCAAGGCCATTGATGAGGCCAGATCTGTGTGCACAGCATACCTCAACTTGGCAAAGGCTTTTCCCACATTCAGGCATTGTCGATAAACTTAGCAAACTGAATGTAAACCCCTTCATTGTAAGATGGGATGCCAACTGGCTCACAAACCAGACACACACTATCAAAGTGGGTGACTCCACATCAACCAGACCTGTTACTAGCAGGGCGCCACAGGGGTCAGTGCTGGGCCCCCTACTGTTTAGTATATACTTCTCAGAAGTTCAGGTCAAAACTAAAGGGTTATGGTTGACAAAAGTTTGCAAATAACTGCAAACTAGGTGCAATCATTGAATCCCCAAATGGATGTCATTAAACTCTAGGATGGTCTCATGCAGACCAACAACTGGTGTGTTAGTCATTGTCTCAAACTAAATGCAAAGAAATGCATCATCATTCCATTCGACAAAAACAATGTCCTTTCAAAATTATCAAATCAATAACAATACCCTAAGTACTCATGAAGTGGTAAGGGACCTGGGATCACAGGTTGACCGCAACCTTAACTTCAACCATCACATGTCTGCCATTGTAAGGAAATCTTTACATGTAGCTCACTTGATTAATAAAGGCATCATCTCGAGAGCAGAAGAAGTTATAACCGCCTATACTCGGCACTTATCTGGCCCATAATTGAGTATAACGCCACATTCGGTATGTACCATACTAAGCATCTACAGCATTTAGAGAGACCTCAGAGGTTTCTAACAAAGACAATCAAGGGCCTCCAGCATGTGCCTTACATGGACTGTCAGTATATTTTGTATCTTATAGACTTCTCAGAGGAGACTTATGCCTGGCCTACAGACCAACCGAAGACTCAAACATAATGAACTTACTGCATATCCATAAATCAAATGAGTCTAGCGCTACCCATTCCAGGGACGTAAATATGTCCTGCAACTTGAATAGGACATGCTGGAGGGACAGATTTATCTCCCAGTGACTGCCACATTTTTGGAACAGGCTACCAATTCTGTGAAACAGAGCACCTCTATGACACTGTTCAAGAGGAACCTGGATGAGTGGATGGGGCACTGGAAATTCTTCCTGGGGATAGCGCCTACAACCCTTCTGGACATGGGCAGTCATCACTAAATGCAGTCTTGGGTAGTGACTAGTACCTCTATGGTATTACATTGGGTTGAAACGGCTTAGTTTAAAATGACCTCTGGGTCGATATCCTAGTAATCTCCTGTGATCCTATATAACAGCCCTTAAACAAAGGCGGTAAGTGCAATAACATCACCAGTTATTGAGCCATCACTATCCTATCTCCCCTATCCAAACAGTTAGAAAAAAACATACATAAGCAGCTACTTAATCATACTGTACAAAACAACTTACTGGCACCCAACGTGGATTCCGACCTCGACATCTTGCAACTACTGCATTAATCTCCTTCACAGATACAGTAAACAAAGGCAGGGATGCCGTACTACTAACCTCATTTTTACTTCACCTATCCAAGGCCTTCTGTACCATTTCCCACCAGTTACTACTACAAAAACTCTCTACCCTTGGTTTCTCCCCTGTAAGGTAACAATGGTTTGATACCTACTTAAGAGGCAGACAACAATGCATAAAATGTCAGGAACCCTTTCCAACTATCTACCTAATAGCACAGGAGTTCCTCAGGGGTCCAGTCTTAGACCTTTACTCTTTACCATCTTCATTAGCTACCTTTAACCCCGCTTCCTACCAAAAGCTCACTAATGTAATATGGGGATGACTCCACTGTCGTCTCCTCTTCCAACAGCATAGAGCACCTTATGAATCTAGCCCAAACTGCCTCCACTTCCACAGAGAACTGTCTGAACAATGCACAACTCCTGCTGAATCCAAATTAAACAAAACTCCTCCTTTTTCACACACAGCAGACCAAAATCCCCAAGCTATCTTTAATTTTTTTTTTTCTCTAAACATTATTCAGTTACAAGTTGTTTCTCAAGCTAAACCACTAGGCATGACCATACACAGGAACCTTTCCTTTGATCTATAAATCTGCATTGCAAACCAAAGAAATCACTAAAAACTAGGGATGCTATACAGGCACAAACACTTCATTAAAGCTAACGCCAAAACCACACTCACCACTACTTACCTATTCCCCACTCTTCTCTATGGTGTTCCCATTCTGAAAAAGACTCAGATTGCGCTACATAACAAACTTGAATCCTGTTATAATGAAATTGCTAAATTTGCTATAAATCCGCCCCATAACAGACACCACTGCACCACCCTTCTTGCCCTCAAGCTCAGACTTCTACTCCTCCCATACCACTTACTACCAACATGGCACATAAAGTTGTATATCAACCTGATAACTGTACAGCACTTAACCGAGTTCTTCAAACCTGTATACCCAGCAGGACCCTCCAAACTGAAGACAAGTAACCAGTAACCCTTCTCCGACCAAGAAAAAATAAACTGTATAGTATCTGTACTTCTGCACTGCAGGAAAACTCTGGAATACCTTACCACCAAACTTCATAGCTATAACAAGCCCTAAGAATTTTACAGTCACAGTAAAAAATACCCCCCCAGGTACAACTATCATCCTCTGTTCCCAAGAAACCTACCTACCCATTTTTTTAACAGCCACCCTTCCTTCTCCTACTTTACTCTTCTAAACTGTCTTCCTTCTTCAGCAACCCTCTCCTCCTTTTCACACTAATTTACCCACCATGCTTACCTCCCTCTCCCCTTCAGAGGTCATGTCAACTGCATTTATTAAAACTTGTCTAAGCACTTGATGTGTGACTACAAATAGTCATTGAGAGATTAAACTATGTAAAGTTTCTTAATGTACATCAACAGTCTACCTAAAAAGACAGTAATTGTTAAACTACCTCATTCAACTTGCATCTTTTTTTTCTTGTTTCCAAGTTTTTCAATTATTACTGTTCTGATAATATTCCAACTGTGTGTCGATACGTTTATCTGCAACTTATTGTGAGCTACAATCCACCCCCCCCCCATGTAATTAAGTGTCTTTTTACTTTTATTTATTTATTTATTTGACATTTGTTGACCGGATTAGTCCGAATGAGCCAAAGTCCTTTTTCAGCAGAGGCCCAGGGAGAAATGCTCCACACTTAACAATTTCAAACAAAAATTACAACGAGAATTACAGCAAAAATTAAAGTGAATGTACATAGCGAAAGTGCATGGTTAACAAATCAGAGAGTATATATATTATTACATCAATAAAAATCAAGCTGTACAGTCCTATCAGAGAATAAGTCTAGAGTACTTCAGTAAAGATGTGCCGTGCAAATGCTGTAAATAAGGGGATAACACATTAGTTGTAGAGTATTATTGACGTAGAAGAAATATAGGGGGATAGGTGAGATTGAGGTGATGAGTATTGGGTGATCCTTTAAGGGGGGGTAGTTACACTGGCAGATCCATATCCTGTTTAGATATATTTTAGTAGCAGTTTTGAATTTAAGAGAGTGACTGGTATTTCCACCGTCTAAGGGAATTTTGTTCCAAGACTGGGCTGGGGAGTAACTGTACAGGTTTTGTCCTATTTTTTTTAGGCTTGTAGATTTGGAGAAAGTTTTGTTTGGAGCTTCATAGGGACCTTGGAGGGGAGTCGAGGGAGACAACTGAGGCGATGTTGGGACAGAAGGAGGGCAAATACAATATAGAATGAATTATTTGAAGTTGAGTGAGAAGTAGCTGGTGAGGAAATTCTAGCCAATTTATTTATTTTTTTTAGAGCAAGGCAGTGGTGTTAGTGGTAGGAATAGTCTGCTGTGAATCGTGCAACTTTATTGTAGGTGGATTCAAGTTTTGTTAGAAGAGTGGTTTGAAGGTTAGTAAGGATTTGTGAGCCATATAATAGGGTGGGTAGGAGGCAGGTGTGGAATAGTGATATTTTGGCTTTATTGGATACAAATTTTTTGTTCCTGTAAAGTAGTCCAAGTTTTTGGTGGGCTATCTTAATGTTGCTGAGGACATGCAGATCAAATTTAAGATGGTCATCAATGATGACCCCTAATAGTTAGGTGTGTGATTCAACAGAGATGAGGGGTGAGACAGAAAAGGAGGATTTAAGATGGTTCATATTTTTGAGGATAAAAAGTAGGAGCTTAGTTTTTTGGGGTTTAGAATAAGCTGGTTCTTAGTGAGCCAATTTTCGATGGATACGAAGGAAGCCTGTGTCAGTGTATTTAGGTCAGAGAGGGAATCACCTGTGGTGATAACTCTGGAGTCATCTGTGTATTGCACCAGTGACATCAGTGTTTTAATCTCTACCACGGTTCTCCTCGGGCATCCACAGAAAATGGATTCCTGACCCAGTCAGACTGTCCAGGTTAACAAATGGCAAATAAATAAAAAAACGTATACATATATATAGTTTTATTTCTATATGCCTTATATTATCTACTGATGGTACTGCTGACAGGGATATCCGTCTTGCTGCACTCTCTCTCACGCACTCACAGTCTCTCTTTTGCTATTGTGTACACATTGTGTCACACACTTTCCTGTTTCATTTATTTTTATTTTACACTTAGTAATCAGCAAAAGTGATGTTTAGCCACTGTAAAATAATGGTTCGCTCAATGTCACTCTTCACCCTCTCTCATACATGCACACACACACACACACACACACACACACACACACACACACACACACACACACACACACACACACTTTTTTCTGTTTGGGCTAAACTCCAGTTGATTACTCATGCCATGAACGCAGAACTCAGAATTGTACAGATTTTCTCTGAATGACAAGTTTGTTGCTTCATATTTATGCTCCTTTTTTCAAATAAATGTGTTTTTCAGGCAAATTAGTCTGCCTACTCCAGCAGTTATTCGTTCCAAGGCATGAGAATAGCAATACATTCTATACACTGTCATAAATAATAATTAAATGCCTTAAAAAAGGATATGTAGGAACACTGGTAATTGCCTCTAACAACATTACCAACTGAGAGTTTTATATTCCTACAGTTGTCAGTAGAGCTAGCTATGCATCTATTGAGATTAATGAGAAACCACAATGGAAAAAGAGGAAGAAAAACTCTTTGCCATTTAGGGGAAAATATGGGAAGATGCCATGTCCAAATTATCTGTTCTCTGGATGCAGTCAAACTTGTTTTAGTCATAGGCGACTCCATTCAGAGACACAAATTGTATATGAAATGGAAAATAGCCACGGCCAGCTGTCTGTCCATTGCCAGGATCTGTCACATCACACTTGTACTCAAGTCTCTCAAAAACAGGCACTGTTATGACTCTGTCATAGACCATGTTGGTGTGAACAACTTGATACATACCTCACTAAACTCTATGAAGTGAGACATAAATGTGCACTCTGTGTCCCAGGCGGGTATATCCATAGCCTAAAGCAGCATTCTACCTCCGCCTTGGATGATACCGCAATACCCTCAAAAAATGATGGACTTTAACAATTACATTTGTTTCTGGTGTCATTATGTGGGTATCCAGTACCTGTTGGCCTGGGATGATATGGTAGATAAGCACGAAACTTTGCCAGACAAGTTCTTCACCTGTCACCTCTGGCCTTTTGGCTACTGGGTAATCTGCTTGCCTACAACATATTGGCTTTATTAGGCAATGTCACAAAAACAAAATTCCCCGATGTAAAAATATCAAAAGACAACCTTACGGTTATACTGCTAAATGCTACAAGTCTAAATCTGAAACTGTAGCACCTGTACACACTCCTAACCTGAAAAGATTTGTTGATCTGTGAAATCTCAGAGGCATGGTTCAAGGTCACGGAAAGCACCCCGGCCATACCTGGATATAATGCCTTACATGTGTTCAGACCACAAAATGACTGCATGATAGATTTCACCAGTGTAGGACAGATTTAATTATTTTACATAGTATTCTTTCCCATGCTCAAGATCTTTGTAGAATAATAAATAACTCTTCATTTAAAACAAAACCTAAGCTGATACGTCATACTCAAAATGTAATATATAACAGTCAGAATTGACCTAACTTAATTTCTAACCTTTACAAAATTCTAATAAACTACAAAACTATACCCAAACAAAAATTTTGGAAATTTATTGATAAAGGTCAAATTTTAAATTTGTCCCCAGAAGTCAATCCAATCTATTATTCTCTGTGAAATTAACTTCCAGTCTCCAAATGTGGAAAATCTTTACGTGGAAATTCTTACACAGAGCTTTCAATACTCCCAACAAAGTTGTTAAAATACAATCATCTACTACTATTGTTTGCTGGAGATGTTCTATGGTATGTCCAGCCGATTGGGAACACATTATTTATGACTGTAATAAAATTAATAAGTATTGGGTAGACGTGGGTAAATTTTGTCAAGCTTTATTCTCAGATTCATTTATTTTATCCAAACCCCTAATTCTATTGAATGTAAATGTCATGAATACCATGACGAGAAACAATTTTTATCTCCTCTTGACAATTCTAGCAGTGGCAAGAAAATGCTTAATTAGAAAATGGACATCATCTGCATCACCCACCATTGAAGAGTTTCTATCATTACTGGAAGAATCAGCATCCACAGAAATAAAAGTCAGGGAAACAATAATTTCCCCCAGGAAATGGACTGATAATCCTTGGACCAAAGTTCTCGCTTTAATTGAAACTCTTAAAACAACACATTCTCTATCATTTTGACTGAATGTTTTTTAAATATTTTGAATGTATATTGGTAAATGAAAAGTTTTATTTCTTTCTTGTGAAAATTTTTTCTCATATTAGGTCAAGTGTAAATATTGTATATAGCTATCTAATCAAAACTTACATTAGAATGTCTGTAATATTTTCATGTGTTTAAATGTAATAAAAAAAAAAAAAAAGGCAGACAGCTTACTATACAATCCCTGGCTTCAACATGGTCTTGTGAAGCTGCATACTACGTACTACTTTGAAAACAGCCTGATCTGAAGTAGTTACTTCATTTGATCTGCAACCTGTGGGTGTCGGATCCGACAGCTTTCCAAGCTCCAAGATCCGAGCTCCTAGCTCCTCCCCCCTACCCATAATCCCCTACTACCAACCACATTACCCCAGATCGTTTTTTGCCATGGCTGAAGAAGCTTCCCTGTGAAGAGCTCCTGGCTGGGTGAGATCATTGCTGATTTTAAACCACTTTTTTCAACCAAAGTTGTCGTTGTGTGTGTGCTAGCCCCTTTTTCTACTCCTTGTGCTAGTTTTTGGTCCCTTTTGTTAATTTTAATCACTAGCTTACCTTAACTCCCCCTCCCCCTCCTAGTGTTTGGGTGTGTGTGTGAGTAATGTCTGAAGGGCCTAAGGCCGTTTTTTTCTAAATGTACTGAGTGTGGCCACAAGCTTTCCCCAGCTGATGGCCACACTCAGTGCGTTTTGTGCTTGGGGGCAGCCCATTTGTCAGAGGCCTGCCAGATCTGTGCGTCCTTTAACCCCCGGGCACTTCGGGATAGGAAGAACAAAGCTGATCCTAGCGGGAAAGCTCCCCCAGGAGTCGGCTTCTTCTTCCTCTCCAGTTCGGGCTCCAGCTGCTTCGGCAGCTTCGGCGCCTTCTGTCCCCTTAGCTCTACCCGGGACTCAACCTCCCTCTTCGGGTTTGAGCTCTGGGGAAACTAGTGCCTCTTCCCTTAGAGAGAAGAGGCACAAGGATAAGGAAGGATATAAGTCCCACAAAAGGCGGGCCGAACCTCATCCTTCGGCTCCGCCAGTAAAGGTGCTTAAGTCTCCCTCGAGGGTCTCCGGATTCCCCTCCTCTCGGCGCCGTCCGCCATGTTTCTCGCCGGAGCCGAAGGAGGAGGATAGGTCTCCCTCGAGATCTTCGAGGCGGCCCTCCCGGGCCCGCCTCTACTACTTGTCCAGGTCGACCCGAAGCATCTCCGAAGCGGATATGGATCGGATGATGCATCGGTTCTTGCAGACGGGGATGCTCTTGCCCCCCCCCTCTGGGGGGGAGTGCGGCCCCCATATTTGCCCCGATCACTCCTTCTCCGACTCGTTTTCGGGTCTCGGAGTCATCGGATCCAGGCCCTTTCGGACCCGGGGAATTGTCGGTGCCGATAGCTATGGTATCTTCGACGCCGACTATACCTTCGAGCTTGTCAGACCCGAGCTCTCGGGGCCGAGGGCTGAGCGTTGGATCTGAGGGAGTTGCTGTGTCTTCAGCGCTGTTGGCGTCGGAGCACACCTCTGCCTCGGCGCCGACTGCATCGGCTCTGACCCCGGTCCCTTCCTCGGATCCGAGGAGATTGCTCTCAGAGGCTGGCGAGAGTGGCTCTCCTTCGGCTTTTGAGGTAGTGGAGAGGGTACTGTCGAGGTCCTCCAGATCCCCGACTTGGGCTTCGGATCCACCAGTACCCCCACTGTATGAGGGTCTGTCTTCCATCATCCGTCCATCGGGACAGCCTGCCCAAGCCCTCCAGCTAGTTCCTGTGGAGGAACAACAACCTGTGGACGAGCCCTTTCGGACAGCCCCCCCCCGAGGAGGTCCCTCGGAAACATCGGTGCAAAAGGAGGCACCTGGACTCCCCCGAGTCCGTTACCACAGACACAGACTTAGATGATACGGAGGGTTCCCCAAGGTCACCCCCTGAAGATGTCTCCTTTGGAGACATCATGGAAATGTTGCGTATCAGAGGGGGGTGGTCAGCCCAAAAGCCCTCCCTTGATGAGTCCGTGTTCCTGGAGGCCTTTGAGGCAGGCCCATCTACCTCCGGCCGACCCCCTGGTGGACTTAATTACCACCAGGGCGTGGAAGGAGCCCGACACCGTGGAGCCAATCCCTAGGCGCCCCGATAAAGTCCTCATCCCACCCACAGATAGACCGTCTTGGGCCAAAGGAACCCCCGTTGATGCCATGTTGGTGGCGGCGGCCACTAAGAAAGAACTCGCGCAGGAGAGTTCTTCGGTTCACCCGCCGGATAAGGAATCTTGAGCGCTTGACCGGATTAGGAAGCGGATGTTTGCTTCAGCGACCTTTTCCATAAGGGCGCTGAACTATATAGCACATACCATTAGGCTACAGCGAGACTTGATTAAGGAATACACTGCAGCCCCCCCGGAGTCCATGTCGGTCCCAGACAAGAAGATTTTTGAGACTCGAATGGCCACTCTAAAATCCATCTCCAATACATCTATGCGGCTTCTCTCCCATGCAACAGAGGGAGCCGCTAGAGCTAGCGGAGCCGGGGTTGTCTTGTGTCGTCTCTCCTGGCTCTGTCTTTGCGACTTCACGGATCCCTTCAAGGCGTCCTTCGCGAACGCCCCTTTTGACGGTTCTGCCTTGTTTGGCAAAACTGTTTGCGACACGCTGGTCCAAAGCGAAAAGGATGGGAAGACGCTGTCTGCCGTCGGAGTCCGCTTCTCTAATCCCCAAAGATCCTTCTCCAGGAATCAGAGGGGACAAAAGAAGCTGTGGTTCCGTAAGTCTCAGCAATCCCATCCTGCTGCGGACCACTCGTCCTCTAGAGGCAGAGGAGGACAAGGTGGACGCCGGCCCAGAGGCAGAGGGGGGCCGCATAACTTCGGGTCTAGAGAACCTTTCTCGGACAGACCCGCGCAACAGCCCTGAGGGCTTGCCCAACTGTCCCTCTCTGGAGGCAGTCGTGGGCTGGTTGTTGGAGCACCTGTCAAACTGGGAGTCCCTTACAACAGATCGATGGGTGCTCCGGATCATATCCAGAGGATACTCCATTCCATTCATAAACCTTCCCCCCAAACCCAGACATCTCCCCGATGTCCCACCCGATCAGAGGGAGGCAGCGGCTTTGGAGATTTCAAAGCTGCTAAGAAAAAGAGCCATCCAGCCCGTCCCCCCAGATCAGTCCGGATTGTGTTATTACTCCAGGTTCTTTTTGGTGCCAAAGAAAACGGGGGACCTCAGACCCATCTTAGACCTTTCCGCTCTGAACCTGTTCATACCCAAGGAAATGTTCCGGATGGTCACTCTCCAATCAATTCTCCCCCTTCTGCGGGAGAACGACTGGATGTGCTCGTTAGACCTCAAGGATGCGTATTACCACATCTTGATGGACAGACGATCCAGGAGGTTTCTCCGCTTCCGGCTCAGAGCCAGTCATTATCAATTCAGGGTTCTTCCATTCGGCCTCACCTCAGCCCCCAGAGTGTTCACCAAGGTCATGGCAGTGGTTGCAGCCCACCTGAGACTCCAGGGCATTCAGGTCTTCCCCTACCTAGATGACTGGCTCCTCACTGCGACCAACAGGCATCAGCTCTGTGTGGCGAGAGATTATGCTCTGTCTCTGGCCCACAACCTAGGCATCTCAGTGAACGAGCAGAAATCCTGCATGTGCCCCACTCAAGCCCTAGAATTCATAGGGGCCAGGTTAGATACATGAATCTCCCGAGTTGTTCTAACATCAGTCAGGCTGAACAGCTTGTTGTATCAGGTGTTAGCCCTTCTTCGGAGCCCTGCTCCTCCGGCGGAGTTAGTCCTGAGGGCACTGGGGTCTATGTCAGTAGCGATCGGTCTCTCTCTTCATGCCTGTCTGCGAATGCACATATTACAATGGACCCTTCAAGTCCAATGGTCCCTGTCGATCCACCCATTAAGCACGCCAATACCCCTGAGCAGGGTGTGCAGGGACTCCCTTCTGTGGTGATTACATGCGCAGGAACTCAGAGAAGGGAGGCCCTTTGTGATCCCCCCGGTCGAAGCCACGTTGACCACGGACGCTTCTCGCCTCGGGTGGGGGGGGGCATTGTTCAGGCAGATCCGTTCAAGGCACGTGGACTTCCCTAGAGACCGCATTGCATATCAATGTCCTAGAGATGAGGGCGGTGCTTTAGGCGTTGCAAGCTCTCCACAACCTTCTTCCCATGGGGACTATTGCAATCCAGATGGACAACATGTCAGTAGTCTGGTATATAAACAAACAAGGAGGGACCAGATCTTATCCCCTGTGTCGAGAAGCCATGAGAGTGTGGGAATGGGCGATTTCCACCAACCGCTTTCTGATAGCAACGCACATTCCGGGACGGTCCAACATATTAGCGGACAAGCTAAGAGGAGTGCTCCTCACTCCATACGAGTGGTCTCTGAATCCGTCTCTTGCGAAGCAGATCTTCCACAAATGGGGTCAGCCTCGCTGCGATCTTTTCGCTTCTCCTTTAAACACAAAATGTAGCGAGTACTTCGCGATAGTTCCCCCCAGAGGCGCTCTAGTCCATGCTTGGCCCCCCGGACTCCTTTATGCTTATCCCCCCTCCCACTCATGATGAAATTCATCCAGAAAGCCTGTCAGTTGGGGAGCAGAGTTATCCTCATAGCCCCATTCTGGCCTCGACAGATCTGGTTCTCCTTTCTGCGGTCTCACAGTATGGCTCCTCCATGGATTCTGGATCTCAGTCCAGACCTAATCTCGCATCCAGCGAGATGCCATACCCCGAACCTGGTCAATCTCAAACTTGCTGCTTGGTTGATCCAGTTCCATTAATGGCTATGACTCCCGGTATCTCATCCCCCGTTAAGGCCATTCTGGTGGCGGCTCATAAACCGTCTACCAGAAAACTTTACAACAGTAAATGGAAATGTTTCTCCATCTGGGCCAAAGACTTGGACCCATTTACTGTCCCTATTCTGACTATTCTGGACTTCCTTTCCCTGCTTTTTAGGCAGGGAGCAAGTGCCTCCACGGTTAAGGTGCAGCTGGCGGCCATCTCCCATTTTCATGTGGGGGACCGCATAGGCTCCTTAGCATCTACAAAGTTGTGCAAAACCTTCTTAAAAGGCGTTTTTCTTTTGAAACCACCTGTAAAGACTGTGGTTCCCCCGTGGGATCTCACTCTGGTCTTGCAAGCCTTGACGAGACCACCTTTCGAGCCTGCGGTCTCGGTTCCGTTGAAGTTCTTATCTTGGAAAACGGCTTTCTTGGTTGCTATTACTTCAGCCAAGAGGGTTTCAGAATTGCAAGCTCTGTGTATCAAACCTCCGTACCTTATTTTTCACAAGGATAGAGTGTCCCTCAGGACTAATCCGTCTTTCTTGCCTAAGGTGGCTACAGAATCAAATATTAATCAATCAATAAATCTTCCTGTATTTTTCCCAAATTTTCACAACAAAGGTGATACACGTTGTACAAATTGGATGTACACAGACAACTGCGTTTTTACTTGCACAGGACTAGAGAGTTTCGCAAGTCGGACCAGTTGTTTGTTTCTTATGCAAAGTCAGCCATGGGCAAGGCAATTGCTAAAGTGACTGTAGAAAATTGGATCTGTCAGTGCATTATGCTGGGATACACTTCATCTGGTAAGCCAGCTCCGGTTGGCGTCCGTGCTCATTCCACAAGATCTGTAGCTACCTCAACAGCCTTTTGGTCTGGGGTTCCAGTAGACGATATATGTTCAGCAGCTACCTGGTCCTCATCTCATACATTCATTTCTCATTATAAGCTGGATATGATTTCCAGGAGTAGGGCTTCTTTTGGCTCCGCGGTGCTTCGGAATATCCTTCCGTAAGGACCACCCAGGTTCTTGTAGGTTAGCTGGGGACTCTGTCCCACAGGTTGCAGATCAAATGAAGTAACTACTTCAGATAAAGAAGTTATGTACTCACCATAACGTTCCATCTGAGTAGATACTTCATTTGTCTGCAACCGACCCCCCCTGCCATCCAACGAACCTGTCGGGAATTTTTCTGATCATTCTGAGTTGGTTTCTGTCTCAAGTTGGTGAGGCAAAAAAAAAACGATCTGAGGTAATGTGGTTGGTAGTAGGGGATTATGGGTAGGGGGGAGGAGCTAGGAGCTCGGATCTTGGAGCTTGGAAAGCTGCCGGATCGGATCCGAGGTCGGATCCGACACCCACAGGTTGCAGACAAATGAAGTATCTACTCAGATGGAACGTTATGGTGAGTACATAACTTCTTTTTTCCCATGTGAAGGCAGTATTGGGAGCAAAAGAATTATTCCATGTTTTGCTCAGACAATTTATAAACAGCAGGGGTTTCCTGCCATTAACCATTGTTATGGTCATTTGGAACAAGCATCCCTTAAAAAAATTCAGTGGCATCAAAGGTCACTTTGAACAAACACTCCAACTGTGTAAAGGAGCCAATATGATTACTCCATATGTGTAGTTTTCAAATTTGTAGAGTCGGCTTTGTAGATTCATCTTTGCTATTTAGGGTGGACAGGTGCAGACCATTCTATGCAGCTGTTTAGATGCTGATAACAGAGGTGAATGTCACAGCCCTCTCAATGTGGGCACCTGTGGAGGATGGCTGGGCATTTTCCATAGGTATTCTACAAGCTGAAGTAATTTTCATTAGCAAAGTCCTTATACATGGTTGCATTTGGTGGTGGGCTGGTATCATTAAGCCTAATAGCAAAGGTCACCAATCTGTGGCCAGATTTAAACAGGGGTGAAGAGATGCATGGTGGTGTACAGACAGGTAGTAGGTTGGTAACTTCCAGGTCGAAGAGAAGGAAATGATGACCATATCCATTTTTAGAGGTATAGGTTGTGTCAGTCAATACTTGGGTAGCAGAAGTCTAGATGTTATTGGGTTTGATATTTACCCCTCAGAAGTATTAAGGTCATTTCAATGATCTTTGCACTATGTGGGCATCCATGACCTGAGGCACTTTACCTAAAGCGTCATGGAGCGAGAAATGAAGGACCTTACTACGATCGTGTTACAGGCAGGAAATACACTGGTCTTAAGTAGTATCTTACCTTCACTGAGAGTAATGGCTACTTACCGAGACAAGATAAAAGACTTTAACAGTGGACTATACAGTAACATTAGGGGGTCCTGCATGTGCTACACTGGGATGAGATGGTAGATAAGACTTAAAAGGAATGGTTAACACTGCATGCAGTTTTCAAAATCCATGCAAATAATCTACATGTCTGTTGTTTCTGTCAAATAAATGTACATGCTGGCCAGAGAATAATCCATAAATCAAAAAGCTCATAATGTTTACATTTACGCTGAATGCACTTGTGTAATTGGCAATGTAGGTTTTGTCACCATTGCTGAACATAGCAACCAGTAAAGTGCTTTTCCACTCATCCGGAAAATAGTTGGTCAATAATGGATGAATTAAAGAAAATGAGAATTGGACAGGGTTTATAAGAGGCCAGTTTTAGATAGCTTATGGCAATGCCATCTAAAGAAATAAAAGTCTTCTTTTGATGAGCCATTGTTGCCTGATAAACCTGTTCATTTGTCTTTCGGCTTTTCCCAGTTAGGGGTTGCCACAGCGGAGCTCCGGTCCGCTAATGATTGGTAGTTGATTTTTTACGTGCCGAGTTACCAGCCCTGACGCACAACCTTCAACGAAGGTACGCTCATTCACGTATGTCTCCACGCAGAAGACGCTCTAGGTGAAAATCGAACTGGACAGCATCTTACTGTGAGGCGACAATGCTACTGCAGTGATTAAGGAAACTGAAGCACAACACAAGGGTGTCAGCTTAGACAAATAACTGCAAGAGTCAGAACATTAATCTACTGACCTTTTCCCCTTGCATTGCTTTCCCAAAACCCAATACATGCTGTTGCAGTGGCATCTGTATCAGGTCCACATACACTGTTTGCCAAACAAGTGAAGCCAGTAAGTCATTTTCTTTCAACTGGTTCTTCGAGCACCTCAACCATCCATAACTATAGTCAGGGCTTCACCTCTCTAGGCCATGGAGAAAGTATGCAAACAGATTAATTTGTTTAGCACAGTGGTTAGCACAATGTTTAGTAGAAGTTATTATACATCACTTTTGTTACAAATAAGCTAAATGTAGGAAATGTCAAGTTGGAACTGTCAAGATTTCTGGTGGACATCTGTTTTGTCATACCAATCTCCAACAAATCTCTGAAATTTCCAGTGGGACAGCAAAGTGAACCCTACCACTGACCTACTAATGTAGAAGTATGCTGTACTCTGTGAACAGCACTGCTGCTCCCACCACTTAGCAAATGAAATATAAAAGATTAACAGTGATGAGAGCAAGTGAAGGGTGATCAACCAAGAATGGAAGCACTCCTGGAGAGGAATGCCAAAGGACGTCTTAAGACCAGTAAAGATGGTGATTGTAAATGTTGGAAAATGTGGCTGTGGAGTACACCTAGGAACGATACAGTCAAGAAATAGTCCTGAGCAAGGCAGAATCCCTCAGAACAGCATAAAACATTTTACATAAACAAATGCAAATGTACCCATGTACCAGTCCCCACTGCAGTGATTTTGCCATCTGTCCCATTTGTTGTTCTACGCATTTATTTGACAGGCAATTGACTTCAGCCAAAAATGGGCTGACCTTATATAAATATATATATATATATATATATATATATATATATATATATATATATCTATATCTATATGGATCTACCTTAGTAGATCGACATGTTAAAAGAGCGAACACGAATTAACCGACGCCAGAAGATCGCAAGTCACTTCACCGACGCCAGAAGATCGACAAGGCAGAAGACCGACGGAGGAAGACACCGACGTGGAGAACACTGCGATGGGGAAAGGATGTGTAAGTATGCGGTAGTGACGGACGATAGGGTGCGAGTAAGGTAAGTGTGCGATGTTGGTGGTCTGTAGGGGTAGGGGTGGGATAAGTGAGTTAGGGTTAGGGCGCGGGTTAGGTAAGGGTGCGAGTAAGGTAAGTGTGCGATGTTGGTGGTCTGTAGGGGTAGGGGTGGGATAAGTGAGTTAGGGTTAGGGCGCGGGTTAGGTGAGTGTGCGAGTAAGGTAAGTGTGCGATGTTGGTGGTCGGTAGGGGTGGGATACGTGCATTAGGGTTAGGGCGCGGGTTAGGTGAGTGTGCGATAGTGATGGACCTTAGGGTAAGGGTTTGGGTTAGGGTTGTAGATAGTTGTGTATGTATGGGTTAGTGTTCGTTTGTAAGGATTTTGGTGTGCTTGTGTTGTGTGTTTGGGTTTTGGATAGGGGATTTGTTTTGTTTGTTGGTATGATGTGTCGGGTGTGTGCGATGTCGTGTTTGTGCACTGTCGATCTTCTGGCGTCGGTGAAGTGACTTGCGATCTTCTGGCGTCGGTTAATTCGTGTTCACTCTTTTAACATGTCGCTCTACTAAGGTAGATCCATATATATATATATATATATATATATATATATATATATATATATATATATTGGCTTATCAGTGGGAGTGGTATCTACCAGAAGAGGAGTGTTTTTTTGTCCCAGAAATTGTAGTTTATTGGCCATTTGGGGAGTTTTTCCATCTCTTTCAACTTTGGTTTAAAAGTCGGCGTTTGCACTTGTTTCCCGCCTTTCCTGTAACTAGTCTAGTCCAGGTACAGATATGCTGTAACCAGGACTGTTTATAAGCTTCTGAGCCCCCCAAGCCTTTCTGTGCTGGAAGGATGCCTTCTAGCTTATCAGTGGGAGTGGTAAGCACTAGGTAGCCTGTCTACTACAGGAGGAGTGGTTTCTGGCCCAAAAATTGTAGCTTATTGGCCATTTGGGCAGTTTTTTCCATCTCTTTCAACTTTCTGTTTTAAAAGTCCACATCTGCACTTGTTTCCTACCTTTCCTGTAACTAATCTAGTCCGATACAGATTTGCTGTATCCAGGACTGTTTGTAACCTGAGCGGTGCCAAAGTCTGCTCTTCAATTTTTCCCCTTAGATCTGCTAGTTCTCTCCTCTCCTGACTTTTACTAGTTTATTAGTTTAGCACTTTACCAGACTTCTTATAACAATTATTGTAGCTACCAGCACTAAACGTTCTACAAGAAAACAGCTCTAGTATTTACTAATGCCCAACAGCTCTAGTATTTACTAATGCCCAACAGCTCTAGTATTTACTAATGCCCACCCATCCAGGCATGTGTAAAGGTCAGTTTTTTGTGCTTTCTCCTATTAACCTGGTGAACTTGGGCATCCTGAGGCAATGTAGCAACTGCCTCATGTACACTGACAACCCTCTCCTCTTACCACCCAACACTCAGACTTGTGAGAGATGCATTTATATATCCAAGCTGGAAGCCACGCACTCTCCAACCAAGACCGGAATAGCTGGTCAAGAGAAGAAGGTCAACACTTGCACCACACCACATGGAACACACAGCCCCCCAGAACACACACCAGCACTGCATTCAAATAAAGACACAAACCACGCACCCACCCTTGCAGAGGCTCTCAATATAAATCTACCCAAAAAACAGAGACCTCCAGAGCAGAAACGCACCCGACCACCACAACACAACACTAATCACGATACACACAACTCTCCTAAACAGTGTGCCACTCAACCAAAGCCCCAAAGCAAAACAGCATGCCCAACACACTAGTCATAGGTGACTCAATAGTGAGACACACTGATGTCCCACTCACTAGGTTGAATAAGGAGAAAGTAGCAGTTAGTTGCCTGTCAGACGCCAGGATCCACCGCATAACGCACGCACTCAGATCCCTCAACAACAAGTACAAATATGACTCTGTCATTGTACATGTGGGTGTGAATGACCTGAAACGTAACCTCCCTAGACTACATGAAAGAGACATGGAGGAACTCTTGGATTACGTAGCCCAGGCGGGTATGACCCTAGCCCTGAGCAGCATCCTACCATCACCCAGAATTATACCACAGTACAAGCAGAAAATGAATAATTTCAACAATTAGCTAAGTTTATGGTGTCATTCTATGGGGATCCAGTATCTGTCTGCCTGGGAAGACATGATTGACCGACCTCGATGCTTTGCCAGAGATGGCCTGTGTCTGTCACCCCAGGGCTTCGGGATACTGGCCAAAGCTTTTGCCACCCCTGTAGTGCCTTTTTTAGGCGGTGTTCCAAAGACCAAATTACCACCATAACAGCTACAAACAAATGCAATCTGAGAGTCATGCTGCTCAATGCTAGAAGCCTAAATCTCAAAATGCACTTGCTCAAAGCACTCCTTAAAATGGAGAACATCTACATTTGTGTTGTAACAGAGACCTGGTTCAAGGCAGCAGAAAGCACTCCTGCACTACCAGGCTATAACTCATTCCACACCTTTCGGCCCCAGAACTTGGACCGAAGCTCCAAAGGCGGTGGTGTTTCCATATTCATAAAGGATGTGCACACCTCCAGACTGGTAGCCCAACATAACGCATCTGAGATACTTCAGATGCAGCTAACATTGGGTAAGACAGTGATTCAGGTCGTAGCCTACTATAGGTCCCCAACCATGTCCCAAGACTCACACTACACATTTCTGAGCACCCTGGAGAATATTAGGGTCCAGCCTAACACTCTCATACTGGGCGATTTCAACTACCCCTACATTAACTGGGAAAACTACTCATGTACCAATACACTTGCCCAATGCTTTCTGGAATTCATTAATTCCAATGCTCTGGACCAGCTCGTTCTTATCCCCACTAGAGGTAGCAGCATCCTTGACCTGGTTATTACTAACGTAGGCGACCGTTGCTCTACACCAATAGTCATCTCCTCCCTGGTTAGATCTGACCACAAACTAATCAACTTGAAAATCCACACCGCCCCTCCCCCAAAGGTAACCAACATGAAAAATGTCTCCAAAGCTAACTTTGGGCTCCTAAAAACAGAGGTGGCAAACTTCACGACACCCATGCAAATGGAGAATAGTTGCATGACCACTGAATCGTGCCCAATGCACCAATGCACTGTACGAACACACACACAAATGCATGGATCTCGCCATACCCAATAGAACCAAGACGCTGTCCTCAAAAAAAAAAGGAAGCCAATCTGGTGGTCCCCGCCATAAACAAACTCTACAACAGAAGGAAGAAAGTGATGTAGAATAAGGTGAAGTCCCAAGACTGGAAAAACTCCCTTATGAGCCTCAACAGAAAGTTAAGATCCCTCATCAAATCCTCTAAAGCTAGCTATGAAAACAGAATTGCAGCAGATAGTAAAGACAGCCACAAGGCCTTCTGTAAGTATGTAAAGAATCTCCACGGCAATACCCAGATTTGCTCTGAGCTACTGCACAATGGTACCCTCCTATACTGAGCTGACAGATATTGCCGATATACTGGCTGACAGATTCAGTGCTAACTCTACCCCCCCCCAAAGGACCAATCACAATACAGTAGATTGCCAGGCACCCAGTATTCCTGCTGCACAAGTTAAAACAGCACTGTCCAAGGCCAGGAATACAGCTTCTGTGGGACCTGACAATATCCCTGGCTGTGTTCTACATGAACTACAGAGTGAACTGGCACCTCACCTGTGTGCACTGTTCAGTCAGAGCCTCACCTCAGACTTTGTCCCTACCGAATGTCGCACTGCTACAGTCATCCCTCTCCACAAAGGAGAAGCGACTACAGACCCTGGGAATTATTGCCCAATTAGCCTGACGAGTCTGATATGCAAAGCTATGGAACACATCATCATGGACCTAATAAACAAGGATATAGGGAATCTCCAAACTCTGGATCCCATACAGTTTGGTTTTGTGAAAGGTAGATCATGCCTGCTCAACTTGATAGACTTCTTTGAGTCAGTCACCAGAGCTGCGGATGAAGGCAAGGTGATTCATACAGCCTACCTTGATCTGGCCAAGGCCTTTGATACCATTCCCCACTCAGAAGTCTTAAAAAACTCACTAAGCTAGGCACCAACCCCTGTATCACTAGGTGGGTTGCAAACTGGCTCACAGATAGAACCCACAGTGTGAAAGTAGCTGACTGCAAGTCAGACTGTCGACCAGTCATGAGTGGAGTCCCACAGGGTTCGGTCCTGGGTCCTCTTCTGTTTGTTATCTACTTCTCTGAAGTCCAGGCCAGCACTAAGGGACTCTGGCTGACAAAGTTTGCAGACTATTGCAAGTTGGAAGCCATAATTAACTCCCCAAATGATATTGACATCCTGCAGAAAGGCCTCACTGAGACCAGTGACTGGTGTCAGAACCATGGCCTTAAGCTCAATGCCAAAAAATGTGTCATCATCCCCTTTGGGAAAAACCCAGTTCCCATGAATTGGCACATGGACGGTATTCCAATGAACACAGAAGGCGTCATAAGAGATCTGGGAACACAGGTTGACAGCAACCTCTGTTTTGGCCACCACACTGCCAATGTGGTCAGAAAGTCTGTCTATGTGGCACATCTCATTACTAAAGGTTTTGCATCCAGGAAGAAAGAGGTCATGGTCTCCCTTTACTCTTCCTTCATTAAGCCAATCATCGAGTACAATGCCCCATTTGGCATGTACCTCACTAGACACCTACAACAATTGGAGAGGCCGCAAATATACCTCACAAAGAGGATCTTGGGCCTTAAACACTTGTCTTATATGGACAGACTCAAAAAAAACTCCAACTATTCTCTGTCTTATATCACCTACTTAGAGGCGATCTCTGCTTGACTTACAAAGCCATGTCTGACCCAGCTCTGTTAGAAATGCTATATCTAAAGAAATCCCAATCTCTCTGCACTACACACTCCAGAGACCTCAACCTCATTACCACAATCAACAGAACAAGCTGTTGGGACAGGTTAATAACCCAGAGACTGCCCATGCTATGGAATAGACTTCCCATACATGTCAAGCAGAGTGCCTCACTGGCCGTCTTCAAGAGAAATCTTGATGAGTGGATGGGAAATAGAAAATTCACTCCGGGGATCACTCCAGTGGCTCTGCTCGACAGAGGCACTGGGAGCTAAGGTCGGGTGGCACGATGCCAGGTTAATCTTATGGACTAGGCTTGTAAAGGCTCCAGGGCCATTAGCCTAGTACACACCTATGAACTTATATGCAGTGAAATTAAAGTAGTGAACTTACGTGAAAAGTAATAGCAACTGATATCAGTTTCCAAGCACTTTGGCTGCAGTTTCACTGGAGGAAATATTTGCTCCAATACTGTTTTCAGTCCTGAAGGAAACAGTAGCTGTAATAGAGTTCCACATCAGCTTATGTGCTATTTTATAGCAGCTGTTAACTTGGCTAGCCTAGATATTGCCTACATCACACTGTGGGAGGAACATCAAGATAGGGAACTACTGATCTGAGTGTGTCGAAGGTACATCATGAAGATTTAGACAAATTCCACCTGAAAGGATGCAATACAAGATAATGGGGTTGGGTTTTCCTGCTGTATGCTAGGGAAGTGGAGAAATGTATAACTGAAAAACCTTTCACTGCATTCTGGTAACTGCACATAGCTGGATTGATTTTACAGGGCTAAAATAAAACTCACTATTGAGTTTAAATGTCATTGAGCCTGGAGTTTTCCTGTAATTATTTTTAAGTATATGCTGACTTGAATGATAATATACGTGACATTTCGATTGAGCTGCCTCAGCTGTGCTCAGATGCAAGGGTTGAAAGCTTTATATTGACCTGTTTATTGAGAAGCAAAAGGATCAATATTAGTGGATGGTGATAAATAATTTAAAGATATGTCAGGGGACATATTAGTTTAAGTTAAAGACTGGTGTTACCCTTACCTGAGGAATTTGCTTTGTCCTGGTGGGCTTGCGATGTGTGTGGTAGGTTATTACAATTTATGTAGAATGTGGAAGATGACATGTGAATGATTTGTACCAGTTAAGCTATGGCCATTTAAGCTAATGCAGGATGGCCACATTCAATATCCTTCAAGAAACACCTATGGAAAAAAGAAATTGTAATAGGTCTCTATAACCCTTTTTGGTTAGGCCAATGGGTAGATGACATGATGTCTTGGTTGAAGTAGGGACCTGGCATGGACTGGTGATGTGTGTTATTAAAAAAATGAGATGTAAAGATGTGGATGTGTAGAAGGTCATGAAATGTAAGATATGAATACTGTGTATCAATAAAGATATTGCCATAAGGACTGAGTTGTAAAGAGAAGAATGAAAGGGCCATTTTTCATCTTTTTCCATTCTTGATTCCTTATTGTTGCACTGCCATGCTAAGCAAATAATTTCAAGATGAGAAAATGCAAGGAAGTTGGGCACCAATGTATATAGTGTGGACAAGGAAGATATAGAGGCAAAGGAAGATATGTATAAAAAGAAACGTGATCGGGGGCAGATTATAGATGATGTGTGTGGATAAGAAGGGTGCCGAGCGTATCAGAAGTAATTAATGTATATTCTGAGAATTAGGCTGATTAATGTGGTTTGATTGAAAGAGTGACAGATCCAGCTTTCACCCCAATAAACTGTGTAGCAAAACAGAAATGTATGTGATTGATTAATGATATTCTCTCCTAAGTTTTGAGAAGTGTTCAAATAAATGTCCAGCAAAATGGAGTCATGTTAACAAAGACAATAGCGCAATAAAAACATGTTTTGGAGAAGACAAAGACCACACTGAATCTCTCTCTCCATCTGTACTTTATCAGTCTGTATCATTTACTTGTATATATCGAAATATAAATGACTAGTTTCCAGATATCTCATAGCAACGTACTTAATGCTTGGAACTTTTGTAATTACCTTGTTTCTTTATAATTTTTTTTGTTATTTATAGCAATGTACTTACTTCTTGGAAGTCATGTAATTATCATATTTCTGTTTTTTTTTTTATTATTTGTACAAAGTTTGTACATCTCTGTAACTGGAGCTTTCCTCCCTGGGCTTCAGCTGAAAATGGGTTCTTTCTGACCAAGTCGGACCATCCCAGTAAACAAATATCAAATAAATAAATAGTATTCTACTGTAAAGCGGTTATTTTGAAGAGTTATAGGAATGTATAAACAAAACTGCATGGGATTGGTTTGTAAATACATTGAAATAGCAATAAACAGTATTTTAAAAAAGAGTAATTATTGTATACGTAATAAATTAATAATCATTACTTGAATTTGGATCCACTATGGATACCCAAAGCATAATCCCGTCAAAAATCAAGGCTGCTGAAATTGTGGGTGACATTAATTACAAAACATGTTTTGGAGGTGGGAAACCCATTTAACCCTCTGTGTGTGTGTGTGTGTGTGTGTGTGTGTGTGTGTGTGTGTGTGTGTGTGTGTGTGTGTGTGTGTGTGTGTTGGGGGGGGGCATTGCCACCCACAACCCAGTACTTAGTATGTACAAGCTCTGTGGTCTCTCAACTACAGGGAGAAAAAAGAATCACTCAGGAAAGATGAGAAAAGGTTCACAGAACTAGGATGTCACAAAAGAGCTGAAGAAGGTATAAACATTCCAAGACTTGTAGGTTCAAGGATCTGGGCTGGGGTAGATTATATTCTTCCAGTTACCATTTACCAAATGGTAGATTCCATTTAAAATTTAATAGATGAGTTGACCGATAAGTTATAGTCCTACTACAAATACAAGGAGACTAACTAAGTTGGCTATTAACTAAAGTCAATAAAATGAAAGCAAAAAAAGTAAAAATATATAGATAGATAAAGATATATAGGATACATATGGATTTTGATGCAACAGGTACAGTATGCACACAACAATAATGTTAAGATTGTCAGAATATCCTTTCCACAGTGGCATTATTTCAGACTTCAGCCAAGAGCTACAGTTTATAAAGTTGTACCTCAATGATAATTCCACTGTTCAAAAAAAAATCAGCTTTTAATTCAGGTTTAAATGCATTGTCCCAGATACAATTTAATAAAAAGGGGTTGTTAAACAACTTGAAAAGATCCCACAGCATTTTTCTGTCCCTGCAGACACAGCAAGCTTTACATCACAGCCGTCACTGTCTTCATTGCTAGGAAATTTTGTATACATGGTTATGAACTGCTTAGCGGGTGCTTTCCTCAGTCTGTAGGGCTGTACTCTTTTAGACATTCATCTCTTCTGTTTGATTTTAGGACTTGTCAGTGCAGCATAGTTGTGCCATGTTTACATGCTGTAAAGCCTCTATTTTTATTAACTATTATAATCTGGGCATAGATTCAGTGACTAGATGAGAATTAGTAGCGCCAGTCTATATGGTTTGCCATCTACCAGGTCATATATTAAATGTGTTTGGGTTCCTATTACGTTATCGAAAGATAATGTAATCAAACGTTCAGAACTTTGAAATGGCCGCATTTCGAAGATTGCATTGTGGGATCGCAATACAGTGAAGACTGGGATATTTTCCCTTTCCTCACTGTAGTGCGATCTCGGAGTTGGAATATATATTTAGGGGTGGGCCCTGTGGTTTTTTGCATCGACGCTTCGATC
>NC_056745.1:1053042333-1053310775 GCF_019279795.1 Protopterus annectens | reverse complement strand
CTTTTCCCCAATAAAATCTGAAAGCCCGTTCCATGACCTAAAAAATTCCAATTAAAAACATTAGGAAAAGAATTCAAGGCCCCAGTTGGCCTTACACAGACTGACTAAAGTCCCTGTCACTGTACTCTGTATTGTATAGACTCCTTAGGGGAGACCTGTGCTTGACTTACAGTGCAATCTCGGACTCAAACCTTATCAAATTGCTGCACATCTACAAATCAAGAGGGACTAAAGATACCCATTCCAGGCACCTAAATATGGCCTGTGATTTAGATAGGAAATGCTGGAGGGACAGATTTGTCTCCCACTGACTGCCTCTTCCTTGGAACAGGGTACCAATTCATGTGAAACAAAGCGTCCTCTATGACAATGTTCAAGAACAACCTGGATGAGTGGATGAGGCACTGTACATTCTTACCAGGGACAGAGGCGACAACCCTTCTGGACATGGGTAGTCATTACTAAATGCAGTCCTGGGTATTGACTAGTATTTCCATGGTATTACATTGGGATTAAACTGCTAGGCTTGAAATGACTTCTAGGTTGATTGCCTAGAAAACTCCTATGCTCCTATGACATCTATATCTATCTATGTAAATATCTATCTATGTAAATATATATATGTATACATACACACACAGGTGTGTGTGTGTGTGTGTGTGTGTGTATAAATATATATATATATATATATATATATATATATATATATATATATATATATATCTTTAGTTAGTTATTTACATATACTACTTACTGTTTTTTTCAGTTTATTGTCTTTCATCAGTGCTTTAATTTTAAATTTTTACCTATATACATACTTGTACACACTCAGATAGTTTTATTTTTGGACTGGTGGATCAGCGCGGATGAGGGGAAGATGGCATCACTTACCTGACCTGGCCAAAGCCTATTTACCATTCCATTGGGATAATAAATAAACTCTTCAACTAGGCATCAATACATATGTTGCCAGATGGATAAAGTAAACTGGCCTATACTTATAGAATCTTACCTTAATCAAAATGGGAAAAAGTAGATCCGCAATGAGTGTAATATTCCCAGACATCGGTCCTGGGACCTCTGTTATTCTGTATATACTTTCCAGTGCAGGTCAAAACCAGTGGGCTATGGCTGACCAAGTTTTCAGATGACTGCAAGTTGGGCAAAAGTCACCGTCTCCTAAGTGATGAGGATGTCTTCCAAGAGGGTCTCACCCAAACAATGATTGATGCTAGAACATGGGTTTCAAGCTAATACAAAAATGTACTGATCTCTTTTTGGGAAGATGGACTTCATTATATCACAACATCCCATATTTAATCAGTTAGAGGTTTTTAAGCAATTCGTTGATACTAATCTGACTTTGATCACCATGTTATTTCCAGTTGCATGGGTTTTACTACCACTTCACAAGTAGTGGTATCCTCATCTAGAGACAAGGACGCAATATCCCTGTATTCTTTCCCTTATAAGGCAAATGGCCAAAGTATTAAAGTTCTTCCAACATGTACCTTTGCAAAACACATGCAGCAGTTGGAGAGATCTCAGAGGTTCTTCACCGTGAGAATCTGCCTCAAACATACTCGCCACTATAGCCAAAGCCCTGCACCCCACCAGCTTCTCACAGACCACCGAGTACCCTGCCCAGAGAAGCAATTTCTCACACCCCATTTTGATGGGACCATGTATATCCCAGTCAAGCTCCACTCAGAAAACCACCTCATCCCACCGTAGTCTAACCACAAGACCTTACCAGCACAGATTAAAGTCCTATATTCCTCCACCTGTAAATGACCACCCCGCCCACCACATCCACCACACCTTTTGGCAAACTGTGGGATAACCTGACAGCGAAAAATACACCCTTGATTCCACCTTGCTTCCCTGCTGACAGGGGCTTTGGGTGCTGACCTGTCTAAATATGGGCTAAACTCTTGGCTAGTCCTTTATCAGGGCCTCAGGGCCAATACCTAGTAATTTCTATGATCTCTAAGGATCTATGCCTGCACAAGAAATTGTCATACCAAAAATTCTGATGGACCTCCTGAATATTCACAACATTATTGCCACCAGCATTACCACTCCTAAACACTTAAACCTTCCCTGTGATAGAAATAGGACTCCAAGGAGAGAAAGGTATGTATCCTAGAGACTACCCTGTCTATGGAACAGCCTCCCATCCATGTGAAGCAGAGTTCCTCCTCAAACCAATTCAAGAGCAACTTGAAAATTGTATATCAAACTGGAAATTCATCCCTGGTTTGGCATCTATGTCTTAAATGGACACAGGTAATATGTAATTTTTTCATCTCCTAGGTCCAAAGTAGGCTAAGCAATTTTTAACAAGGGCAAAGTGGGACATGGGGGTGTGGTTGGTATGATAGGGGTGGCCTAACATGACACTGGCTGCCACCCCCACCCAATCACCAGAGTTGATAAAGGAGATGCAGCAGTTAGTTTATGAATACAACATTGTGACATTTACAGCATACAGAAAAACTCCAAACCATTTAAATTGAAGTGAACTATTACTGCAAAAAATTACATTACCTAGCTGTACAGTAAATAAACTTAAAGGAATAAAAATACACTCACTCATTATAAATTAGACACTTGTATATTTAAAAGTTAAAAACAATTCAGTAAACCAAATCCATTACTTATTCTATAAAGAAAACAAAAAAATCTAAGTATACCACATACAAGCCAAGTATAAAATTAAGACTTTTATTGGCTCAATTAAAGCTAAAGCAAAGAAAAAACACAAAACGACATTTCACTGTACCTCTAGTACTTCATACTGCAATGCTTTGAAGCAAATTAACGCTTAAACTTAAGAAAAACACAAAATTACAAACTGCACCTCTAGTACTTTATACTCGCATACTTAGTACACTAAATCACTTTTTTTAAGTGTATTTTGAATTTGATTTTATGGCTTGAAGAAGGGTCCTACTGTTGAAACAATATTTGAGTAAAAGTCACAAATATTTCAATCCGTAATTTACACTCATCATTAGTTCAGCTTTTAACAAGTCCATTACTACACTCATTTCAGACATCTGTCCATTTACCTTTCACCAAAGAAAAATCCTTCTGCAAATGCGCTTGTGGTCGGTGGTATAGACAAACCGCTAAATTATCGGATATAGTGTAGTCAGTTCAGGCCCTTCTTTGAAAAGCTTCAGCCACTTCTCTCCTGGGGTCAAGCTTGTGTTACATAACTGTGAGAGAGAGGGCCTAATTGCCAAGTAGTCCGTAAAAAGATAATCTTCATCTACATCCTGCAGACTCAGGGCAGTGGTCATATTAAGCAAGTCACTGAAAGCAAAGGGTTAATTTAGAAATAATTTAGATAGTGTAAACAAGTAGTTGCTTTCAGTGTAATCAAACCACAGTTCCAGGTATTTCACTGCTGTCTCCAAGAACACAATGAAGTCTCTTTTCAGTTTGTTAGCAGAAGTGCTTTCTAATGTGCTCATAAAGTGCCCTAAGTTTCCCTCCAAAGAAAGCACCTTCAGCTCTTGCCTGCAGTTTTTGCTTCAGAGAGACCATTACACAAAAAGTTTTCAGGGCAGATTTTTCTAATGTACTTATATGTTCATTAAAATCAACAAGAACAGGACAGAGAAAGTACAAAGTCCCAGCGTAGGCAATTCATTCTCACCATGTTCATTAGCTGAAAAGTACTGCCATATCTGCCGGGGGGGTCTCCTCTTCTCCTTGAGAGAGGAAATAGGGATGGAGCACTGGGAGATTTTTCACTACTCTTTCAATGGCTGGGAGTAGTGACAGCCACCTTGTTGGCACATGTCTTAACAGACTTTCAAATTCCATGCCACAAAACTCAAAGTCTTTCAAGTCTCTGGTCCTTGTGGCCGAACCTGAGAAGTGGCTGAAAAGTTTCATTACAAATACTTCCACGTCGTATGGTAGTTGTGCTGCAGCTGTTTTGGCTGCATTGTGAATAAAGTTGGCAACACAGTTAGCCTTCTGGAGTGATGGGCACTTTTCTTTTAATCTGGTACACACACCAGATTTCTTCCCATAGTTCACACTAGCATTATCAGCCCCATAAGCTGAAATGCTGCTCCAGGGCAAGGAGTGCCTTTCCATAATGTTGGAAATTTGCTGTGAAATAGCCTGTGCAGATTCATCAGGGTCTTCATAGAAGTCCAATAGGCCATTCACCGCCCCTTCTTCTTTAGAAAAATACCGCACAACAAGTGGAAATAATTTTATGTTCCCCTTGTTGGAAGCATCTGATATTGTGAAGTGCCTGGTTTTTGAAGGTCATGCAGGAGGCATTCCAATGAGTGTGGTCCCAAAACATTTTCGACTATGGCCCCTTGGATGTTCATCGTGCATACAGCTGCAGTCATTACAGATGGGTTATCCTCCCCAGGCGGTCCTCGGTGGGGAATTCCAAAGTCTAGGTCCAGCATCGGTTGTCACCCTTTTTCCCCTGACATCAGTGTGGCGGGGGTACAAAAGAGGCAGCCGATTTTCTTCAGTCTTTCTTGCCACGGGGGCCCAAAGAAAGCATTTGCCCAGTCAGCCAGCTCCTGAGATTTACGAAAGCATTTCAGACGAAGTCTTCTGGAAAGCTAAGTATCCCATGGGGAAACTTTTCTTGCCTCAGCCCGATGTCAGACAAAGTTAATAATTGCATTTCATGTGGGAAGCAAATACCAGATGAGGATTTCCACTCTTTCTGTATACCTTGCTTAGGCCCAGACCACCGGGGTCGGCCTGCCGTTTTGTGCTAGATTCAACAAACCATTAAGGGGGGGGAGTTCACCCTTCATTATTTTGGCAAAAATTTAATTTATATTTGCCGGATACTCCACTCCAGTTTTGGAAAAGCCAAAGATAAGGACCGACATCTGAGGTCCATCGACTACTGAGACCCGCTTAGGCCAACTACTGGTTCTTCGGTTCTCAGCGGGAGCAGCCCCTGAGTACTGATGACACTACATTACAAGTGACTTCAGTTCCCGAGGTCGCAGGCTCCTCGGTCCCCATTCCTACTGCAGATACCGACGCCACTCTTGGTGGGGAAACTCAGAATTTAGACAGGCCTGCCATTTCTGAAGGCGTCTTCAGTACTTCCTCCTTCTCTATTAAATCTTTCACTAAATCTAAAGTAGCCATGAAAACCAAAAAACAGGGTCCTCAGACCTCCTCTCAAGGACCCATGCCTAAAAAGCAGATGCTTAAAATGGCTGAGGATTTGATTACTCTTATCAGGGGTTTTCAACCCCCCTCTGACAAAAGAGCCAGATTAGAGGAAGACTACCCTTCCTCAGATCAAGCTTCTATTACCTCAGAACACTCTGAGGACCAGGATTACACCTATTCCCCTTTCGAAGACTCTGATGCTGAGGAGTCTATTCCCTCGGTCTCCCCCCATGAGGACTACTCTTTTGGGGAAACCCTGCATACATTGAGGGAACACTTTCACTGGGAAGGCCAAGATTACTCAGATTCCAATAAAAGGCTCAGGGAATTTCTATTGCTTCCCCAGCTTAGGCCCCTGGCTATCCCTCCTGTTTTAGATATTTTGGATGATGTGTACACAGAAGCCAGCCTTAATCCAGATTCTTTACCCCCAGCTCCTGTTAAACCAGACAGGTATTACCAGGTTCCTGATTCTCACCAGTTCCTATATAAAAGCCATACTGCTGACCCAGAAACTATTTCACAGGGTCCCAAGAGAATTAAGGCCTCTACTGCTAAAAACCCATTACCTTCCGAGAGAGATTCCAGAGCGTCAGAAAGGTGGGGGAAAAAGGTGTATACCTCTGCCAATTTAACCATGAGGGCATTAAACTGTCAATTCCATATGTTAAAGTATCAGCAGTTTTTGTTATCTCAGTTGAAAGGCAAAATGACACAACCAGAATAACCAGATTTGAAAGAGTTGCAGGATTTGTTGCATGGTGCAGAGCAAGTGGGTAAACATACCTTGCAGTGTGGTTTTGATGCTTTAGAGACTTCATGTAGAGCTGCTGTTACGGGGTCTGTTATACGTAGACATGCTTGGCTCAAAGAGCAAACCTTACCAGATCATGTCAAAGCAAAATTATTAGATGCACCACTTCTAAAAGATGTATTGTTTGGTGTTAAAGCTGAGGAGGTACTAAAGAAAATGGAGGAAAAAGCAAAATCAATGCAAACAGTGAAAGATTTCCTGCAGGTACAACCTCCACGTTTCAGCAGAAACTGGCCTTCATAAAATTGGTCCTTTCCAGCCCCAAAACCCCGGGGGAAACCCCAAAAAGTTAGGATACTGGTTAGAAATGAGCTTCTCTTTAAATAAGCTATACTTTACTGGGTATGACACTGATGTATACAATGTATTTTATACAGCATACATCATGGACAGAAGTAGGTTAAAAAAATAAAAAAAGACATCTGGGTACTCAAGTTCCAGGATAAAAAAGTGCCCGATCCTCATATACGCACTGATTCCAGGACTGGAAAAACTCGCAGTGTAGAATCTTCAAGATACAGAAACATGCCAACAATGGGGTTAGACCAGGTTTGGGGGGGGGTGCCAGTATTCTATTGTAGAAGGATGTAGTAGTCCAAAAAATCTGATAGGCCAGAAAAGAGCCATAAAGATAATAGAGTGGACTACTGAGGATAAGAAAGAAATTATGTATTGTTACTATTATGCAAGAAGCCCAGAATTTCTAGGTAGAAGATATTCAAAAAGATTAAGAGAAATCTTTATTTTTTTATTTTATTTTACATTTGTTTACCGGGATGGTTTGACTGGACACAGGTCCATTTTCAGTGGAGGCCCGGGGAGAAAAGCTCCACAGTAAGTAAAAACTTAAACAATATGAAAAAATGCAGTATACAGCAGTATGAAGCAACAAGACATATATATTTATACACAGAAATAAAGATAGTTATACATAGTTAATAATACAATAAGGATACAATTTCAGTCAGCAGTAAGAGTATCCTAGACTGTAGTATATATTACAGTAGGTGTATTAGGAAGTGAGGTATATAGAGTGGAAGAAACAACGACTTATGTAGTACATGGGCATAACCAATTATTTACCAAGTGTGATCTAAGTGAGTTTTTAAAGTGAGGAGAAGTAGAGGCAGAAGTCAGAGCAGAAGGGAGGTTAATTTCGGTTCTAGCTATGGTATGGGAGAACAGTGCTTTTCCTGCAGTATTACTAGCCCTTGAGATATAGAGGAGGGATTTGTCGGAAGATTGGAGAGGACAATTTGTATTATAGTGGGCGAGAAGTTGGCCTAGTGCTTTTTTTTTTTTTTCAGGATGTCTTACAACGTTGTAGGCAATGGCTAGCTGGTGATAATTTAGTAGCTGGGGAAGTTCTAGCCATTGCAGTTCCCTTAGAGCCTGGCAGTGGTGGGTTCTAAAGGTTGAGTTGTTAGCAAACTTGGTGATTTTATTATAACACGACTCGAGTTTGGCAAGGTCAAGTTATCTAAGCATTAGTGCAGCATACATTAGACTGGACAAGAGATGAGTTTGGGCTAGGGCAATCTGTGCTTGTTTAGAGAGGAATTTCCTGTCTCTGTATAGTGTTCCCATTTATTTATGGAGTTTTTTGATAGTTTGTGAAATATGGATATCGAAGAGTAGATTTTTGTCAATTTCAACACCTAGGAGTTTGGTATGGTCAGAGGGAGAGAAAATAGTGCCATTTGTGGAGGAGATAGTGAAGGGTAGAGGAGTAGACATGTTTTTTTTGGGGGGGTGAAAAGTAGCAATTTGGTTTTGTTAGGGTTTAGAATAAGTTGGATCTGAGTGATCCATCTTTCCACAGAGCTAAAGGATTCCTGGATAAGTTGCCGCAGAGTGGCAAGTGATGGAGCAGAACAGATAAGAGCTGAATCATCAGTCTATTGTATAAGTGAAGCATGCTGTGTGGTGGTATGGAGATCATTGGTAAATATGGAGAAAAGCAGTGGGCCTAATATTGAGTCTCGTGGTACTCCTATGGTAGTTGGGAGTAATGGCGATAATATACCTTGCAATTGGACAGATTGCTGCCTTTCTGACAGATAGCTTTTAAACCAGGTTATAGTAGGAGGGGCAAGGGATATGGAGGCCAGGGTGTCTACTAGTAAGGAATGTGAGATCATGTCAAATGCTTTGGAGTGTCTAAAAATATTGCAGATAATCAAGTTATTATTATTTCTGTGTCGATTGACGAGATTGGTGAAAGAGAGCAGAGCAATTGTTGTACTGTGGTATTGCCAGAAGCCGTGCTTTGTGGGGGAGAGGAGATTATGTGAGTTTAGGAATTACATTACTTGAGAATGTATACATTTCTCGAGTATTTTAGATAAGGGGTATAGAATGGCAATGTGATGATAATTTGAATATTCATAAGAGTTTCCACTTTTGTGAAGTGGAATAATATATGATACCTTCCATAGTGGTGGTGGGATATATGCTTCTTATATAGAGCGGTTGATAAAAATAGAAATAGGATTGGATAAGAATTCAGCAGCTATTTTTAGGAAGTTGGTTGGTAGATTATCAGTGGCAAGGGTGGTAGGTTTCAGTTTTAGGAGGAGTTTTTTAATTGTGGAGGTAGGAACAAGTGAGAGAGTGAAGGATGGGATGTTGCCAGGGTATTTGGTTGGGATATATATAGAGTTTTGTGTGTGTGTGTGTGTGTGTGTGTGTGTGTGTGTGTGTGTGTGTGTGTGTGTATATATATATATATATATATATATATATATATATATATATATATATATATATAAAATATAAACCAACAAAAAATTAATAAACTTCAGAACTCAAACAAACTGGAAAGGCACTAGTTACTGTCAAAGTCAGTAAACCACAATCAATTTACGCGTTTCGTCCACTTTTAATCACTGTGAACTTCTTCAGAAAACATAAACTTCATAAAATAACCAGTTTAAATACCATCAATTAAAAATCACATGGTTTTGTGACCCAATAACAATAATGAAAGTCTAATACACTTTTTTTAAAAAGATATCAAACATTTAAAATGTGTGCACAACTTAGAAAATCTATCTAAACGTTAATGACTTAAAGTCGAGTGTGTGTTATATAAATATGTAACCTTAAATTTAAACACTGACTTTAATGTAAACATCAGTGTTCTCAATCTATAACCTCTGTGCTTGCAAAAAGCATTTTATGTTAATAGCTTTGTTCAAACCAGGAATTGTGTCTGCATTCAGCATAATTTGCCATAAGGCTTCTCTACATTCCAATAATACCTTATAATTACCACTAAACAAATCATCTTTAACTTTTTCCAAAACTGAGAAAGTAAACTTTTTGAAAACAGAACAGTTGTCTACATGCTTGGCTAGTGCATTGGTCAAATCTTTGTTCTTGATTGCTAATAAATGTTCATATATTCTTTTATTTAAAGTTCTAATGGTTTTTCCTATGTAAAAATGTTCACATGAATTACACTGGGTGACATAAACTACATTTTTGGTTTTACATGTGTAGTGTCCCCTACTGCAAAATTCTTTCTTTGAATGTTTAAAAAACACTGAACTAGTGCCAGAAATATATCTGCACTGTTTACAATTTTTACAAGGAAAAGTACCGACAACTAATTTGTTGTCCACCATTCTATAATTGTTGTTATATTCCAAAATACTTTTTAAATTGACTGTTTTTTTGTAAGTAAATATTGGAGACTTGCCTAATATGTCACTTAAATCTTGGTTCCCTAAGATAATCTTCCAATTGTCTGTAATAATGTTTCTAATGAGACCCATTTCGTTACTAATGGGAATAGGAAAGGCTAAATTGTACTTCTGATCTGTTTTGTCGTCAGTAACTACTACACACAAATTACTTGACTTGTGTAGTATTGGAATTGCCTTTGTTTCCCTTAATGCAAGTACCTCTCTCACTATATTATGAAGCCATAATTCCTTATAGCCCCTCTCAACAAAAAAACATAGTAATTTGTTAACTTCTTCCAAAAAAGTGTCTTGGTTGGTAGTTAACTGACTTAACCTAATGAACTGCCCTTTTACTACTCCACGCTTCATGAATTGTGGATGTAGACTCTCAAAATGTAGATATTGGTTTGTGAAACTAGATTTTCTGAATATTTTGCTTTCAAACTGAGCATTTTCTTTGTTGTAACTTAAATGTATGTCAAGAAAATCTAATGTTTCGCCAATCTGTCCTATAGTAAATTTCAAAAAGTCTGTGGACCGATTTAAATCGTCCACAAAAGTGACAAAAGACCCAGAATCACCGGTCCATAAAATAACCAAATCATCTATATAACGTCTATAGAATAATAAATGTTTAGATAAAGGGTGTACTTGTAAGAAATTTAACTCCCAAGTTGCCATAACTAAATTTGCAAAACTTGGTGCTACTCTCGACCCCATGGCGACACCCGTGACCTGCTTATACTGTGTACCTTCAAACAGAAAAAAAATTGTTGTCCAAAATTAAATCCATTAAAACACAAACAGTGTTTACCAAGTTGTTACTCATGTCTGTGTATTTAGTTAGATAATCTCTTATCATTTCTACACCTTTTGAATGGTCAATACAGGTGTAGAGTGATACAACGTCTAATGATGCAAACTGAAAATGAGATCCTTGTGTTTCAACAGCACCTAATAATTCTAACAGGTGCCAAGAATCCCTTAAATAAAATTTCATTTTTTGCACAATTGGATTTAAAATGTTGTCCAACCATATAGAAATAGATTCTGTCTTTGAAAAACCTGCCGAAATGATTGGTCTAAAAGGTAATGTCTCACCAAACTTGTGCAATTTGGGTATACCAAACATACAGGCCAGTTTAGGGTACTCAGTATACAAGAAATCATAGTCAGAATAGGTAATGTCACCCTGACTTAATAGGTCAAATAATACAGTGTCTAAGTTTGTGAAACTTTTTACAATGTCTACTTTGGTTACTAATTTGTAACTGCTTTCGTCATCTAACAAAGTTTTCATGGCTCTAACATAGTCTTCTGATTTCATAATGACTAAAGTGCCTCCTTTGTCAGATCTCATGACCCTGAGATCCCTGTTTTTAGTCAAATAATCTAAAGCTTCAGTGTCAGAGGTAGACAAATCACAAAAGGACGAATTTGTTGTTACCACTTTCCTAAATTCATTTTCACAAATTTTACCATAAACATTTAGTGTTGTGTTAAGTAAGGGGTTAAATGTACTTTTCTTACTACATCCATTTTTAAATAATATTTTGTCACTCATACCATCAAAAATAAACCTCAAGTTCAACTTTCTCAAATATAACTTGAAATCTATAATCAGTTTGGAAATGTTCACTTTATTAGAAGGAATGAAAGAAAGTCCTTTCTTTAGTAGGGAAATAACTTCTGTAGGCAACATTTCTTGTGTCAAGTTACAAATGTTAATACCATAATTTAGTTCCTTTTCTTGTTCCTGCCTTTCGTTCTGCTCCGAGTCTGGACTTTGCCAGACCACCTTGGAGTTTTCTTGTTCCCGTTTTTGTCCACTAAAAAAGGACTTGCCTTGTCCTTTGAAGACACCACTTGGGCATAAGAAGTACTTGTGTGAACATTAGAGTCTAAATTGTTGTTAGAAACTGACACACAACTTGTGTTGTTATTGTTTTGACCACAACTATTTACCTCCACTTGATTTTTATTGGTACTCTGACCATGAGTTTCTTCAACATTGTTGTTCACACTAAAATGTTCACTCTTATTATTCTTTGATTGTTTAATCAGATAAGCAGCGTTAGACTTATAAGCTGCTAAGTCTCTCTCTAACTTTCTCTGCTTCCTTTCTACAACGGATGCCCTGTGTCTCTCCAATTTAGCGTTTATGCTGAAATAAATGGTCAAAAAATCCTTAAAGGCTGAAGACGCCCTAATCTTGGCGTCTAAAACCTCTGCTTTTTCTTTCAAAAGTGAAAGTTCTACTTGGTAATGTTCTATTAAAGCACTCATGTATGCCAGACCAGTGTTATTGAACAAATCTACAAGCCTTGTGTAAAGAGTGTCGCTGAAGCTAACACAGTTTGAGAACTTGTATGTTCTCAAACCGAACGGTACACACTTTAAATTAACGTTTTCTTGCAAATAAAATATCTCCAATTGAAGGGAGACACATTTAAAGCAAACTTTCTCCAGAACACGTAAATCCTCTTTCAAAACTGTCGCAACATTAAGTGAATCATCCCTCATAGTTTCACTTACTTGTTCGTTATCTTCTGTTCTGACAGCTCGAGAAAAAGGATTGTCCATGACTTTAAAGGTCTGTTCAAAAACCTTGTCGTTACTCAGTAAATCGACGTTCCTCAAATTAGAACTGTTCACACCGTTGTTGCTTCCACTGAGTACTGATGAAACCACACTCACTTGCCTAGGTGATTTCAAACCTTGGCTGGCTTGGTCGACCTGGTCTGCTGTACCATTGGATAAACGAACTTCACCACTCTTTCCTGGATGAGAAGCACAAACGTTTGAAGTATTCGTTCCCTTCTGTCGGGCAAAGATCTCTGAAACAATCTCTTTAATGGTCGCAATAATAAATTCGTTGAGACTTGATCCTGACTCGGGAACTGGATACACACTCAAATTTAACAAAGTGTCCTGACTCGAAATTCCCTCTGCCATACCAGTAAAACAAACAAAATATAAACCAACAAAAAATTAATAAACTTCAGAACTCAAACAAACTGGAAAGGCACTAGGTACTGTCAAAGTCAGTAAACCACAATCAATTTACGCGTTTCGTCCACTTTTAATCACTGTGAACTTCTTCAGAAAACATAAACTTCATAAAATAACCAGTTTAAATACCATCAATTAAAAATCACATGGTTTTGTGACCCAATAACAATAATGAAAGTCTAATATACTTTTTTTAAAAAGATATCAAACATTTAAAATGTGTGCACAACTTAGAAAATCTATCTAAACGTTGATGACTTAAAGTCGAGTGTGTGTTATATAAATATGTAACCTTAAATTTAAACACTGACTTTAATGTAAACATCAGTGTTCTCAATCTATAACCTCTGTGCTTGCAAAAAGCATTTTATGTTGATAGCTTCGTTCAAACCAGGAATTGTGTCTGCATTCAGCATAATTTAATGTAGTTTATGTCGCCCAGTGTAATTCATGTGAACATTTTTACATAGGAAAAACCATTAGAACTTTAAATAAAAGAATATATGAACATTTATTAGCAATCAAGAACAAAGATTTGACCAATGCACTAGCCAAGCATATAGACTACTGTCCTGTTTTCAAAAAGTTTACTTTCTCAGTTTTGGAAAAAGTTAAAGATTATTTGTTTAGTGGTAGTTATAAGGTATTATTGGAATGTAGAGAAGCCTTATGGCAAATTATGCTGAATGCAGACACATTTCCTGGTTTGAACGAAGCTATTAACATAAAATGCTTTTTGCAAGCACAGAGGTTATAGATTGAGAACACTGATGTTTACATTAAAGTCAATGTTTAAATTTAAGGTTACATATTTATATAACACACACTCGACTTTAAGTCATCAACGTTTAGATAGATTTTCTAAGTTGTGCACACATTTTAAATGTTTGATATCTTTTTAAAAAAAGTGTATTAGACTTTCATTATTGTTATTGGGTCACAAAACAATGTGATTTTTAATTGATGGTATTTAAACTGGTTATTTTATGAAGTTTATGTTTTCTGAAGAAGTTCACAGTGATTAAAAGTGGACGAAACGCGTAAATTGATTGTGGTTTACTGACTTTGACAGTACCTAGTGCCTTTCCAGTTTGTTTGAGTTCTGATATATATATATAAATATATATATATATATATATATATATATATATATATATATATATATATATATATATATATACATACATATATATATATATATATATATATATATATATATATATATATATATATATATATATATATATATATATATATATATATATATATATATATATATACACATACACATAGCAATCAGACTACAGTGTAAAGATAGGGCAGTATTCATAACCCCAGCCTGTGACGGTGAGAAAAAGAATGCATTTTAGGCAGCAGTTGCAAGAACTACTAAAGAAAGCAGTGCAACACAAGATGATGTTGATGGACGAC
This sequence comes from Protopterus annectens, assembly GCF_019279795.1. Lineage (NCBI taxonomy): Eukaryota > Metazoa > Chordata > Ceratodontiformes > Protopteridae > Protopterus > Protopterus annectens. Next base: position 1,053,296,648 of record NC_056745.1, on the reverse strand, counting down.
TTGAATGCTCATATCAAGACAGATAGAACAGGCTTTGTGGACTGCCTGGGTCCACATGGGTGGGGCAACAGGAATAAGGGGTTGGTGTTGACTTAATGGTGAAGGTGCTTCCCTCACATACACATGGTGCATAGGGTTGCCACCTTTTCAAATGCCCAAAGTGGGACACTTTTGTAGAAATGTGAGATTTTGCAGAACAAAACATACCTACGGCCAGTGCAAAGGCCATAACTTCACTTTTTTGTCAAAATAAAAGTTTATTTTTGTTGAATTTGAGTTTCTCATGCTATTTCATATAATATTTATATGTTCCAGATACAAAATAACTGTTTTATGCAACTATTAAAAAAAATTAAGAAATATATTTTGTCTTACAAATCTCTGGACATTTGCCATTTTTTAGGTTTTTTTTGCAGGACACAAATGCCCAAAGTGGGACTGTCCCTCGCAAACAGGGACAGGTGGTAACCCTAAAGGTGCAGAGTTTGATTCTTACCTTTGAAGGGAAACTGGCTAAGCTTAAGCTGTCCTGCATGGCCAGTTAACATAGGACTTACCTATGAAATGATACCATATGAAATTACAAATGAAAAAGAGGAATTCAAGACTTCTGTCTGACAAATTGCTTGATGAGGATGTGTCCAAGCCAGACAGCCATAAGAATACATAAAAGGATTGTCAACATGCAACTCAAGTAGTGTTCTTCCTAATGAGGAAAGAGCATTGGTGTAGAATAAGAGATTGCAAAGTCAAAACAATGAAACATTCATCCCATACCATAAACCGCAATCAGTGACAAGTAGTGGACAAAAAAGGTTCTAAGGTCAATAGAGACTAGGCTGAAGACCTAGTAGTTGATTATAGTGAAAGCACAAGAAATCAAGAAATTACTTAAACTCTAACATCTCAGGAAGAAGAGGTAATAGACAGAGACAATGAAAAATGGCAGTATCTCAAAACAGCATGTGTGTAGACTATAGAACAGATATGTGGCTAAGCAATGTATGGAAATAAGTTTCATAAGGATAGCTGGTGGTGGAATCCAGAAATCTAGGTAACTGTCAAAAGAAAAGAAAGTACAGGAAAAACTTGTAGATAAGAATGATGGAACAGGCTAAGAAAGAATATAGTTTCAACTTGGCAAAGACAAGATGATAAAGAAGAAAGTCATTAGACACTATTCATAAGGGATGCTATCAACAATATTTTTGCCAGTCAACAGGATATCAAAATCAGATGGATGGAGAACTTTTAGCACATTCTAAGTAAAGAAACCCCCACCACAGTTGTACTCACCCACACACAGCCTACAATGAAAGAGAAAGAAACTATCCTAGAAGTAAAACAGCACTAAACAAAATGAAGTCAGGGATTGCAGGCATCTTGGATAAAGTCATGGAATATATGGCCAAAATGTTGGGTGAGTTAGGGGGAAAAAAATGGGTCTTCAGTGTACTCATAGTGGAAATGAAAAGATGTATCCAAAATGAATGGAGAATAAACATCCTAGTGCCAGTGTGCAATAATAAAGGGGACATTGACAACTGTGGGCAGTACAGCAGTATCAAACTCCTGCCACAGTGCATGAAAGATCTGGAGAGGATGACTAATAAATGAATATGCAGGGTAGCAGAAAGAAGATGGAAGATGAGGGATTCAGATCAGGATGCAACACAACCAAGTCAATGTTTACAGTAAGTTAGATAATGGAGAATAAGCTGGAGATGAGGAAAGAGTCCAGCTGGGCATTCTTAAAGTTGGGGAAAGCATATGACAAGGTCTTAAGAAAGCTGATATGGGCAGCCCAGTGATGGTTTGAAGTCCTGGAAACATTGGTAGAATTACTGCAAGTTACTGACAAGGACAAAATATATAACTTGAGTGTTCGGACTCACAGAGGGGATCCATGTGGGAGTGGATGTGCTTGATAATTTAGATATATGCCCACAGTTCTTTACACTGAAGATGGATTAGAGTAGCAGATGAGTTGGGAGGGGAAATATCAACAAAGCTACTTATTCCACACAATGTGGCATTACAAGCACACTCTGAACAAGAACTTAAGCAAATGACAGAGGATGGAATGAAATGCAAAACTGAAGGCACAGGGGATGAAACTGATTACAGACAAGATAGTGATTAAGGCAACAAATGAAGCAATTCAGAAGAAGCTGTAAATTGAGAAAGAAAGGAAAATAACTGAACAGGTTACCATCTTCAAGTATCTGTGAAGGGTGGTTGACAATAAGGAAAGTCTGAATGAGAAGTTCTAAACTCAAATTAGAGGTGTAGCCATCTGGCACAGTGTGTAAGGAATAGTGCATGGCAGAAGAATGCAAAAGAACTTCAAAAGTTAGGTGTATAAAACATTGGTTTTACCAGTACTTCTGATGGTACAGAAACCTGGACAGTGAAGACAGAGCAGCTGAGGAAGCTAGAGGTGATGGAGATGAAATGCATGTGATAGGTAGTAGGATGTACACTGTGGGACAGACAAAGATATGACAACATAAAAGCAGAACTCTAAGCAGCTCCAGCTGCAGAACAGGTGAATTGAGAACAGACTGCAGTTGTTTGGGCACATGTGCACAAAAGCCAAAAACAATTTGGTGAAAAAATGTTCGTTATCTGTAGCTCAAAGAGTGTTTATAAAATAATTCATTATTTAGATGGCTTACTTATGTTTACAGAGTGTGTATGCAGATTTCAGGAGTCATTACCCTGGGTTATGTCTCTTCTGACCAGTTTGGGCTTCTACATACATATTATAAAATTATCCTTGCCTTTGTCTTACAGGATTATGTTTCTCGTCAGCCTTCTAGGTACCTCTCTTTAGGCCTGAGACAAGAAGAGGTGGATTATTATCTGGATTTTTTCCCAAGCTTCTCCAATCAGTCTGAGACTTCTGCAAGAACATTTTTCAGGATACTAGGGTTCATGTCTTCTATGATTCTAATGATTCCTTTAGCCAGGTTGCACATGTGAAAGATTGTTGATAAGCTCTCTGAGCCAGTCATAAATCCATACATAACTCTTTTAATTACTGTCTGGCTCACAAACAGGACCCAAGAAGAAAGGAGTGGTGAAACCACATTCACCAAAACAACCGGTCACCAGTGGAGTACCCCAGGGCTCCTGTTTTGCATCTACTTCTTGGAAAACAAATAATAGAACCAACAGTGTCCTAGAGCACAGGAGACCAAAAAGCCGAATGTTCGCTTAACGCAAGTTTATTGAAAGTCAAATAGGAAGTGTTTTCGCTACTGTGCAACAGTAGCTTCTTCAGAGAAACTGATTAACCTGAGCGCCAAAAATTTAAACTTAAAATAGTGTAGTGACGTTGTGAAGCGTCACTTGTGCTAACGCTAAAAGGCACAGGCACTCTCAACAGCAATAGAAATATAAAATTTACTTTCAATGAAACATTCAAGAAAAAACATGATTCTGTTAAAATTCCAAAATAAAATAAATTAAATAAAATTAAAATTAATCCCAGCACACTAAGTATAAGTGAGCAAAAGTGTATCATAAAATGTCAAGGAATGTCAGAAGAGTGCAGCGCTAATGAACGCATGTTATTACACATTGCAGCTTGTCAATATGTTACCCATGCGCTGACACGTTGAACTCTTGCTATATAAGGTAATACAAAATATATGTTAAAAAATTGTGAATCAAATAAGTAGTAAAGTGTACATACAAAATGCAAACCAAGAGCAATTCTGTCTGTAAGTGGCAAGGAACACTACGTATCAAAAAGACTGGACTAGTCACAGTTTGCTTACTGCATAAATAAGCAGTAAGTAACAACAAATGTTATGTCCATTAAATGGCAAAAAATAAGCTGTCAAAAATATAACCTTAATGAAGCATGTTATAAACCAATACTTCCTATCAGTATAAGAAATATTGGATCAAAAAATATTATTTTTGTTTTCATGTCAATGTTAACAATTTGTCCATAAATAACGTAAAAAACTACATATCAAGAAGAACTCCTACACACTGCTTTAAAGGAAGCCCGTGAAAGTAGAATTACCTCATTAGGCTCTTTAATTTTAATATACAGGAGATATTACAGCTTTCATTTAAACCTGGTAGGCTAAATGCATTCAGTATGAGCTGCCATTCTAGTTCGCGAGTTTCTAAGAGGAGGGAAAGTGGTCCTCCTCTGATAGTATAAGGGACATGGTTTGTTGCTAAAAAGTGAAAACTATGACCTGGATTATTGGTAATATGCTTCACTAGTGCATTATCACTCTTATTTTTCTTAATAGCATAGGAATGTTCATAAATTCTCTCACGTAACTTGCGGTCTGTTTTGCCTACATAAAAGGCTAAACAGCAATCGCAAGTGGCTAAATAGATAATGGATTTAGTTTCACAATTGAGCTTATACTATTCGCTGTTTTCAATAACTTACACCAGTTATAGTAACCACAAGGGAGTGTACCCTTTTGTCTAGAAAACGTATCAGTGCCTTTGTTTCTTTCCAGCAACGCTTTAAGATTATTACCTCTCTTGTATACAACAGTTGGGTAAACACCCAATTTTTCTACAAGTTGAGCATTACTCCTAATAAAATGCCCAATTTTTACAAACAACAGACCAAATCTGATAGGAGTTAGTGTTGAATGTAGTTATAAAACTAGTACAAGGTCTAGTGTCCATCTCCATGTCAGATGTACTAAAATTAAGTGGCAAAGTCATGACAGAGCTAACAGGGGATGAACTAGTTGGAACTTGGGTAGTTATAGACCTAACTTTGGCAAGAAGAGGTATATAGGTACCTTCTAGCCATTTAAGTTGGACCTCCTGTATTAGCTCTTCTATGAGGGCTAAAGGGTAACTACGGTTAACAAACATGTCACTCAAGAGTTGGCATTCTTGTTTGAAATACATATCAGTGCTACACATTCTTGCTGCTCTAATAAGTTGTCCTTTAACAATGGACCGTTTTTGTTTGAAAGGGTGGAAACTAGTGAAATGAAGAAAAGAATTACAATATGTCGGCTTTCTATAAATAGATGAAAGGAACACTGCATTCATAGTATCTTTTTCTAGTTTCACATCTAAATAGTCAATCTCAACCATAGAAAAATGGTACGTAAATTTAAGAAATGTAGTACAGTTGAAGTGGTCAATCATATTAGAAGCTGTGTTAGCATCACCTTGAAGGAGAATGAAAATATCATCCAGAAATCTAGTGTAGTATTAAATTTGTTGTTTAATGTCTGGGTTGTTAAAGATAAAGTGTTTTTCCCAATAAGCTACAAAGAGGTTAGCCACACTAGCTCCGCATGGTGAGCCCATTGCTATTCCTTGTTTCTGTAAGTAATGTTCTTGATTGAAAATGAAGAAGTTAGATGTTAATACAATGTCTAAAAGTTCAGAAACAATGTCGATTTCTCTTTGGGTAGCTTTTAATTCAGACATCATTAATGTAATCCATTCGACCGCCTCGTTATGTGGGATTGAGGTATACAAATCAACCACGTCTATTGTGAGGAAATTATAAGAGGCGTCGAAAACCAAACTGTTAATATTCCTAAGAAAGGACCAAGAATCTTTACAAATCTCTGGAATGCATTTTAAGTATTTTGAGAGGATGTTATCCACTAGGCGTGCACACGGGTATGTCATAGAGGACCTGCCATCAATAAGGGCCCTCATGGGTGGATTATAAAGGTCCTTATGAATCTTGGGGATACCAAAGATGACAGGGACCTTGGGGAAAGAAATGTCGATAAAGTTGTATGTGTCTAGGTCAATCTTACCTGCTAAAAATAGATCCCTAAAGTATCCTCTGATTCTAGTGTAAGTAACATTCATTTCATTTACAGATATTAGGGAATAAGCAGAGCTATTTAAAACAGATGACAGGACCCAAGAAGAAATGAGTGGTGAAACCACATTCACCAAAACAAATGGTCACCAGTGGAGTACCCCATGGCTCCTGTTTGGCATCTACTTCTTGGAAGTCAATGCTAACGTTCAACGCCTCCGGCTCACCAAGTTCACAGATGACTGTAAATTGGGAGCTATTATAAATTCTTCCCAAGAAACCTACATCTAGCAAGAGTGTTTAACATAGACAAATGACTGGTTCCAAACTATGGCCTAAAACACATGGCCAAAAAATGTATTATAATGCTATTTGGAGTAATTAACTTGGGTCGACAGTTTCCCATCTATAACACACATCCAAGAGTCAACTCAGTATTAAGGGATCTTTGAACATATGCAGACAGCAATCTTACCAACACGTAGCTATGATAGTAAGAAAATTATTCTATGTCACCCAATTTATAGGTAAGGCTATGGCATCCAGGTACAAAAATGTTATAATACCACTTGGCTCAGCCCTTATCAGGCTTATTGTATACAATGCCCTCTCTGGCATATATCTAACCAGACAGCTGCAACAACTGAAACTCCCACAAAGGTTTCTCACCCCAAGAATTCAGGGCATGAATACCCTGTCCTACACTGTTGACCTAAACCCTCTGTCTCTGTATTCAGTCTTCTACAGGCAGCTGAGAGATCTTTACCTGTTTGGCAGGGATTCCTCAGATCCTGCTATGATAGATGTGTTGTACATGTACATATGAAATAGCACAAGAAACAATAGATCCAGATATTTGAACTTTGTTTGTGACATAAGCAGGACATGCTGGAGAGACAGATGGGTCCCAAAGTATTCCTGTACTATGGAATAGGCTCTCCATTGACGTGAAATAGAGTTCATCCCTGACCCTATTCAAACAAAACCTTGGCAATTCGATGGGAAATCTATCCAGGGCAGTAGTAGAGCCATTGCACCCCACAGATGGATGCATGAACGGGATACCAAACATTTTACAATTTAAGCCCTGGACCTGTCCAGTAGATCATGCCATTGCTACAACCACTGATGAGGTTTTGTCTCAGCACACACTCACACCATCAAAGCCTCCAGAGGTTCATACAGTCAGGCATCCAGTGCCACTGGGCCTTCACAAAGCCTTTTATATTAACCCCCATAGCCTATACACACAAGTACAGTCTTTCTTTTCATTGTTGCAGCACTCACACATTCCCCTGTGAAAGACCTCCACATTTGTGCTCCTTCCCACACCTGTACAAATTATGTTAACTGTTTCCTGGCCATTGCTTATGTCAGATACACAGTGTGGACAGCCTTTGTATGGGTAAGCACAGCCTGGTTTTGGGTTTATATGCGTCACTTTTACAGTAGTATATATGCTTTACTATGAGTCCTGCCTCTTTGCCACTGCCATGGCATACTGCATTTGTCTCCTTGTTGCATGTTCACCCCCTCACTGCAGGCATTTCCACTGACTATTCATCTGGCTCAGCAGCCACTGCTTGGTGTGGTGGTGGCTGCTCATCCTGCATCTCTACTTACTATGTATGATATTGTGCAACACGTACTGAACAGAATTGTTTCTGTGCCATGTTCAGACTGCATAAAACCACCACTCGAATACAAAAGGTGAACGTATGTGTTTCTACAATGTAACAGTAGTTTGGGGTTACCATTATAGACATATGTTTACTGTTACATTAATGGTAACCCATACAGCAAAATTCACGAGGTGGTCATGTCTTTGTGGACAGGAAGCTATCACCATCCTTTGTGGAGACATTAATTGTTACCCAAGCCTACTGCTGTTACAAACTATGAACGTTGCTAGAATAACGGGTTTTACATTAGCATGAATTTTTTTGATGGGTATGAAGTGAAACTCAAATGTCTCTCATTATTTTGTCACTTCAGTCTTTAAAGATTTGTCACTGTTTTGACAGAAAACCACAAGTTTATGAAGAATGGACCAAAAATATGAAGGAAAAATCTGGACATGGACAGTCTGTGAAAACCTGTACAGTCGAGAGTTATGCATGAGTGCAATCTTCTGCTTGCATTGTGGTCAGAACATAGAAAAAAAAAAGAGAAAGCAAAATTTTATACACGGACCTGCATAAAATATATGTATAAAATGTGTGCTGGCAGTTTGCAAACGAGTGCGACCGTCTTCAGTGCAGGAAAAGTTATGCATCAGGTGAAAACAGCTTTCATTATGACTGTTTTCTCTAAGCGCCCGGCTTTTGCTGTATGCAACACAGCCTGCATTGTGGTCAGAACAGAAAAAAAGCACAAACGCATTATTTCTAAGTCCCGGTTGATAGAACAGCAGGTTTTACATGGATATGAAGTTTGAAAAATCAAATGTCGGCAATGTTTGCAAATGACTGTGACTGTCTGCTGTGCATCAAGTAAAAATAGCTCTCGTTATGACTTTTTTCTTGAAGCGCCTGGCTTTTGCTTTATGCAGCCCAGCCTGCATTGTGGTCAGAACAAGAAGAAAAAAAAAGGCAGAAAACCAGTATTTCTTAGTGTCGGCACATTGGCTGAGTATAAATAAATAGTGAGAGAACAATTTAATGTATATAAGGACCTGCACAGCACAAATTTGGTAGGGGCTCAACACAAGTGTGCTGGCAGTTTGTGACCGAGTGTGTGATCGTCTGCCATGTAGGAACAGTTACACAACAAACAGTAAAATATGTGTGTGTATGTATATACATACCTTGCCCTAACAAAAACACTACTGCTGTAAGGAAAAGAAAAAAAGGCACCAAATCAAGGAAGGTTGTTTCTCTCAACATGCGTGCTTTTCCATTTGCAGCTGCAGTAGGAAGAACGGGGAAAAACATGAAAAGTGTTGTAGCAGGCAAACAGCAGGTAGTAGCTGCTAAAACTATTCTGCATAAAGTAGAAACAGCATAAAAACGCTAAGTAGTATGCGGCACTTTGTGAAACAGGGAACTCAAATGATGAGCCTCTTATTCCAGGGGGAACAAAAGTAGAACTGGAATAGAGGTTTGCGCACATTTTTGAAAGAAACTCAATGCCATGGGTGGGACTGTGAGAACCTTGCGAGTGATGTCAAACAAAGGGAGGTGATTAGCTAGGTGACTGACAGTGTTTGAGCTTCGGTCCGAGGCAGAAATGCCATTTCAGAAACGAGATAGTGTCCGGGGTATGCCTTTCCTCCACTACCTCTTCTTCCATGGGTGTTATTAAAGATCAAGCAGGACAAGCCCAAGATGATTTTACTGGCCCCAAATTGGCCTCATCAATTTTGGTACTCAACACTGATGAATCTATCCCAGGAGCCTCCTTGGATTCTACCTCAGATTCCAGATCTTTTGTCCCAACACCAGGGCCAGGTTCTGCACTCTCATATCAAAACTCTCAGCCTGGCAGCCTATTCAGGGTCTATGATTAATCCTACCCTTCCCAAACAAGTCATGGATGTCATCTTAGAAGCCAGATGGCCTAGCACTAGAAAATCTTATGCAGGTAAATGGAAGAGATTTTGCACCTGGACGCATGCTCAGGATTCGGATCCTCTCATTCCTAATATCCCATTGATTTTACATTACCTGACAGACATGCTACATAAGGGTTTATCCTTCTCCTCCATAAAAATACATGCCTCAGCTATTTCTGCACATTACAATACAGATCCTCCAATCTTTTCGCATCCACTTCTGATACAGTATCTCAGAGGAGCAAAGGATTTAAGGCCCCCAACACACCACCCATACCTGCCTGGGACCTCAACTATGTTCTGGAAAAACTCACTCTGCCTCCTTTTGAGCCTGCTGCCACATCTGATATTAAGTATTTATCATGGAAGACAGCTATCCTGCTGGCTTTGACTTCAGCCAGGAGAGTCTCGGAGTTACAAGCACTCATGGCTGTGGAACCTTATATTATTTTTCATCAAGACAGGGTGTCTTTAAGGACTAATCCTACTTTCATGCCTAAAGTGGTTTCCAAAGTGGCTTTAAACCAAACTATTCACCTGCCAACTTTTTTCACTAATCCAGAAAATAAGGGGGAGAGGATCTTGCATTCTTTGGACGTGCACAGGCAGCTTTGTTTTTACCTGGACAGAACCAAGGATATCAGGAAAACACAGCAACTGTTTGTTTCTTATGCAACAAATTCCCAAGGCAAAGCTATTTCAAAACAGACCATTTCTAAATGGATTGCTCATGGAATCAGATTTAGTTACTCTCATCATGGAAAGCAAATCCCAGGAAAAAATAGGATTAATTCTACCAGAGCAGCTGCCACTTCAGCTGCCTTTCTCAGGGGAGTACCTACCAAAAATATTTTGGAAGCTGCAACTTGAAGTTCAGTGCATACTTTCTCTAAGCACTATAATCTCCCTCTTTACTCTAAGTCTAGGGCAGGCTTTGCTTCTGCAGTCTTGCAGGGCCTTCTAGCCGCCTCTTCTACTCTATAACCACCACCCTTTATCTCAGCTTTGGGATTCAACCCTACAGTGATGACTGCAACAGTGAAACACAAACTTGTGTACACTTACCATAAATGTAGATGTTCGAGTGTCTTCACTGTTGCAGTCTGGGTTACACACCCTCCTGTCCCCTCTTATACTTCCATTACTGTGGTTCCCTACTTCACCCTTCTTCTGAGGGGTATTTGCTACAGGGTATGGGGTTTGTAGTATGTTACATTTTTGCTTTACTATTAGCCTTCACTTTTGGGCACCTGACATCTGGGGTAAGAAAAACTGGAGAACATGGGGTTGGCTGGCAGCTTTGTACTCCTGGTGCTCTGATGCATGAGTGAACAGCCGACGCCGGACCCAGAGTTTGGGATTCTGGCTGACCGAGGGCTGCCTGTCGGCAGGAAGAACCCTACAGTGATGACTGCAACAGTGAAGACACTCAAACATCTACATTTATGGTAAGTGCACACAACTGTGCTTTAGTTCCCTTACTACCTCTTTACAACACTACAAAATAAAATGTTATTATTTTGTTGTCACCTAGGAGTGAACACTGCTGTACCAGCAGATAAGCAAACTGACTGAATCCCACTGCGAACCTGCAAAACAAAATGTTCTTATTTTGTTGTCACCTAGGAGTGAACACTGCTGTACCAGCAGATAAGCAAAATGACTATGAATCCCACTGTGAACTAGGTTCCTCAGTTGCACTCTCCTTTGCAATCTACTATTCTTTTATTTAGGCTTGTGCTCAACATTTGATAACAAGCTAAATTAGACTGCAGTACAACAATCCTTTGATCTACTTAGTAGTCATAAATCAACAAACTTGTAAAAAGCAGAAAGCTTTTTCTTTGTTTTCATATTATGGAATACTTCTCTTCATTCTTCTGCATTCACACACACCACACACACATTCTGCTTTCATGCATGCACCGTTCATTCTCTCATGCACCGTTCACTCTCCCTCACATACACATACGCACTGTCTGCATTCACACACATACAGTCTGCTTTCACACATGCACACATATACATTCTGCTTTCATGCAAGCACCATTCATTCTCTCATGCACCGTTCACTATACCTCATATACACGCACAGTCTGCATTCACACACATACAGTCTGCATTCATGCATGCGCCATTCATTCTCTCATGCACCATTCACTATACCTCATATACACGCACAGTCTGCATTCACACACATACAGTCTGCATTCATGCATGCACCGTTCATTCTCTCTTGCACCATTCACTCTCCCTCATACACACACGCACAGTCTCTTCTGCATTCCACACATACATTCTGCTTTCATGCAAGCATTCACACACACACACACACACACACACACACACACACACACACACACACACACACACACACACACACACACACACACACACACACACACACACACACACACACACACACACACACACACACACACACACACACAGAAAAATAAACAAGCTCACATAAACACTTTTCTGAACAGGTCCGAGGTCCAGTAGTTCGGGATCGCTGGTGTACCACAAATCTCTCAGCTGTCCGGATATTGGCATAATGTCCAGATTTTCACGTAGTAATTTGGTCTGTTTCACATAAAATGGGTGCCTTTCATATAACTAGTGCGCTACCCAACATGCGTTAACATATGTTATTCAAAGGATTTGAAGTCTCAAGACTGAAAGGTGTGTCATTATGTAATGCCCTCAGTACTTGGATCATCCCAGTAATTTGTCAGAAAAACAAATGTTATGAGGAACGCACAAATAATATGGTCCAAAACATCAGAACATTCTGCGAAAATGTGGACTGTTGAGAGATACGATGTGTGCAGGCAGTTAGGGACTGAGTGCAATTGTGTTGGCATCAAAAACACGTACAAAAATATAGATTTTACTAGCAAATTCTATGCTTTACAAAATCATTTTAAGATATTGCCTAAAGCAGAAAAAGGGAAAAAGTATGGAAAACTGCATGAAGCAGGGAATCCACGCACTGATTATCTTATTCCACGGGGAAGTAAAACAGGGCTGGAATACAGGTCTGCAGGCAATTTTACAGAAACTCAATATCGGGGGTGGGATTGTTAGAACGCCATGAATGATGTCATAAAAAAGGAGGTGATTACCTAAGTGAATGACAGGATCTCAGCTTTGGTCCGAGGCAGAAATGCTGTTTTAGAAACGAGCTAGTGCCCCTTTAACAATGTAAATAGCACTCCTCCATTAACACAAACACACTACTGTATACTCAGAGTGCAGGATAACTAGCAACCTGTAAAAAAATAAACCTATAATGCAAAACTTTACACTATATAAACCATGTGACATGGAAACAAGAAGAACATCAAATACCTACTGTCTACTTAGATCTCTCTGATAATGAATACAAACACAAGAGATGCCTTCAGTAACACAGTTTAAATCAGAATCTCCCAAACATAAAAATGTTCACTTACCTGTAATGTCCAAGACTGTAGTCTAAACAAGTCCCAGTAATTCTTCGTGCAGCCATCTCCTACAAAATGAATTGCTTCTCCAGATGACTTGTACATACTCTACAGAAGAACTTAAAGAGCAGAATATACCCATTAGCTGCAAAACTTACTCTAACATTCAAGCCACCTATAACAAATCATGACAGTCATTTATAATCCCACTGTTGACCAGGTTAGTCTAACTGAGCTTAGTAGCCCTTTTTCAGCAGAAGCCAGGGGAGAAAAGCTCCAACTAAATATACTAGAAACATTTACATAGTAATTTTATGTAATAAGTAGTAGTAACAAGAAAAAGAAATAATAATACAATACAAACATTTGAAAAGAGCACAGTGTCAAATTACATGCAGCTTACAAACAGAACAGTAGACTAAATTCTTCAAAAGAAAAAAAAACTTTGAATTTTGTTGTTATTTTTGTTAGCAAGATCTGCAAGAATTTTATGGTTAAACTTTGCCTAATGGAAGCAAATACAGCGACAGGTCCATTGACTTTGTAGGTATTCTTTGGTAGTAAATTTAAATATATTCAGTTGCTTATACGAATAAGTCCCATAATAGGCAAATGAGGGAATCAAAACCCATACCACAGTAACAGCAGCTCACACCCTTAATCCTTTGCATCTACCAGGCAAAATCTATTGAAATTCTCTGACCAAGAAATGAATGTAGGTTGTGCTAGTGACAGAACCAAATTCTAACCCAGACCACAAGGGACCTCACTGAAATTACTGTGGAAATGATGGGGACTGAATCCGGACCTCCTATATGCAAAGTATGCACTCTATCTCTGAGTTACATCCTCTCACCAAAGAACATTAGACTTTAGTCCCAGTATAGTACTATATATCAAATCCCAGTTAGCCTGTTTAGACAGATGAAGAAAAACAGATCAAAGGAATCTGTGAAACAGATGTGAGATGGTGCTACAGAGATGAAGGAAATATTATATCCCCTTGCATCATCTACAGATTTACCCAGAGTGCAGTTAAATTCACACTAATATATGAACAGTACATGTGAGAAGTTCCATATAGAAATTACAGAAACACAAGAAAGTTGCCAGTCTCTGAGTTTTCTATGATTAAATTTCATTGCCTTGCTCCAGCTTGCTCTGTTGAGCACATCACAAACCCAGAGACCTAAGTGTTCATATCATGGACCAGCAATATTTAAGATTGTCATTCACCTTTTGTGTGGGAGTATCTTGCTGCGTTTTACCCTCCCTTCTGTCATGTACACTGTGGTAATGTTTCTCCCCAATTAAACAACTATTACTGACTGCTACCAAGTATTACAGCAGTCTAATTTACCGATATTGTATATTTAGTAAACAACACACTCAAAGTTCAGGCTTCAGAATATGATTTTATACCAGCCGAGTGGAACCATTTGAATATTTGTTATATACATTCCAATAACTTCAGTAACAATTTCCATGCAATCAGAAAAAAGGACAAGAAGCACTGAAGATTTCTCAGTAGAGTATACTTTATAAGCACAAAAAGGAAGTTATCATACAAGGAAACTGAAGCACCAAAGATTTCCAACTCTAGTCTAACATTTACCAAAAAGGAAAGGGGAAAAAGACATAGAAACATTGCAATTGCATTACTCTACACAGCAAAGCGATAATGACTGGAATGCAGCATGTTGATATATTACAAAGTATTTGTATTTCTGTTTTCTGTGTTGGCTACTGAATCACTCAAATAATATTAAGTATTTTTGTAATGCAATTTGAATGTTTTAAAGTACGTATTCAGGATACTTGTCATTAACGCTAAGGATGTAAAATTAATGTTTGGGTTGTTAAGCTGGGTGAATAACATTTTCTAAGTAAGTTTTTCGTTACTGAAACGGTGTGTTTTTTTTTTTGTTGTTTATTTGTGATATTTGTCTGAAGGGTTAAAATCACTAGCTGCTGCTGCTATCATAGTAGTCAGCAGCGTGTAATGCTGTTAGTCATTTCTGCGTACCCACTGCCAGCCCATCCCGAGGAAGTTAAATCCCAGTCTTAAATATCACCTTGAACGATTGGGACAATTCCACTTAAATAGGCTACCTGGAACTAATATATACTACCATCTTTAGATTATGCCAATATGTACCTGTAAGTGTTGATTGCAGCACATCCATGCTAACAACCTCATCAGGAAGATACAACTAAAGACATTCGTGTCCATTACCCTCAAACAGGGCAAGACTAGATAGAAACTAAACAAAGTACAAAAACAGAGACACAGACAGATGCAGGCAAGACACACATAAATAGCCAGCTAATTACCACCTGCCAGGGTGAAAAAAAAACAAGCCACTCTAATACATTCAGTTTCAAGATGCAGAACAGAAACAAAAATAAGCCCCCAAATGGTTAAACATTTCACTCAAGTGTACATATGTGCCTGGTTACACCACAAGTAAAATAGGAAACTTGCAAAACAGAGAAAGAAAGAAATTAACATTAATCTTGCAACGAATTACATTTTACATTTCACAATGACAGAACATCACTGCAAAAGTATTATAGACATAATCCATACCAAAGTGCATAACTTACATGCATTTCTTGCTGAACAAATGCAAGCAGTGCATGAAATGAAATCAGTGATTCAAACCCAATGTGACAGTCTTTCATAAATAAATAAAAGTTCCAATTACCTATAATATCCTGCAGGTTAAATGATGTTTTACAAATGACTCTCAAAAATGAACTAGTATGCACGTAGCAAAATATGGCTGCTAACAACAGCACACTAGTCAGGATTATTTCCCTTGTCATAAAACCCACTTAACATATTTAAAAAAAAAATAACAAAAAAATAATAATAATATAAAAAGAGTGCCCTTAACTTTCCTCCAACTTTTCCTTCTCAACTGAGATGTATCTTTTAGGAAGTTGAAAGCAAACCTCACCTCCCACAATAATGGCTCTTGAACTGCTTCTCGTACATTAAAATTTCAGTCCCTTCAATGTGAAGGTGGTTGATGTCCAGGTTGTAATTGGACTGCATTAAGAAATAAGATCGTCAGGCATCAGTTGTTCAGTAACGGTAACGTGGCACAAATGCCGATAACGCAATTGCGGTAACGGCTGAAATATAAAGGGTATTGTACAGTTTCAAAGCAGAAGATTTTTTTTTCTTTTTCCATCTTTTTTTTTGGCTGTATGTATTTATTTCTTAATTCATTTATTCCTGTTAACCTTAACTTGGGGAATGTTAGTGCAGGGAATCGCACAGGGTATAATACCTGCCACAATCAATCAACTCCCCTGAGCAATTTTGTTAAAAGAACACTAGAACGTTTGTGAAAAAGAAAGGAAAGCTAGATAGATCAAGGAGAGGCAGAAAAATCAGAAGGAACAGGTGTATTGTTCTTTTTGTTTTTACGGGGGAAAAAATAAGAACAGGACAGGGAACCAGGTGATTTACATGGGCAGGGACCGACAGTGACATGACATGACAAAGTGGGAGTTAACTGACAAATGGGCTGGCAATGTTTAGTTCTCGGTCCGAAGTAAAGATCTTGATTTCAAACAAGCTAGTGCCCCTTTAGTGTCCTTTTGTCACATGAGTGACCTTAGCACACATGACAGGCATACTTTCAAAGCTGTGCAGTGCATACTGGTACGAAAACATTAAGAGACATTTGCTGACAGAAAAGCTTACCAGCCAGCTTTACAATGGTGTAGTGTAACTCTGTACCATGATGCTAAAAAGTCACTTGAATAAATAATGCATTTTATATGAAGCAAGTTGTATTTTGCATTATGAAATAGACTCACATTTCTTTTTAGCAAGGATTATTAGAAGTTTCCACACAACGTTAAAAAAAACGTGTACATATTATGCATGGTTTGTGAAACCTCCAAACCCGGTTTTATGAAAGTGAAATTGCTCTGGACTGTGAAAGTTGGCTTTGTAGAATAATCGTTCATTGTGGTTGCTATAGAAACGAAGCACAATGAGCGATCGTTCTAAAAACCAAAGGACTCCTTTGAAAGGAGTAGTTAGCAATTACAAGTAAACATCTGCTCCTTATATTACAACTTTGTTTTTAGAACTATCGTTCATGGTGGTTGCTAAAGAAATGTACCGCAATGAACGATCGTTCTAAAAACTAACGTTTTAATATAAGAAGTAGTTGAAAAGCATGACATTTCTCTCAGCTGCTTAGAGCAAGACTGCCAACAAAGATAATGTAATGGCAGGAGCAAAACACCATAAATAGGGACAGATTTTAAATACTGACCTTGAGAGCTGAAGGATGACATCTGAAACTAAAAAAATTATGCCCTTACATACCAATCTCAAAAATGGCAATGTAACATCAGTTGTTAGAACTGCTTGTGCTTGTACGTGCTTAGCAACTGCTGGTTGCATTACAGCTTTTTTAAAAAAACGATTTGTTCATTACGGTCGCAACAGAAACTAGATCAGCAAAAAAAAAAAATAAAAAATGGTAAAAAAAACTCAGGATACTGCAGAAAAACCCAAAACAGCTGTACAGTTATTGCCTGTGCAAAGACATATGGGAGCAAAGATCGAGAAAAGCTGGAAGTGGAAGTCCGATTTAAATGTGGTAGGAACATAAATCAGATATGTAAGTTAACACTGGGAGCTAAATAAGGACTGGGATTGAACATATACAGGAAGTTTTAAAGAAAAATGACACTGTGCGTGGGGATGAGTGATGTAGTAAAGTGGGTGTTACTTTGGTCAGCTTTTCTATGGACCCGAATTTTAAACACTGGGATTGTCCCTTTAATGTACACAAAAATGTGAACAGTCAAATATCAATGTTACTTGGCCAAGTCAATCTTTTTTGTCCACATTGTTTTGTATGTATACACACACACAGTCCTAGATTCAAACCATGCTGTATCTGTGTAGGTATACTATACAAGTCAGTACTGACTGCATGTGCCACTGGAATATTCACAGCACAAGGGTCCCAGAACACCTGTTTCACTGCTATGAAATCCCAAAATGGGTAGAAAGTAGTTTGTACAACATAAAAATTAATAGAAAAGTTGTTTATACAACATAAAAATTAATAGAAGTATCTCAATGCAGTAGTGTTTGTTTCATGTTTCTGTACTCGCATAAAGTTGTCCTTTGCTGGAATTCAACAGCTGCATGTATACGGTCACGTGTTAATGAAATGTGTATGAATCAAACACGCCACAGTGGCAGTTTAACCCAACCGTGAGAATGTACCCATGTGAAGTCATTACATAATATGACTGTGTTGCAAACCAGCTGTTTGAGGTAAAAGGGATGTGTAATTGTACACATTACATCTGCGGTGGATGTCATTCATAAATAGTACACTGACACACAATCATTATATTCACTCACTGTGAGTTTTGAACACCTAGCTATGTAACCACAGAAGCTGCATGATTTTATGAAGACAACACACTGTGGGAGAAGTCTTACTACAATTATGAGATATACATATGAGATGTATGAGATATACATATTTGAAGGCATTAAATCATCCTATTGCTGCAAGGCAAACGTATGCTTGCAATTTGGTTAAAACACTGGTGGGATCTGTTTTTTTTTTCACACAATCTTGCATGATGATACATATAAGCAAACACGTGATGTTACTGTGACAGTAGAATCCCAATCATGCTGAATGTGTAGGTAATCAGATTCAAAGCCAAAAGCTGCACAGAACTGGCAAAAGTAAATTAATAAAATAAAAGAACCAATTGTCACTTAACCACTCCACTTGTCCAAAATGTTTAAAATGGAATTTATTGCAAAGTTCTGAGTTAAAGATGCTAATGATGCCTATTTAAAATATGCTCTCTAAATAGGTTGTGAAAAGAATTCTCAAGTCTAACCAAAGAGCATTGATAGGTAAAAAAATCCAACTTCAAACTGAAGAGCCCCAGAGATCAGTTGAAGTTTAACCTTTTAGTAAAATATTCCATTTTCTGTGATAAATCCAGTTCAAACCAGAAGTCAGAGTAATCCAAACAATGTTAATCACTTTCATCTACTACATGCTGTGGACTTCCTCAGAATAAAGTTTAAAAAACTGCCCTTCTTTTAAAACAAAGAAAACCTAATGACATCACTTCTCTTCCTATAAATCTTAAAGGTGCAGGATAACTCTTGGGTTTGTGATGATTCATAAGTCAAATATTCATTGCCCTTAACTTTAAAACTCTTTGTAAGGACATGTTTTTGTTCAGCCCTGGAAATTCCTGGGCATTTAAGTACAGTTGCTATTTGAGCTCCCTTAATTTGAGAATTAACTCCCAAGGTCCCCCCAAGGGTTTACTGCTACCTTTTCAAGGAGAGAAAATTTGAAAGTGTACATAGATTGGCACATTTTATGTCTGAAAAGAGCATTATTGACATTTTCAGCACAGATATCATAGAAGTACTCATAAGTCAGCATGATCAGTGCTGTTTTGGTTTTGCCCACATAGAATGCTCCTCACTCCTCACATATAGCTAGGCAGACCGGCCAATCTAGTAGCTGTGCAATTATATGTGTTGTGTAATTTAATATTAGTGGACATTTCTTTTAAATTTATTTCATCAACCACCAAAATAAGTCTGCATTGGTTGCATGAACTGCATTTTTGGATATTTTTGGTATCAGAAGCTGGACTTGATCTTTCAAAAATGTTTTTTTAAGTTAGTACCTCTTTTACAAACAAACAGTAGCTTGTTACCTAAAATCCTAGATATGGTCTTGTCAAAAGTTACGTCCATCCAGTGTCTGGTAATAATTTTCTTGACCTCTTTGTTCAAAGGATAGTAAGCCAAGGTTATACTCATACCAAAATCTGTGGTAGCTGATTTTTTAACAAGGGAACCTGTTTAACCTAAAATGTGAATAAACATTCCTGCTCTGTTGGATTTGACCTTGTTTTCAAAACTGGTTCCAGAAATTCATGGGGTACCCTGTATCAAGGAGTATCTCAAGTAATTGCTTACAATCTTTGCTGAACACTCTGTCATCAGTTGTCATCTTAGACAGCCTCATGTATTGGCCCTTCACTAAAGACTTTTTCTGATGTATAGGAGGAGCTGCTGTAATGCAAGTATGAGTTTGAGATTCAGACATTGGGCTTAACATACAGAATATTGTCTCAGTTCCTTACTACAGAATGGAAGGCTTACTGATAATATTACAAATGTCAAATTTAATCAGATGGCATCATCTTTGTTAAACATATGTCTGTGCAAAATGGACAACAATTCTTGCAACAGGAATTTCCAGATATACATGTACACAGCAGATAGGTGGGTGATAACATTTTTTACCTACATGTACATTCACAGTGAATATGAGGAGTAATTGCTGGATTAGAACTAGCTACCTAACAAGCTAGAAAACATTCCTTGAATCACATGTGCCACATGAGATGTGATTGTGACAAAGCACATTTGAAGGGATGACATTACCTTGTTGCTTAAATAGGGTGATGTTTTACTGAAATCGAAAGAAAGTGGTG
This sequence comes from Protopterus annectens, assembly GCF_019279795.1. Classification (NCBI taxonomy): domain Eukaryota; kingdom Metazoa; phylum Chordata; order Ceratodontiformes; family Protopteridae; genus Protopterus; species Protopterus annectens. Next base: position 1,053,276,325 of record NC_056745.1, on the reverse strand, counting down.
GAAGAGGAAAATAACAGGGTACAGCTACATGTCATGTATGTCTTTGAATCCTTTTCTACACAGCACAAAAGAGAAACGTACAGTCACAGTAGTCAGTCTCTGCTGGATTCAAACCACCTAAATATCTAGTTACACAGTCTATAGAACACAGTTTCAACAAACAGTGCCACAAGTGAAGTCATATTACAACTGTGAGATAATGCATTTTTGAAAGCATATCCTGATCAGTGTGTTTACAAAACTGCCTTTTGCCTGGGGATGCTAGATGTTTATAGGTTAGCCCTCTGCCACTGAAAATATGTCTTCCATGTGTTGTAATGAAGGCATCTGTACATGACAGAACACGCAGTCACAGTATTTAGGCAATGATGTATTCAAACCACCTACCTGTCTGGCTACACAGTCTAGAGAACACAGTATCAGAGAGTTAGGGCCAAACCTGCCCCCCGCAGTTGCCTTAAAATACAAAACATCTTGTGAGACTTAAATATAGCACCTGGAATATGTGGCTATCCAATGGAACATTAACAAATCTCCACAAATTCAATGATCTCAGAAACCAAACTATAACTAAAGTTAAGTTAGATAAAAAACATACCATACTTAGCTGCAATGTAAAAACTACAGAAGTCCCAAAATATTCTGGCCCTCTATAAACCAGCTGTTCAATCCCAGCTGTGCCACTCAACCATCTCGTACACTTAACACTAAAACAGTCTCATCACTACTTCAAAATTCTCCTAATACCAACAACCAGACAATGGTTCCTACTTGTAACCTGCCCTTCAAACCAGCCCCAACTACTATAAAAATATTGGCTAAATTGAACCTACTATCTTATCCCCATAACCTACCTGGCAAATAACTCAAGATGGCTACAAAAGCAACAGACTACCCTAGTTCAATTCTAGTAAATTTGTTCATCAGTGAATCGTATGTTCCTACCCTCTGGAAAAAAAGCCAGATTTTTCCTCTCCACAAAGGAGGGCATTCAGCAGACCTCTCAAAAGACAGGCCCATTGACATCCTCATCCCCTATCAAAAATACTTGAAAAATGCATCAAGTCACAACTTTTACATTACCTCACACAAAATAACCTTCTGTCTTCATCTCAGCATAGCTTCCGTCCCCACCACAGTACCTGTATTGCTTTACTTAGTTTCACCAATACAGTAAACACAAATAGGAATGACAGAACCCTAGTGTCTGCCCTCTTCCTTAATTTGTCCAAGGCCTTTGACATGGTCTCTCACGCTGTTCTCCTCTACAAACTTCATAACTAGGACTCAAAGCCTCTGCTATCTCATTCTTCCATAGCTACCTCCAAAACAGAGCTCAAGCTGTTCAAGTTGCAAAAAGGCATCTCATTCTTCATCCCTGTCCCAATTGGTGGACCACAAGGATCGATCTCCGGACCCATTCTCTTTAACATCTTCATCAATGAGCTAGATAAAGCCTGAAAAACTACATCATGAATACAGTATGCAGATGATACTACAGTTTTATATATATATATATATATATATATATATATATATATATATATATATATATATATATACATATATATATATTATAAAAACACCAGCAAATTACAAGTATTTACCCAGGAATCCTTTTTCTCTGTAGTAACCTGTCTGACATTTGCCCAGCTATTTCTAAACCCAAGTAAATCCAAATTATTCATATTTACTCCCAAACAGTTTGCAGTCAACAGTAACCTCATCCAACAAAACAAAAATTTAACTTATCACATATACTGAATTGCTAGGAATCTGTGTAGATGAGAACCTAAGATTTGATATACACATCTAAAATACAGTGAAAAAAGTACACTAAAACTGTATTCTCTGTATAGAGCCAAACTGTTCGTCTCAGACACTGTAAGAAAGCACATCGCCTCTTCTCCCCATGGCCTACTCTTAACATACTCTACCGCCATCCTTAAAAACATCCCTCTGACCTTGCTAAACAAATTTGAGCATTGTTACTAAAAGATAACATGATTCACTGTCAGCATTCCAAATAGAACCCACTACAGTGTACCCTAATGGAATTACCACATTATCAGATCCATAATATTAGGTATAAACCCAACAACTGTCCATCCACCTCCAACGTCATACAAATATATAACCCTTCCAGGCCACTATGTTCATTGGACACGTACGTATTACATGTATCTAAACCCAACAATTCTGCTGGAAAATCATTACTCTGCCACCACTGCACTAAATCATAGAATTCCATCCCACTAGCAATACAACAAGAACACTCCCTAAAATCATTTAAAACTCAACTAAAGTTCTGTCTACTCAGGTACCAGCTCTGTACATGTAATGTTCCTGAATAATCTCCAAACCTTTAATGTCTCCATTCTTTTATATAACTGGCCATAATACAGCTACTTCTTCACAATCTCTTAACAATCTGGCTATCATCTACCCCTTTCCACTACTATCTTTCTCCCATTTTCCTTGACCTTCTCAATACTCTTTCATAATCTGTAACCATCTTCACCCTGTAACTAATCCACTGTCTCTTACTATTTACAGCTGATTCTTTTTGAAAATAACTAGACTGTTATAAGCTTGATATTAACTGATAGTTTACTGTATTGTTTTCAATGTCATGTTTTCATTAACTGTCATATACTATTCTATGTATGTTCATTTATTCTATGTATGCACATTTACTATTCTATGTATGTACATTTATTTTTTGATTAACTGTCATATCACTTCTATTCTATGTATATATGCATGTACATTTAGTTTGTAAATATGTTATAACTGCCTTCTACTCATTGTGTAAAATGAGGCAATTCTCCCTGGGCCTTCACTGAAAATGGTACATGTGCCCAGCTGCACTTCCCAGTAAATGAAAGTGATAAATAAATAAAATTGCAAGCACCACAGCAGAAGTCTGACTTTTATAAGGAGATAGTGCACTTTTGACAGGATGACCTCATCAGTGTGTTACAGGGCAGATGTTTGTGTTAAAAGTATGTGGGGAGCCCTCTCCTTGTGTAACTGTTTTTCATGAGTGAGACTGGACACATCATAAGTTATACTTACCTGACACTAGTAGCATTTATACAAGTACAGTGTTGGATTTGATCCACCTACCTGTTTACTCAATCTAGAGAACACAATATTAGTCGCAAGTGCCACAACAGAAGTCTGACTTTAAATGTATGAAAATGCACATTTATAAGGATTACCAGTTCAGTGTTTAGCAGAGAATCTAGTTTGCATCGCATATTTGCTTGAACGGGCATGCAGAATAAAACTAATGTGCTTAAACCAAATAATTATATAATTCTTAATTTTGTATCCAGAAGGGGTAGGAGAGTGGAACTATGACGAGGACATGAGGATAATGTTGGGTTAATAACTTGTGTAGCACACAGTTACATACATACTATTAATATGGTCTAAGTGTCATGTTTATTCATAGCCTCACCTCAGGCTTCGTGCCCACTGAGTGGTCCACAGCTACAGTTATCCCGCTCCACAAGGGAGGATCCACCTTGGATCCCGGGAACTACTGGCCCATCAGTCTGCCAAGCCTGATCTGCAAGGGCATGGAACGCATTATCATAGAACTTATAAACAAAGACACTGGCAACCTCCAGACACTGGACCCCACCCAGTTTGGGTTTGTGAAGGGCCGATCTTGTCTCCTGAATCTGATTGACTTCTTCGAATCGGTGTCCAGAGCTGTAGACGAGGGTAAGGAGGTCCACACAGCCTATCTGGACCTCGCCAAGGCCTTCAACACCATCCCCCACTCTGGAATCATAGATAAACTTACTAAGCTGGGCATAAATCCTTATGTCACTCGATGGGTTGCCAACTGGCTTACTGACAGAACCCAGACTGTAAAAGTAGCCGACTCCAAATCCAGCTCCAGACAAGTGACAAGTGGAGTACCTCAGGGTTCAGTCCTGGGACCCCTCTTGTTTGGCATCTACTTCTCTGAAGTATAGGCCAACATTAAGGAACTCTGGCTAACAAAGTTTGCAGATGACTGCAAACTGGGAGCCATTATTGAATCCCCAAATGATGTGGATATTCTACAAGAGGGCCTTACAGAAACAGATGCCTGGTGCCAGAGCCATGGGCTCAAGCTTAATGCCAAGAAATGTATAGTCATCCCCTTTGGAAAAAAACATGTACCCATGAACTACCACACAGGTGGCAGGACACTAAACATCGAAAGTGTGATGAGCGACTTAGGGACACAAGTGGACAGTGGTCTCACTTTCGATAACCACATCACCAAAACAGTCAGGAAATTCTTCTACATGGCACACCTCATCACTAAGGGCCTTTCATCCAAAAAAAGGAGGTCATTGTCCCACTGTACTCATCCCTCATTAGACCCATTATAGAGTATAATGCCCCATTTGGGATGTACCTCACAAGACATCTGCAACAGCTGGAAAGGCCACAGAAATACCTCACTAAAAGAATCACAGGCCTAAAGCAGATGCCATATGCTGACCATCTAAAAAAACTCCAGCTGTACTCTGGCATATCGTCTACTCAGATCTCTGCTTAACATACAAGGCCATGTCAAACCCTGAGCTGTTGGACATGCTCCACTTAAAGAAATCCCAATCCCTCAGAGCCACACGCTCCTGGGATCTAAATCTTATCATCAAATTGAACAAATTGCTGGAGGGATAGATTCCTGACCCAGAGACTCCCCATACTCTGGAATAGACTGCCCATACATGTCAAGCAGAGCACCTCATTGGTCCTCTTCAAAAGGAACCTTGATGATTGGATGGGAGATAGGAAATTCACCCCAGGGATCATGTCAGTCACCCTGCAAGACAGGGGCCCAGAGAAGTAAATATTGTGGGAAAAAATTTCCAGGGAATTGTTATGGCTAGGCTTGCATAGGCCTTAGGGCCAATAGACTGGTACCAACCTGTGAACTTATGGAAAAACATTACATAACTGTAGGATGTAGTTCTGGCGACCCCTTGACAGTATAAAAGTGTACAGACTGAGAGATTATCTTAGCTCATCACATAGGAAGTCCTAATTTCTTAAGATAAAATCACACATTTGAAGGGACTGTGGCAGTCCGACTTAAGTTAAAATCTTACATTTTTAGGGACTGTGACAACAGATTGAGACAATGGAAAATATATGCATCAGGCTTCATCACAGTGATGACAATTATAATATTCCATAAGGTGTAGGTTACATCCAGCAACCTAATAAATATGTTACAGTAATTCTCTCACAATATACTATCAGTTTGTGTTTATATAGTGCAGCAGGGCTAAGCACATTTGCACAACATGAACCATGCTATTGCAGTCAAAATTAAAATCTTCAGCTTTTGCCATAAGATGTCAAACACCATTAATGGGAGTCATCATTGGTGTAAAATGCCAAGCGCTGCAAAAAAAGCTGAGGACAAACAATGGGAAAGAAAGAGATTGGAAGACAGGAATAGCAACAAAGGAATATTTTTATGAGCCATTTCTGCATGTTTGTATTGTGTTGCTCTTATGTTTGTCATCATAATTACTTTTTTATAATCTGTACAAGAAAATTATTCACAATAGAGAGCAAGCAAGTTAATACAACAGCAGGATAATGGTGTGTTGAAATATGTAGCTAATAGTTACCCACAGAACAGTCATATAAAACACATTCAAGAACATTTCACATACTCCTAGATTCAGAACTTCACAATATACAGTAAGCAAACTAAAGACCTGATCACACCACTTGTGAAGTCCTACTTCACAAATGTAAAATCTGACAACAAACTGCAGCAATGGAGAATGTATGCATTAGTGTTCATTGCAGTCATGTAGTTGTACAATCCAGTAAATTGTATATTACATCCAGAAGCCTAATTATGACCCTGTCTTTACATAGTGCAGCAAGTCTAAGCACAGTAGCATGAAGGGTACCAGACAAGTGCAGCTGAAGTCAAAAACTTAAAAGATTTTTGCCATCAGCAGAACATGCTGGAGGGACAGGTTCTAACCCAGAGACTGCCCATGCTATGGAATAGACTTCCCATACATGTCAAGGAGAGCACTTCACTGGCCCTCTTCAAGAGAAATCTTGATGAGTTGATGGGAAATAGAAAATTCACCCCAGTGAACACTCCAGTGGCTTTAATCAACAGAGGCACTGGGAACTAAGGTCAGGTGGCATGATGCCAGAGTAATCCTATGGGCTAGGCTTGTAAAGGCTCCAGGGCCATTAGCCTAGTACACACCTATGAACCTAATATGCCATAAGTTACAGATGCTGCTCGGCACCAGGCATAGAGCAAATGCTGAATCAAAAGACTGATGACTCACATGGGATGGAAAGAGAGTGAGATTTGGAAACATGTATAGTGACATACAAAGATATTTCACAATTCTGCACATCTTTGTGTTGTGTAACTCTTAGGGTTCCCAAACACTAACAGTAGAATCCAGGTTAGGACACAAGAAACACCAGTGCAGCGTAGACCAGAATTATTAAATGTTTTAGCACTTTTGCCTGTGTATAACAAAGCCTTCTTCAGAAACATCAATAATGGAATCAAACCCTCTATATATACCCCTCCTATCAAACATCATATGACCAAACCAACCAATAATAAAAAAATTCAAATAAATCAATCATAATCCTATATAACAAATCACACAAAAACTTAATAAAAAATTAAACATGGAAAGGTAAACCAATCCATCTACCAAATGTATAGAAAAAATCTTTTTATAAAAATGTTAATTATATCTACAAAACATAGGAGTGAAGATTTAATAAACTCGAAATAGATAAGGTGTCATTAAGGCCAGGATAAACACAGGCATTCAACCTGATTTACCATCTAAGCTCTTTTAATTCAATGAGATTATTCCGTGGGACACCCCTTACACTTTTAATGACATTGTCTAACCCCATAAATTCAAAATGATGATCAGGGTTGTCAGATATATATTTGGCCAATGTGTTTCTCTTGTTCCCCTTCTTAATGTCCAAAACATGCTCATAGACATGCTCTCTAAATTTCCTCAGGGTCTTACCCACATAAAAACAATTACATTGTAAACAAAGGGCCTAGAAAATAATGCCAGCAGTATTACAATTGCAAAAGAATCTTATGTTGACACACACCCATTAACAAAAATCTGGTTTTGTTCAATGAGTTACTTGCACTGGCTCTGAGTGAGAGGTCTAAATTATCACTGTGGTCAAGCTGACATGGAAGCTCCTCTGATGTCCCCTATATATCCTCCAACCTTTTGTGTCCATCACCATCCCTGTATGCCTTGTATGTTCTGCATACATGCTCCTGCTACCTAACCTAACCTACTTACTTGACCCTCTTATTCCCAAGCACCTTCCTCAACAGTCCTCTCTCTCTCCACAAAAACAGGGCTCCTATCCCCCCCAAAAAAGTACATACCAAACATAGCTCACAACTTCTCCTGTATGACATCTTAACACACTCTATTTTTTCAGACTAGATATACATTATTCTGTTGTTGTCACCCAACCGTGGTGTGGTTACTCTCCAATTCATTACATTCGCTACATAAAAACACTCAGAGAACTGTCATCATTGTCTAATGTGTCAGTTTTCTGGGTCAGTGCTGGACATGGCATCAATTTAGCAATCCAGCACAGGACCTTTTCAACTCTGCAAATTCAGCACCAAGAGCCCTCTCCATTGTGTCCTGCACCAGTCCTGTCATCCTTTATGGGTGATAAAAATCACCACCTCCACTAGTACTTTTCCTGGAGGGTACTACTGCACCAGCAGCTGGGGCAGAGCTATGCGACGCAAGTAGGGCAGGAGTTGTGGAGGCAGCATTGACAGATTGTGACCCATATGTGCTGGGTGTCTGTGCTGCCTGTGGTGGTGCCACTGCAGCCATCTGTGGAGGTATGGTGGGATGAACTGCAGTGATTAGTCTAGCTCTTTATGCTGATAGTAATTTTGGTTTCAGCAGTAAGTATGCCCCCCTCCAAAAAAACGAGAGATAGGGTTGGGGAGACAGAACAGAGAGATATGATATAAAGGCATTGCTGTGTCATAAATAAATCAATCTCAGTGCTATTATGTAAGAAAAGGAAACATTTCTTTGGCAATGCCATATTGGATATATGCTTTCCAAGTTAATTGCAGTTACCAACACTGAATTTTTAATATCATTCAGTATTGCAGTTAATATTTTAGAAATGCTATCCTGTAATAAAAGCTAAGTTCTGCTTCTGCATATTAAACCCACACACCTAAGCTGGTGTACTCATTGTCTAATACAATCACCAAGAGTTATTGGAAAATGCACCTAAGCTTAATGTAAAAGTTTAGGTATACCTGTTCAAGCTGTTTTGGGCTGATGGCCTGAAAAGTATTATCTGGCTTGCAATCTTACTTGATGCATACTTACTCTGTGATTCTCTGTGGCAAGTGAGTCTCTCCTGATGTGCCTTACGGTTCTGTGCTTTCTCTTCTGCAGCTGTACAGTATGGAGAAAAAGGGAATACATGCATTTGAGCAAACAACCTTTCATTGATCGGGTATAACACCGACCTGAAATGTCGAATCACACAGTGGTGAATGGTCGGAATGTCAAACAAAACACCAAATTCGACAATTCCGACCACTCTACCACCTAAACAAGATCTACCATGGGTCAAAGGGGGGGGGGTATTTTGCATTTCACTTAATTTGTGTTTGCATTTATGCAAACTCACTGCACTGCTTTTGAACATTTTCCAGTCGGCCATCTACCGGCCAATCAAATACATGTATTCCGGAAAAAAGATATGAAAGTATAATGAATGGATGTATTAGCTGGATAATCCATGCTATATCATTGATTAGTGATGGGTCACTATAGTTACACAACTGAGGGGTGTTTTTTTATCTTAAATTCCAGATCTCACTGGCTCAGGAGGTCCTACTTGAATGTCACTATATTGGTGACAACATTGTCTCCCAGTGTGTGGAATATCAGTTGCACTGGAGACCGCCTTGGACATGCTATTCCAAGCCTCGACCTAATATGAAACCCAGTAAAATCCCTCTGCAGTAGCCTACAGCTGTAGCGTTTGATAAGGAATGTCACAAAAATCCTAGAATTTTCAACCCCCCCCCCTAAATTGTACACTATCCTTATCTTTGCCAGCTATGTCTACAGAAATCAAGCTAGATGTATGTGTCTGATGTGGCACCCAATTCAGATCTCATGTGTAACACCCTGTGTATGCAAAAATGCACAGCCTTACCAGCTGCATTAGCACAACTGAAAGCAGAAAAAATAGCTTGTTAGAGACACTGGTAATGATTACATAAAAAAAAACAATGAAGGTGTGAAATGTGGCAGTGACATTTGGCCATGTGTGATGCTGTGCCTATTTATATGTGTTCCAGTATTAAACAGTGAAATGCCTTATGGTGTTTCTTATAATCAATTCTGGTTGCATATAAAATGGTATGAATTGTGAAATAATGGACTTAAAGACTTGCACATTAATAAAATTGAGTAGTACCAACTTGGACTCCAACCCATGAGAAAAATAAGGATAAAATGTTAACCTTTGCTTATTAATGCCACAGTAAAACTTCCTTTTTTAAGTGTTAATGTGAGATATACTAATTCATAAATGAATGGAGATGTGTTTAGGAGATGCTTGTATGTGTGTAACTTTAGTCATGTTACTGCATTTCTATGTAAAAGGCCATATGTCTGGTTGAAAATACATTTCAGATGCATAGAGTTGAATTACTAGAGGTATGTTACATACATCACAAGACATACTGTCCCAAACACAAAGCTATGATAAGTGATGACTCATAATAATTATAAGAAAAGTATTGTGCATATCATACCTATGCAAGTACATTTTAAATTAACAGTCATCATTGTCATGCTTAACATACTTTACACACATTGTATTGGACTTAGCAAACATTAATGATACAGTTGTTGCAAAAATCGTATTTGTGATATACATTTGTATTTAGCCTTATATTCCTAATCAAAAGTTTGTGACAAATGTCATTCTGGCCCCCTCAGTAAAAGTATCTGTAAACTGGATTCAAATCTTTTATTACCTGTCTTTGTTCTGTAAACTCACTCCAATTACAACTTCTTCCATGGAGATAGGTAGCTGACAGGTGCATTTTCTTCACTCAGTCAGAATGCTGATGGCCACACACAAGAGCCAGGCTTGTTTGTGCTGCAGAAGGCAACCAAAATTTAATTTTTCAATTTTGCCTTCAGCCACGGACCGTGTTTGTGCACTGCCAAATGGAGCGCAAATGCAAAGGCAGCGACCTATCAATAATACTTTGAACATTTACTTGTCATATCAGAACTTGCATTTATGTTACACATCATCAGGGATTCAGGTAATGGCCATTCTTCAGAAAGGAGACACACAGAAAATTACATCTACTTATTTTTAACATACCTAATAGAAGTCATAATGACATACTTTGAAAGGCAAATATATTACTGTCATGATTAACAATTAGGATATATAGATAAGTAATCTATAATATATTCTACGTATTTCCACATTTGTCATTGCCATATATTTCTGTTCTCACACTTTAGAAACTGTCATTTTTAACATAATACAAAGCAAATGCTGTTATTCAGAATAAGAGTTTAGTTTCCCATAATAGCTGACATATTCAGCATTTATCACACAGAAAGAGGGTGATTAATTCATATCCCAAAATTTGTGTCAGTACATCAGCTGACACCATAAGCAAAACTATCCTTACTAAAGATTTGAACCCCCCAGCAACTCTGCTTTTGCTCCCACAGTGTAGTTACACATTGTGCCACAAAGATTTTCAGGTGGCAAGTGCATTTTCTTAATACAGTACTGCCCAGAGTGCTGATAGCTGCTGTGCATGCCAATGCCAGGCTCTTTTGCACTACAAAAGGCAGCCCAAATTAAATTTTTAATTTTTGTCTGTGAACCATATTTGCAGTGGCAATCGGCACACAAATTCAAAACGCAATAAAGAAAATTGAAAAATAGAGAAAAACAAGCACCGAGTCCATCTAGCAATGACCATAGCAGGTAGTACATTAAACTGAGACATTCATACTTTCCAAATCTCCTTGCCACATTAGAACTGGAATTTCTGTCACACATTGTCAGGACTTTAGGTAATGCCAAGTAATGTGAAGGGTGACAGACAGCAGAAACAATTAATACTGAAATCATTTTAATGGAAATTCATGTCAAGATTACTACTTGAGAGATATGTTGATGTAATGTGTCATATTTAACACGTCATATTACTGCTTTTGTGTTATCACAATTTACAAAATGCCATACTTCACATCATGCATATCACATGTTGTTAATATTGAGAAAAGTTGAGTTTCCAAAAACAACTCATTCATAGACAAAAATGAGTAAAAGTATATGTAAACTTCATTTGAACCCTGAATTACATGTTCTCTTTCTCTAAATTCAGTGCACTTACACATTGCGCCAAGGAGACAGGTGATTTTTTTTCTTCACTCAGTTCTGTCCAGATTGTTAACAAGGCACTAATGCCAGGCTTGTTTTCTCTTTTGAAGGCAGACCAAATTAAATTTATAATTTTTATTTGTCTTGGGAAGTGAGCCATCTTTCACTGCTATTGACCACAGTCATTCTGTATTGCACAGTGCCAAGCAGAGTGCAGAGGAAAATGCAGAAAAACTATATTTTTACGATTAGATGCAAATTTGCAGACTACTAATGACACACAAACACCCCGTCTTGATTTGAACCTTGATACCATGGTATGAACATGGGAAGAGAAAGTAGCTTACATAAAATTGAGAAGTGACATTGTATCACACTACATTAAAAGTCCTATGATTGTCCTTTGGAAAACCCCAGTAGATGTGTAGATGAGGGGTATGTATGCAACAGTTAAGCTAATAAAAAAGAGTTTGCAATAATACCATTTTTGTTAGCATTATTCCCCTTTGTATGCTAGTGTGACATAAATTCATTGTCATTTGCATTTATTTTGATGTGTGTTTTACTGTTTAACTGGTATGTGCTTACTATGAATTATAGATAACTTGTTACTTAGAGGTACAGTTGGATCATAAGCATTTAGTAATACAAATGTTATGAAGAGCTTCTCTCCTAAATCAGTCAATGTAGTACTCTAACTTTTTTTAACTCTTCTTGACACATCCTCCGTCAAAGAGAATGAAAACTTACGTATTCCGATTCTTACATTAATCACTAATACTTGCAAGCCCTTAGCAAATAACACTTCTCGGTGCTCATGTTTGCACTGCTAGGGTGTGTGCATGGAATTGTGTAGGTCTTTACACCATGTTTACCTTCTCAGAACTTAGTACAGATTGTGGTTTTTATGAATGCTAATGATTTAACACCTTCACAATGCACCAGAGGGCTGAAAATGTACTACGTAAGTTAATCAGGTAGGTAAGTCATGTATATCATGGTAGGGGAGACTGTTTGTGTCCACATGTTTTGATACTGCTGTTTAACTTGCAGTAGTTTTCTCTTCTTTCAGAACTGAATTTCTGTAAAGGTATGTTGCCATTTTTACTAAGGTGCTTTTTTGACATTACAGATGCATTAAATTTCACAATACTATTGTTTGCTGTCTGCTTTGCCTGTCCATTGCTGTTGTCATAGCCATGTATATTATTTATTTGTTTTAATGAAAAAGTTTATTTCACATAAATGCTACTTGTCATTATAGAAACACTTCTGTGAGAATCTGAATACCTGTTCCAAAAATGTGTAAAATATCAGGGAGTTTTCATTTGTAGTCCAACAAATGTGTTAAGCCTTTGATATATATCCATTAACACAAGTGGATATCCAGTTAATCTTTAATTAAGTAGAAATATCCTTGTAATGATGCTATGTGGTACTGAGTTACGCAGTTTTTGTTATCCTTGCAGACTTTTATCTGTGCTTTTCATTTACTTTGTTTTGTTGGGGGTTACATTTCTGTCTTACATTTGTGTGTACTCCTAGAGAGCCTTACATGTTGCTTTGTCTTGTGCATGATGCCTGAATACATTCATACATATCTTTCATTAACATTCACACTTTTCCCGTAATTCCCTTTTTCTTTCCTTATGTTTCATCTCATACGGGGCTATGAAGCCGAGGCATCCAGTCCCCATAAACCTATATAAATAGATGCAGAGAATGAAGTCATCATCCAGGTACTACAAAGACATAGAGCATTCCTGTTATATAGGACCTGAGCTGACAAGTCCTCCTGTGACTTTATCTGGGATCAGGTAGTCAACAATGTTAATGCAGTTGGAGGACATGGCCAAACTGAATGCTGTAATTAAATCAAAAGGTGCTTCAAGAAAGTATTAGTTTAAGGGTGTGCACACTTATGCAACCAGCTTATTGTAAGTTTGTTATTTTTTATATTTTTCCCCTAACAGATTTGTTTTTCAATTGAATTGTACAGGTTATAGGTCATATTAAAGGTAGGAAAAGTTTTAAAATGATTTATTGTGGTCTCATTTTTTATACCACAAAAACCTGGCATTTTAACAGGGGTGTGTACACTTTTTATATCCACTCTATATATACATACATACATACATATATATATATATATATATATATATACATACATACATACATACATATATACACATACACATACACACACACACACACACACACACACACACACACACACACACACACACACACACACACACACGTATATATTGTTGTATGAGATGTTTCCTATCAAGCAGATGTAAAGTGGATTGTTTTCAGGTTATTATATCATTTGTATTGTGATCTACTATCTCCAGTTCTTGTGTCTAGGCACATCTGATACTGATTTTGCACAACCACCTCCACATCATAGGCATTTTTTTTTCTTATTAGTGTACATAAGGTATATTAAAGTCCTTTTTAAATAGCACTTGCATCTAGTATTGCTTAAATTATGTTTTCCATAAGTTTTATCACTTTTTATTTTATGTCTCTCTTTGTTATGTTAATTATTTGTTAACAAAGGTGATCTTGGCACTGGTTCTGTGGACCTCCTAACTCCTGCAGCCTGATGTTAGAGTATTGGTAGCCTCTGATGATGATGGTGGTGATGACGAGGCAAAGTCTTTGGGTGCAGAGGGTCAGTGTGACACTGAGGTTGTGGGTTCCACATCTTCTGCTCATATTTTAGAAAAAGTCATCACACCTATGCATACTGTGACACTGAGGCCTCAGAGATAGGACAGGTTGTCAATGACACAGTTGATCATGGTAGTGTGATTACTCCAGTTGCAGAGCTTGCTTTCTCCCTACAGCCATCATAAGGGTGAGGTACCTCATAATAGGTGGTGGTAGGGGTGCTTGGAGGAGGCCTTCTGTCCTCCCTTCTCCTGATGTTGATATGTAAGTAGGCACCACACAGTGTATATGTTGAGTTGTCATGGAGGCACAGACATGTTCCACCAGGGCCTTGGAAAAGATTGTGCGAGTACTAAATGCTCATTTTGATCTGCAAGACTGCCTGAACCATGTGGGGGACTTGGACAAGATGAATGACACACTGGATCAGGCTGTGTGCTGGTGGAGGGTCAACACCCTCATGGCCAGAGAGGCACTACATCATCAGGTGTTAGCCAGTGTGATTATGCAGGATCCCACTCCCACAGTGCAGCTTTTTCCATTGCTCCATCATTGATTGAGGTGCCCACACCCAGACATGGTACACCACATTTTCGTGGTTCTGGATGTTGTCATTATGACAGCTCATCCAGCAGACATTGTTCACATTCAGGTAGCACCTAACTTCTAGCCAGGGCCATGGAATTACCAGTGCAACTGTTGACAGAGGTAGTTCTCATGGTCATGGCAACAGTGGTGAACTGACTATTCTACCACGCATGGTTCACACCTGTCTGAGATGCAAGGACCTAATGCTACCACAGGTGCTTTGATTGCCTTCATGCAGGTCCACACACATGAAAGATTATCTTGCTCATGCCATCACATGCACACACACACACACACACACACACACACACACACACACACACACACACACACACACACACACACTTTCTGAACAATTACTACTGAATGATAGCAGTCTGTTGTTAGTGTCCCTGCAAATTGTATACGTGCTGAAAAACAGATTTCTTACTCACGGAGACTCATTTTCTTGGTGTCATGCTTGCTGTCCTATAGATTCCCCACCCACCCAGTGCAAGTGATGGTAACTGTGCCCTGCACTTTGCACATTTATTTGTGACTTTGGGATGCCTGTGTCTAATGCACAGAGTGGATAACTAATGATGTTATGTGATCCTATCTCGCCTACATTCTGAATGATGGGTTCGGAGCCGATCCCTCGGCTCCATGTGGCACGCTTATGCCAAAGAGCGAAGTCTCTTATTGGCTGAGCTTACTATATCCCAGGATGCACCACCATCAGTCCCCAGATCCGTGGTCTCGAGCTGGCTGGGCTGAGTAGCTTTATTAACTACTTTTCTGTCAGTTTTGTGCTTGTATTTCACAAATATTGCTGTCTTTGCTGCCTGTTGTATTGAGTAGTGGAATTTCTTGTGGGTGATTGAGTAGAGTTTGTTCCCCCCTTTCAATCCAGGGCCTTTTCGGTCAAACTGTATAACTGAACTTTTAGTGTTTTAAAGTTCGGTTATTACACCCAAGGTTGTGTTTACACTGTTTCTGTAAGCCTTCGGTTTTTGTTATAAGCGATTCTACAGTTGTTAAATTTCCTGTCAGAAATTGTTTAACATCATGTCTCAAGCCCCTAGGCCCTTTAAAATGTACTAAATGTGCTTTTAAGATGTCTGTTACTGATGACCATCTACTTTGTGTTTATTGTTTAGGGGCAAAGCACTTGCAGGAGTCATGCAGCGTATGTCACGCTTTTTCCTCTAGGGTCCTCCAGGAGAGGAAAAATAAATTAATTCTTAAAGGGTTGATTAAACCTTCTTTGAAGAAGCTTTGTCTTCGCTCCGACTCCTGCCAAAGAAAGGGCTTGGCTCCGACCAGTCCGTCGGATCCGACTGCCAAGAGACCTAGGCAGGCCTCCCTCGCCTCCTCGGCTCGACTCCTCGGGCTCGGGCCGATGGCTGGGGCATCGAGCGGGTCACCTTCGTCTGCTCCACTGCCAGACACTTCCTCCTCGGCACCGATGGAATGTGGTGCGCTTCTTTCTCGCGCCGATTCTCATCGAGTCGCCTGAGCCGGTCCCCTAGTCCCTTGGGGCCGAGGAGAGGTCTTCTCGAACCCGTTCTGTTTCCTCTCGGTCTTGAGAATGTCGGATTCTGATATAGACAGGGTGCTCCAAAGACTTTTCCAGTCCCCAGTCTTCCAAAATTTGTTTCGGCTCCGACCCAGTTGGCTCGAGCCCATGGCCATGACCCACCCCATTGCTATTCCTCCTCCGACTGCCAGCAGGTGCTCCGGTGGAGATCTCAGGGGTGATGTTTGGACCGATGCTTTCGGTTCGAGCCTCCTACTATCATGGCCCGGAGACTGACCCAGGATTCTGGAGGTCCGG
Organism: Protopterus annectens; assembly: GCF_019279795.1. NCBI lineage: Eukaryota > Metazoa > Chordata > Ceratodontiformes > Protopteridae > Protopterus > Protopterus annectens. The sequence goes on along the minus strand of NC_056745.1, from coordinate 1,053,259,758 downwards.
CTTTCAGAGCCATGAGGAGTGCCTTGGCCAAATCCTCTTTGGCCATCTCTTTTACCAGCACCTTCCTGGGCGCGGAGACTGGGTCTTTGGCAGTTCCTGTCCGTAGCCAGCGGAGCCCCGAGGCCTGAGGTTACCCCAGTGGGGTTCCCTCTTCCTGAGGGTTCTTCGAGTCATCTCCAGAGGAACCCCAAGCACGTGGACTCCCGAGTCTATCACATCGGACACGGATATGGATGATGCAGAGGAGATGATGTCTCCTTTGCAGACATCTTAGAGATCCTCAAACAACGAGGCTGGATGTCCAAACCCTCAGTGCTCCTCAAGGCCTTTGGGGCTCAGCCCTCCGCCTCCTGGGTATCTCAGCTTCTGGATTTAGTTTGTGGGCTGGGAACACCCAGATACTGTGGAACCAGTCCCTTCTCGTCCAAACAAATTCTTATCTGCTCCCGAGAAGGAGTTCCTTACTAAAGGCGTGGCTGTAGATGCCATGGTGGTGGCATCTGCTACACAGCAGGACGTGGCAGAGGCTCCATCCATCCTCCTAATAAGGAGTCTAGGAGTATGGATAGGCGGGGAAGCCACCCTGACTTCAGCGGCCTTTACCTTAAGGTCTCTGAATTATTTGGCACATTTTACCAGGCTTCAGAGGGATCTGGTCAAGGAGTTGTCAGATTCCTCTCGGTAACCTACCTGAGCAGCTAGCCCAGTCCGTTAGCTCTCAGTTGGCTATCCTTACGCCAATTGCTAACTCGTCCATGAGGCTCATATCCTAGCGGGCCGGGGGGGCGGGTAAGCGGCAGGCACAGGCGTGGCTCTCGTAGACAGGCCTGGCGGAGGCCTTCAAGTCTTCGATGGGTCCTCATTGTTTGGACCCAAGGTGAACTGTGAGCAAGAGGGAAAACGTTATCTGCAAGGCCAAAGGAGGGGGAAATGTGGTTCGAAAATCTCAAGTTTTTCTCCCAACAGCAGGAAGATTCCCGTCCAGAGGCAGAGGGTGGCTCTTCAGCCTCCCACACGACATGAGGGATTGCCCGGCTGTGCTGCTCGAGCCAGTCGGGTGTCGCCAAGCACCTAAAAGCCTGGGAGTCAATCACTCAGGACAGATGGGTGCCGGATAATTGCCGGAGGTTACATCATCCCATTCAAATGCTCACCACCCAGTCAAAGGGAAATAGCAGGCTTCAAAGCTGCTACAAAAGGAGTCATCCAACTGGTCCCCACAGACCAAATCGGATCAGGAATTTACTCAAGGTTCTTTTTAGTGCCAAAAAAGACAGGGGACCTGGGACCAATATTGGATCTCAGCAGACTGAACCTATCCAAATCCAAATTCGAATGGTCACGTTGCAATCCATTCTCCCGTTGTTGGAGAAGGATGTTTGGATGTGCTCCATAGACCTCATATTATCACATACCGATACATCAGGCGTCCAGAAGGTATCAGCCTGGGAGCCAGTCATTACCAATTTTGTGCTCTGCCCTTTGGTCTCACCACAGCCCCCAGGGTGTTCACCAAGTGTTTGGCAGTAGTGACGGCTCACCTGAGGAGCCTTGGATTCCAAGTGTTTCCCTATCTCGACGACTGGCTCCTGACTGCCACCACCAGGCATCTACTTATGGACAACCTCAAAGCCACCATCTCCTGGGTGTTTCGCTGGCTATTACATTCAATTGGTCAAAGTCTGTCTTGCTGCCCTCTCAGCACATAAAGTTTATAGGAGCAGAGATAGACTCAAGATTGATGCGTGTCTTTCTTCCTGCCGAAAGGATCCGAACCTTACAGGGCCAAGTTCAAGCTCTGATCTCGAGATCCAAAGCCCCAGCCAGGATGGTCCTACAGGTTCTAGGCTCAATGTCTGCCACGGTACTTTTAGTTCCTCTAGCAAGGTTACACATGAGGATTCTTCAGTGGCTCTTATCAACTCAATGGTCCTTTCAAGATCTTCCCTCAATCATCACATCATGATTACGGAAACATGCAAAGGGACCTGCGCTGGTGGCTTCAGACATCCAACTTGGATCAGGAAAACCCTTTGTTCTCCCTCCAGTGGTTACCCTGACGACAGATGCCTCCCAGATAGGGTGGGGGCATTGTCTGGGCAGGCTCGTTCAGGGCTCCTGGCTTCAAGCAAGCTCTTCTCCACATCAACGTGTTGGAGATGAGGGCTGTACTTCTATCCCTACAGGCCTTACACAAGTTCCTTCCTCAGGGCATCATCGCCATCCACACAGACAACATGTCGGTGGTTTGGTATCTGAACAAACAAGGAGGGACCAGATCGTATCCCTTTGCAGAGAGGCCATGAGAGTGTGGGAATGGGCTGTAGCTACCAACCTTCTTGGTAGCTACCCACATCCCGGAAAGTCAAATGTATTGGCGGACAAATTAAGCAGGACAATTCTCTCTCCTCACGAATGGTCTCTAAACCGCACAGTAGCAGCCCAGGTTTTCAAGAGATGGGGGCGCGTGTGCTGACACCTATTGCGACTCCACAAAACACCAAGTGCCAAAGGTTCTTCTCCTTGATTCCACATCAGGAGTACGCCATGGATGCTCTAGCACAACCCTGGCCAACAGGGTTGCTTTATGCTTTTCCTCCAATTCCACTCCTTCCCAAAGTCATTCAAAAAGCTTCTCAGCTAAGGTCTTCAATGATTCTGATTGCCCCATACTGGCCTCGTCAGATATGGTTTCCTTACCTGAAAAAGCATGCAGTGGACGATCCGTGGACCTTAGACCTGATCTTTGCTAATCCATCAGTCGGGACATTGGCATCAGTCCCTTCAATCTCTGAAATTGACAGCTTGGCTCCTCCACTTCCGACCTTAGTTAGAAGACACACACTAGACCCGGAAGTTGTTCACATTTTGTACCCACCACTAACAAATTGTACCTCAGTAAGTGGAAGAGGTTTGCTATCTGGGCTCAACTCAAGGGCTTAGACCCTATCACTGCTCGGTCCCAGAGGTTTTGAAATTCTTAACATCCCTATTTAATCAGGGATCTTCTGTCTCAACTATTAAAGTTCAACTAGCTGCTATCTCTAAATTCCATGAATCCACGGATCCTCCTTTGATGAGCAGCAGGCTATGCAAAACATTCATTAAAGGTGCGAGTCTGTTAAGACCACCAGTTTTTCATCCTGCACCTCCGTGGGATCTTGATTTAGTGCTGCGCATGCGCGTCCCCCCCTTTTTGACGGCTGCTAACGTGCGAATTAAAATATCTGTCATGGAAAGCGGCATTCTTAGTGGCTATTACTTGCAAGAAGAGTCTCAGAGCTTCAAGCCCTGTCTATTAAACCACCATATCTGATTTTCCACAAAGATAGAGTATCTCTTAGGCCTAATCCATCCTTTGTCGAAGGTCTGCTCTAGTTTCTGTCTTCAACAATCTCTAGAACTACCAGTTCTCTTTCCAAAATTCTCTAATGAAGCAGAATACACTCTCCATAAATTGGATGTTCACAGGCAACTACGCTTCTATTTAGACAGGACTCAGCAACCGTAAGTCAGACCAGTTGTTTGTGTCCTTCTCAGATAATAAATTGGGCCAAACCATCACAAAGCTACAATCTCAAAATGGATCAGAGATTGCATAACTCAGGCCTATTCTTCTTCAAATAAGCAACTTGCATCATCTATCAAAGCTCATTCTACCAGAGCTATGGCTACTTCTATAGCTTTTCATTCCAAGCTATATTTCGGAAATTTGTGCTGCGGCTACTTGGTCCAACCCGCACACTTTCATTTCCCACTACAAATTGGATGTGGCATCTAAAGGGCGAGCCTCATTTGGTTCCACGGTACTCAGGAGTGTTTTCCAGTGAGCCACCCAGGATTCAGGTGCTAGGGACGCTGTCCCATCATTCAGAATAGATAGGATCACATAACATCTTTTAGTTATGTACTCACCATAACTTCAGATGTTTGGGATCCATCTCGATACCACCCTCCTTCCCCTGCCTTGCAGATCAGAAGAGATAGAACGGTTTTGAGTTCCACTGTTTTTATCTTGTTTCATCTGACGATGTTATATAAGCAGGGTATGCATGTGTGCATGTATGCGGACAAACTAGATCTGGGGGACTGATGGTGGTGCATCCTGTGATATAGTAAGCTCTGCCAATAAGAGACTTCGCTCTTGGCATGGCAAAGCAATGAGGTGGCCCGAGGATCGGCTCGAACCCATCATTCAGAATGTAGGCGAGATGGATCCCAAACATCTGAAGTTATGGTGAGTACATAACTAAAAGTTTGCTTAGTTAGACACTTGCTTTCATCATATGTATTGCAAGAATAGTTTCATTAATATTTGTTTTTCCTGTTCAGTTGTAAAATATTTATTATGTACTTGTTCACTATAATTGTATCGGTCATATTATTCTTACCAGTTCAGTCTTGATAGTTCTGAATTGTTGCTTGCTCCCAAACTTGTGTAGAGGATGGCTAAGACTGGGTTATCTACAGTGGTCAAGTATCATGCAGGATGCACAGTATTGGTCACAGTCATACATGTATGTTGCAGAATTCACTCATGGTCTATTACTGACGTTACTGTACAGTTGAGACATGTTTCATATTATTGACAAGTAAGTATTTGCATATCAAAGTAATCATTTTTTTAAACAAGAAGCATCTTTATTATATTATCACATATGACATAGACAGTCATACATTTATATAAATAAAAACAAACCATATTGATATTATTTTAGTTGCAAACATTATACATCACAAATCACATTGACATAATTATAGTTGCAAGCATTATACATCACTTATAATCTATCCAGTCATTGTCAGTCAAACATTACATAGCTCATTCAAATCCTGCCTTCTTTTAAACCTCATTCCTCCTCTGCATGAATTCTTTCCACAAGTCTCACTTTTTTTCCTATGTGATTTGCTCCTACCCTTTTCTAAATATCCCAATTCCAGTTGTTTTATCTCTGTTACCATATCTACTACTTTTAGTAAAGTTGGTTTAGACTTTGATTTACATTTTCTAGTAGTTGCTTTTTTGGCAGCCACCATAATTAGACTCAGCAAGGCCCTACTATGTCTAGGCAATTCCAATTCTGCATCATAGCGCAACAAATAATTTCCTTAGTTACACCAGTTTGCTTACCCATTATCTCTGACAGAGCAGTCTGCAGGGAATCTTTAAAACCTGCAAAATCATTACACTCCCAGAAAATGCATTCCTAGTTACCTTTTTCTTCCCTATCATGCCTTCAACATTTGTTGTCTACCCGAGGAAAAATTCTTTGGAGTCTACTTGGGGTATAAAAATACATATGTAAACACTTTCAAGCAAAGATCCTAAATCTTCTAGACTTCGTTGCATATTTTGGAGACATACATATATCCCCCATTGTTTCTTTGTAAATTGCTCTTCCAATCACTCTTCTTAATCCTTTTAACCACCTCTGATTGATTTTTATAGTTCATAGGTTGGTACTGGGCTATCTGCCCGAAGGCATATATTAGCCCAGCCACGTTGTGCGGTATTCACCACCCCTTTAGTAGTTCCCTAGACCGTTGTACTAGCAGCTAGTACCCTTGGCCCCTATCTAGTAGTGCTGTTGGTGTGATCCCCGGTGTGAACTTTCTGTTACCCATCCACTCATCAAGGTTCCTCTTGAAGAGTGATAGTGAGGGGCTCTGCCTTATGTAGATTGGGACCCTGTTCCAATATTTTGTATGCTGTACTAATCATTCTTTTTTTAACAGCAGCTTCTGTTCTAGATTCTACTAAAAAGTCTACCAGTGATGATCTTTTTATTAGGATCCCCCCATTTCTTTCTCTTTGTCTATACCCTGATATCAGTCTTTAATAGGGAAGGCAATCTCTGTCCTGCAGTCCAGATAAATTGTTGGCCTCTTCCCATTCTATTACCTTTCCCTCTCTAATTATTTGCATCTAATACCTTGGTTCTTTTACCAGTTTTCTTCAGTAAATTCCAGCCCTCCTATTTTCTGTATCCCTAATATCATTCATCCCTATCAGCAGAATCTCCTTTTTTCTATTCCCTTGTTGGCTTAGTTCTTAGAATACTTTCTGATACTTTGTAAATATATTATTCTGCATGGTTATTTTTATTCTCTTTAAGGATCTGCATCCCAAATCCCAGTCTCTCTCTGTTTCTTGAGCTTTCCCCCTTTTCAACATCATCCCTTTCCACTTTGAATTATAGGTTTCTGCCTTTGCTATGTGTAGGAGTCTTAATTGTGTAGCTCTGAAATACCCCTTCAAATCTGGTAATCCCAAATCCCTTGTTCATTTGGAAGAATCAGCTTATTCCACTTGACTCTTGCCATCTTTTCCTCCCAGATAAAATCCTTCATCTCTTTATTAATTGCTATCCACAACTTCTCTGGTTGATAAAAATATGCCTGACCTGTGTATAAAACTAAAGAGACATCCTGCTATCCATATCCATATAATAGAGCTTCCAATTTCTCAGTTTTTTTATTATCCTTTGTTTAGTCTCTTCCCACATCGCCGTAGCTGACACACAAAAAATCCTTTTTAATCCATGCTAAGTACTTCATTTTATCATGTCCCCATAAATATGGAAATTGATAACCCAGTTCATATGCGGGTATGCAATTTACAGTTATTGCCTTTGTTTTAGCTTCATTAATTCTGCATCCCAAAAAGATTTGAAACTGCCTCAAAATGTTCCACAACACTGAAATGTCTTTTCCGGTTTTATCAGTGGTAAAGAATATCACCTGCAAATACAGCCAACTTTTCTTGACTACCATACCAATTATATCCTTGAATGTCTGATTTTCTTATTTTATTTGCCAGTGATTCTAAATATAGTGCAAATAACAAAGAGGAAAGAGGACACCCCTGCATGGTTCCTCTGCTCAAACAGAAATTATCAGAGAGGAGCCCACTTCAATTTTCACCTCCAGTCTCTCCTATATCACCCTAATCAACCTTATAATTTTATCAGGGGAATACAAATGCTTCCATTGCCCTGCTCATAAATTCCCAGCTTACTCTGTCAAATGCTTTCTCTGCATGAAGACCCACCAACAACAGTGGTATTTTCTTACATTCAGCGTCTGTCTAGATCATCGACCTTCTTTTAATTTTGTCAAATGTTTGCCTCCTCTCCACAAAACCACATTGATCCATGTCTATTTTTATTTATTTATTTGACATTTTTGACCAGGTATGCCCGACTGAGCAAGAGCCCATTTTCATTGGAGGCCCAGGGAGCAAAGCTCCACATATAATAAAATGGATAACGCAGTGTTTTACAATATGTAGAGAAAAGTTTAAAATATAAGTGTATACTGTAGTACAGAGATGAGTGAACAAATATGTCATGGACTGAAGCTTTCTGCCCAAAACTGCATTACCGTATCCCCTGGGAGGTCATTTACCTCAGGCAGCTACCACAGTGAAAAAATACAATACAATATAATACATACAATACATGCGTTAATAAATTCACTAGGCAGAGAAGTAAAAGATACAGGAAGTCAAGGATGGTTACTGTGGTCACATAAAGATCTGCAAAAGTAGTACAAAGTAGAGCATGATAGAAGCTCAAGGGAAGTAAGGTAGGAAATAAAATAGTACAGCCTGGTAAAGAAGAAGAGAGCAGTGAATAGGGAATATAGAAGGGACATCTAGTAATACAGAGTGATATGGTGTAAGTAGTAGGGGAGTTAGAGGATGGAAGGTTAAGTGATGTTAAAATGATAAAAGAGTCGGAGAGTTAGGCTGGAGTATGGCAGGAACAGATCCTAGAGTTAAGTAGTGTTTTTTAAAGACTTTTTTGAAGTTACGAGTATTAGATATAGTTCTGATGGACAGAGAGAGTTTCTTCCAGGCTAAGGAAATTGTATAGATGTTGGCTGATTGTTTTTTGCATTTAAGGATATCCATTAGGAACTGGTCTGAGCTCCAGAGAGTACGAGTAAGAATATAAGAGATGAGGCAGAGCAGGAGGTAGGTTTGTAGAGAGTAGAGTGAATGATGAGTACTGAGGAGGTAAGACCTGGTGGAGAAGTTCAAATCAGCAAAGAGATTTGAGAGAAAGGCAGTGGTGAGAGTTGTAAGGTTAGTTTATAGCAAATCTAGCAACTTTATTGTAAGTGAGTTCAAGCTTAGACTTTTGACAGGATTGTAGGTTAGTTAGGATGAGTGAGGCATAATGTAGACTGAGAAGTCAGTAGGCATAGGCGAGGAAGAGTCTAGAGTTTTTGGAAAGGAATTTTTTGTTTTGATAGAGCATGCCCAGTTTTTGGTGAGTCATTTTTATGCAGTTATGAATGTTTAGATCAAATCTAAGTTGATTTTCAGTGATAGCACCCAGGAACTTGGTATGTGTTTCCACATTAATAACAGTTTTGTCAAGTGATGTAATGGTAAACAAAGATTTATGATGAGAAAGAGATTTTGGGAGGAACAAGTAAAGTTTGGTTTTCTTTGGATCATGCATCAGTTTTTTGTCAGTTAACCAAGTTTCAACAGAGTTGAAGGGGTTTTGTGTTAAAGTGTGGAGGTGAGGGAGATTTTCAGAAATGGAGATGATAGTGGAGTCATCTGCATATTGAACAAGAGAGGAGTGAGATCAAGAATCAATCCTATCAATTTTGGCATCACTTTTGCCATTCTTTTAGCCATTATAGACATAAACACTTTATAATCATGGTTTAGGATTGAAATGGGCCTGTATTAAGTTGGATATGATGGTCGTTACCCTCTTTAGATATTACAGCCACCACCGCTTTCTTCCAGGAAGTTGGTACTTCTCCTCCTGTTAAAATACTGTTAAACAAAACCCTCCAGATCTTTCTCAGTTTTTTCCCTCCTAGCTGCCACACTTCCAAAGGAAGACCATCTTTTCCTGGGGACTTTCCTGTAAATTGGTTATACATCTCCATTTTTATCTCATGTCCTCGTGTCCTAACTATTAGTAATTGAGTCTCATCTACCTCTAACCTTGTCACATTTAATTCTTCCATAAGCATTTCCATTTGTACCTTTTTTTGATCTTTACATTTCTCTGCTTTATACAGACTTTCATAAAATTTCCAAAATAGTTCTAGTACCTCTACAGGATCTTGTGTTATCTTCCTTGTTATAGGCTCCCTAAGCTTGGTGACAACGTTTTCTACTTTCTGTTCATAGGTTCATGGGTGTGTACTAGGCTAATGGCCCTGGAGCCTTTACAAGCCTAGCCCATAGGATTACTCTGGCATCATGCCACCCAACCTTAGTTTCCAGTTGCCTCCGTTGAGTAGATCCACTGGAGTGATCCCCAGGGTGAATTTTCTATTTCCCATCCACTCGTCAAGATTTCTCTTGAAGAGGACCAGTGAGGTGCTCTGTTTGACATGTATGGGAAGTCTATTCTATAGCATGGGCAGTCTCTGGGTTATGAACCTGTCCCTCCAGCATGTTCTGTTCATTGTGGTAATGAGGTTGAGGTCTTTGGAGTGTGTGGTGCGGAGGGATTGTGATTTCTTTAGATGTAGCATTTATAACAGAGCTGGGTCAGACATGGCTTTGTAAGTCAAGCAGAGATCGCCTCTTAAGTAGGCAATATGAGAAGGAGAATAGTTGGAGTTTTTTGAGTCTGTCCATATAGGGCAAGTGTTTAAGGCCTAGGATCCTCTTTGTGAGGTACCTTTGCGGCCTCTCCAGTTGTTGCAGATGTCTAGTGAGGTACATGCCAAATGGGGCATTGCACTCTATGATTGGCCTAATGAGGGAAGAGTAGAGTAAGGCAATGACTTCTTTCTTCCTGGATGCAAAACCCTTAGTAATGAGATGTGCCACATAGAAAGACTTTCTGATCACAGTGACAGTGTGGTGGTCAAAAGAGAGGTTGCTGTCAACCTGTGTTCCCAGATCTCTTACAATGCCTTCTGTATTCAGTGGACTACCATCGATGTGGTAGTTCATGGGAACTGGGTTTTTCCCAAAGGGGATGACACATTTTTTGGGATTGAGCTTAAGGCCATGGTTCTAACACTGGTCGTTGGTCTCTGTGAGGCCTTTCTGTAGGATGGCAACATCACTTGGGGAGTTAATAATGGCTCCCAACTTGCAGTCATCTGCGAGCTTTGTCAGCCAGAGTCCCTTTGTATTGGTCTGGACTTCTGAGAAGTAGATACCAAACAGAAGAGGACCCAGGACCGATCCCTGTGGGACTCCATTCTTGAATGGTCAGCAGTCTGACTTGGAGTCAGCTACTTTCATACTGTGGGTTCTATCTGTGAGCCAGTTTGCAACCCACCTAATGATATAGGGGTTGATGCCTAGCTTAGTGAGTTTTTATATGATTCCTGAGTGGGGAATGGTATCAAAGGCCTTGGCCAGATCAAGGTAGGCTGTATGAACCACTTTGCCTTCATCCACAGCTGTGGTGACTGACTCAAAGAAGCCAACCAAGGCATGACCTACCCTTCACAAAACCAAACTGTGTGGGATCTAGAGTTTGGAGATTCCCTGTATCCTTGTTTATTAGGTCCATGATGATGCGTTCCATAGCTTTGCATATCAGACTTGTCAGGCTAATGGGGCAATAGTTCCCAGGGTCTGTAGTTGCTCCTCCTTTGTGGAGAGGGATGACTATAGCAGTGCACCATTCAGTAGGGACAAAGCCTGAGGTGAGGCTGTGATTGAATAGGGTACACAGGTGAGGTGCCAGTTCACTCTGTAGTTCATGTAGAACACATCCAGAGATATTGTCAGGTCTCATAGAAGCTGTATTCCTGGCCTTGGACGGTGCTGTTTTAACCTGTGCAGCAGCAATACTAGGTGCCTGGCAATCTACTGGTATTGTGATTGGTCCTTGGGGGGGGGGGGGTAAAGTTGGCAGTGAATCTGTCGGCCAGTATATTGGCAATATCTGTTGGCTCAGTATAGGAGGTACCATTGTGCAGTAGCTCAGAGCAAATCTGGGTATTGCCATGGATGTTCTTTATATAATTGTAGAAGGCCTTGTTGTCTTTACTATCTGCTGCAATTCTGTTTTCATAGCTAGCTTTAGAGGATTTGATGAGGGATCTCAGCTTTTTGTTGAGGCTGACAAGGGAGTTTTTCCAGTCTTGGGACTTCACTTTATTCTGTATCAGTTTCTTCCTCCTGTTGCAGAGTTTGTTTGTGGCAGAAAATTACCAGATTGGCTTCCTTTTTTTGGAGGAGAGCGTCTTGGTTCCATTGGGTATGGCGAGATCCATGCATTTGTGTACGTGTCCGTACAGTGCATTTGGTGTATGATTCGACGGTCATGCAACTATTCTCCATTTGCATGGTTGCCATGAAGTTAGCCACCTCTGTTCTTAGGGGCCAAAAGTTAGCTTTGGAGAAGTTTTTCATGGTGGTTACCTTTGTGGGGGTTGGGGTGGGTGGGAGGGATGTGGATTTCCAAGGTGGTTAGTTTGTGGTCAGATCTAACCAGGGAGGAGTTGATTATTGGTGTAGAGCAACGGTCACCCATGTTAGTAATGACCAGGTCAAGGATGTTGCTACCTCTAGTGGGGGTAAGAACGAGCTGGTCCAGGGCATTGGAATTAATGAATTCCAGGAAACGTTGGGCAAGTGTATTGGTACATGAGTAGTTTTCCCAGTTAATGGATGGGTAGTTGAAGTTACCTAGTATGAGTGTGTTAGGTTGGACCTTAATATTCTTCAGGGTGCTTAGGAACGTGGAGTGAGTGTCTTGGGACATGGTTGGGGACCTATAACAGGCTACGACCTGAATCGCTGACTTACCCAATGTTAGCTGCACCTGAAGTATCTCTGATGCATTATGTTGGGCTACCATTCTGGAGGTGTGTGCATCCTTTATGAATATGGAAACACCACCACATTTGGAGCTTCGGTCCAAGTTCTGGGGTCAAAAAGTGTGGAATGAGTTATAGCCTGGTAGTGTAGGGGTGCTCACTGCTGCCTTGAACCAGGTCTCTGTTACAGCAGAAATGTCGATGTTCTACATTTTAAGGAGTGCTTCAAGCGAGTGCATTTTGAGATTTTGACTTCCAGCGTTGAGCAGGATGATCCTCAGATTGTATTTGTAGCTGTTACGGTGGTAATTTGGACTTTGGAACACCGCCTAAAAAAGGCACTGTAGAGGTAATGAGTGCATTTTGAGATTTTGACTTCCAGCGTTGAGCAGCATGACCCTCAGATTGTATTTGTAGCTGTTACGGTGGTAATTTGTACTTTGGAACACCGCCTAAAAAGGCACTGTAGGGGTGGCAAGAGCCTTGGCCAGTATCCGGATGCCCAGGGGTGACAGATGCAGGCCATCTCTGGCAAAGCATCGAGGTCTGTCAATCAGGTCATCCCAGACTGATACTGGATCCCCTTAGAATGACACCAGAAACTTAGCCAGTTGTTAAAATTAGTCATCTTCTGCTTGTACTGTGGTAACGTTCTGGGTGATGGTAGGATGCTGCTCAGGGCTAGGGTTGTACCCGCCTGGGCTACATAATCCAAGAGCTCCTCCATGTTTCTTTTCTTGTAGGCCAGGGAGGTGTGTCTCAGGTCATTCACACCCACATGTACAATGACAGAGTCATATTTGTACCTGTTGTTGAGGGACCTGAGTGCGTGCATTATATGGCAGATCCTGGCACCTGACAGGCAGCTAACTGTTACTTTCTCCTTATTCAACCTAGTGAGTGGGGCATTAGTGTGCCTCACTATGAAGTCACCTATGACTAGTGTGCTGGGCATGCTGTTTTGCCTTAGGGTCTTTGGTTGATTGGCACACTGTTTAGGAGAGTTATGTGTCTCTGTTGCCGGAGTCATTGCCCTAAAAGTTCTTGTGCTCTGGCATTATCAGAAAAAACAGTTGCTTAACAGCAGTCTTTCTAGACTAATGCATATTATCGAGGTAATCCTTTATTTTTTCCTTAGCACTCTGCAAGTGCTCTTGTTCTTGTTCTGTGAGATTCACCATATTCTGCAATACTTTAAGATTTGTCAGTCCCTGTAAATAATTCTTGTTGCTTCTTAACCATATCTATCTTTCTTTTATTTCCACCCTGTTTTTAAACTACATTTTAATTTTATCCTCCTCCCTAGCTATTTTTTCAGAAGAAATTTCTGTCTTCTTTAATAACTCCCGAATAATTTCCACTACCTGTTCCCTAAATTCCTCTTTTTTCAACAGATTGGTGGGAAAGCAGTGTCTCATTTTTATTTCATTACCTGGAATTTTTATTTTAGTTATTATTGATGTGTGATCTGAAATAGTTATTGGATATATATCAACACTTTCAATTAAATGCACATGTTCCTGTAAAATGTAAGTTCTGTCTAGCCTAGCCCAGTTTTTGTATCTTTGGGAATAATATGTAAACTCACTCCAAACTCCTACTACTGAATTCACATCTTCATGCCAATGTTTTCATAAATTCCTTCAAAAATCTAGCCTCCTTTGTTATATTTTCCCTTCTGGGCCCCCAGACACATCTTTCCCACTGCAGATCATATTCCCATCCTCACCTATAAATAATATTCCCTGCTGAAAACTGATCATTTCTCTCAGAATTTTCTTAAGCCCCATTATAACAGTCTTAGGTGAAGTATAAATATAGGCCAGTGTAATCCTACTCATCCATTGCTAGTAGCCCCTTAGTACTACACATCTACCATTATTATATTTTTTATCCTCTTCTATCACTATTAGAGCTCCTGTTGCAGTTAATGCAGGTGTTGCTCTTTTCCATTGTCCATAGTATTCCTCTGAGTAATTGTCCTGAAAACCTTTCTTTATCAAATTCATACGTTCATTTCTTTCCAAATGTGTCTCCTGTAGCCTAGCTATTTGCACTTAACATTTTTTAATATAGTTCACTATTCTTTTTCTTTTGTATATATCTATGAGACCATTGACATTTAAAAATAATGTCAAAAGGCTCATTATGTTGAAAGGTTATTATTTCCACCTTTTATTTATAACAGTTTTTTGTTAAATATCTAGTTCCAGCTTTTGTGTTACATGCACACACTAATGTTTGACAGGCTAACCTTTTATGCAGTTGTTTCTTGTCATATCCATTTGAGCCTGTGAAACATCTTACAAAACTTCTTGTTTTATAGAAAGTTCTCAAAAAAAAAAAAAAAAGAAATACATCCCCCCAAAATAATAACTTGATATTAACACATATAAAAGTAATCAACAAGATTTTTTTTGCATGTACAACACTTGTCTTGGATAATACTGCAGCTACAAAATGTGCCCTTGGGGGTTGATTCTCTCTGATGCTGACAGAACACAATCATTACATGTTTAAGTAAAGATTGAGGACTTTGGCAGGCACCATTTTTAATGTTTGTATGTGCTAAGGATCTTAGTTTTTCAGTTAGGTGGTAATTGCCTTTTAGCCAGAGCAATGGCATATTGTGCACGCCTATGTCCGCCAGCACCATCTGCATCTGATGTTTATTCCTCAGACTCCTCACCTGTATCTACTGGCCATGCCTGTGGTCTTGGGAACTTTGATACAAGGCCTTGTTGAAGCTGTTTCCTGAGAATTATATTGTGCAACATGACACAGACTGTGAGTATTTTGGCAGAGGTGACTGAGTCGTACTGCACTTCACCTCCTGATGTGTCTAAGCAACAGAACCTTGATTTGAGCAAGGCAGATATATTTTCTATTATATTAAAGTAAAGAATAAATCCGAAAAAAGAAGAAGGAAAATTAAATGCAATAAAAACTTCTTATATCAGACAAAATAAATAAAGCAGAACCTGTGTTGACCACTTTTGTTCATTATTTGTACCAAGAGCTTCTTCCGAAAAACATATAATGAGAAAAACAGCAGTGTAGGTCAAAATAAGTATTGTTTTGGAACAAAAAAACAAATTCAAAATAACACACAGAAACTCTAAAAAGCAGAGATAAAAGGTAGGAATGCAACTCAGAGGTTATCTGATCCAGTGTAGGGCTCATTTAATGTTAAGTGTTTCATTAAGTCCTGGGAAAGACTCTGCATTTAAAAGTAACTGCCATTTCAGTTCTCTTACTTCAATAAGAGCATCAGTGTCCCCATAAAAAACATCTACCTGCTATAACACTGGAAACCTAAACTGGAGAAACCCTGTGCAGTGCAAACTGTTTTTCCCTAATGGATTGTTCAGGTCCTTTTTTAGTATAGCTGCACAGTGCTCCTTAATTCTACTCGAACGTTTCTGAGAAGTTTTTCCTATGTAAAAACCATTGCAAGTGTCACAAATCCTGCATACACCACATTAGCAGTAGTGCAATCAAAATATCTGGGGAAAACAACTTTAAAATTGCAGTAGCAGAAAATTCTGAGCCTGTGTAAATGTAATGGTATGCTATGCATGAGTCGCAGGAAAGCATGCCTGGTGTTTTGATCCCTAGTTTGAGCATGGGCATCATTGCTCATTGGGGTTGAGTGGGTTTATCTTGGATGTCATGAGCCAAGATTCTAGTGCATATCCTGCCATTAGATGGCCTTGTGGCAGTTCACCACGAGCAAACCTTTTGTATCGTTCACTGGTGTGCATATGTGTGAGTTGTGGAAATTGCCAGAATTACCTATACACACACTGTGGATGAACCTTTGGGCATTACAGACAACCTGACAGTTAATGGAGTAGTATCCTTTTCTGTTGATGTGCTTCCTTCTCTGTTCACCAGGTGGGACTTTTATTTCTATGTGTGTACAGTCCCTGGTCCCCATAACCTCAGGGAAGTGTGCTATGGCATGAAACTGTTGCATGGTTGTTGTTGTCCCCTATGGGATGCATGGGAACTGGATATGATCTATTCCATGCTGTAGTGATGTAAGATTCTAGACGCTGAGGCTTTTGACACCCGTAATATATTCCCTGTAGGCCTCTGATTAAAAATCTACCAAAACAACAGAGGCCTCCAAAGCAGACACCCAAGCAACCACCACCTCAAGACATAGCACATGCAACACATAGTTCACAAAGTCAGTGTGCTAAACAGTCACAGCCCTTAAGGCCAAACAACATGCCAGACACACTTGTAATAGGTGACTCTATAGTCAGACACACTGACGTCCCGCTCATCAGACTGAACAAGGAAAAGGTCACAGTAAGCTGCCTGTCGGGAGCTAGAATCCGCCACATAACAAAAGCACTCAGGTCACTCCACAGCAAGTACAAATATGACTCAGTCATTGTACATGCCGGTGTGAACGACCTGAGACGTACCTCCCTGGACTACATGAAAAGAGACATAGAGGAGCTCTCTGATTATGTAGCCCGGGCTGGTATGACCCTGACCCTGAGCAGCATCTTACCCTCACCAAGAATGATGCCACAGTACAAAGACAAAATGATCAGTTTTAACAATTGGCTTAATTACTGGTGTCATTTTAACGGGATCCAATGTCTGTCTGCTTGGAATGACATGCTTGACAAGCCACGCTGCTTCGCAAAGGATGGCTTGCACCTGTCACCCCTGGGCTTCCGGATATTGGCCAAGGCTCTTGCCACCCCATAGTGCCTTTTTTAGGCAAGGCTCAAATGACAAACCTACCTCCCTAGAAAACACAAGTGGAAAAAAACTAGGGGTAATGCTGCTCAATGCCAGAAGTCTAAACCTCAAGATGCACACCCTCGAAGCCCTCCTCAGTATGGAGAACATCGATGTCTGTGCAGTGACTGAAACCTAGTTCAAGGCTCCTGAGAGCACCCCAGCACTATCAGGTTTTACCTCATATCATGCTTTCCGGCCCCAAAACTTGGACCGAACCACAAAAGGAGGGGGAGTATCCATTTTCATCAAAGATACCCACACCTCCAGGTTAGTGGCAATGCACGAAGCATCGGAGACCATCCAGGTGCAACTAACCATAGGCAAAACTGCCTTACAGTTTGTAGCATGCTACAGACCACCCTCTCAAACTCAGGAACCCCACACAGCCTTCCTGAAGACACTGGAGAGTATGAATGTCTCTCCAAATACCATAATTTTGGGAGACTTCAACTACCCAAACATAGACTGGGAACATTACTCAAGCCCCAACACCCTAGCCCAAAGGTTCCTAGAATTCATAAACTCAAATGCAATGGAACAACTAGTCACCATTCCCACAAGAGGAGACAATATACTAGACCTGATCATCACAAACATGGGGACAAAATGCTCCACACCGGAAGTATATCCCTCTTTGGTAAGATCAGACCATAAATTAATCTCACTGGAAATCCACATCCCGCCCCCACCCCCTGCACAAAAGACCACAGTGAAGAACTTCTCAAAAGCCAAGTTCACACTTCTTAAGACTGAAGTGGTATCCCTCAAGGCCCCTGGGCCAGTGGAAACCACAACCCACACTGCTGAATCCTTTGCAAATGCCTTCTATGGGCACCTTCAAGAATGCATGGATCATGCAATCCCAAATAAAACCAAGACCCATTCCCCCAAAGGCAGGCGCCTGGTCTGGTGGACCCCAGCCATAAACAAACTTTACAACAGGAGGAGGAAGCTACTACATGACAGAGCAAAATCCCTAAAAGGGAAGGCATCTCTGATCAGTACTAGCAAAAAACTATGATCATTCATAAAATCATCCAAGGCCAACTTTGAGAGAAAAATCACAAAAGACACAAAAGACAATCACAAGGCCTTCTTTAGCTATGTTAGAAACCTGGGTGGAAACTCCCAGATATGCTCAGAGTTAGTCCAATATGACACAAAATACACTGAACCCACTGACATTGCCAACATTCTGGCAGACAGGTTCAGTGCAAATTTCTCCTCTCCCCAAAAGGAGAAATAACTATCCCAGCAGAGTGTAGCCTCCCTAACATCTCAGATGCCCAGGTGAGAGCCGCCCTCTCTAAAGCTAAAAACACAGCATCAATGGGACCGGATGGTGTCCCGGGCTGTGTGCTACATGAACTCCAAGAGGAACTAAACCCACACATAAGGCTGCTGTTTAATCTTAGCCTTACTACAGGATATGTACCCAAAGAGTGGCATACGGCAACAGTGGTCCCACTTCACAAAGGCGGTGCTTCTACAGACCCTGGAAATTACCACCCCATAAGCTTGACGAGCCTGGTCTGCAAAGCTATGGAGAGGATCATTATGGAACTCATAAACAAAGACATTGGGGACCTACAGACATTGGATCCTACCCAATTTGGCTTTGTCAAGGGCAGATCCTGCCTTTTGAACTTGGTCGACTTTTTTGAAACAGTCACTAAGGCCATTGATGAGGGTAAGGCAGTTCACACAGCCTAACTTGACCTTGCAAAAGCCTTTGACACAATACCCCACTCGGGCATCATAGACAAACTCACCAGCTTAAATGTAAACCCATATGTCACAAGATGGGTTGCAAACTGGCTCAAGGACAGAACCCACAGGGTCAAAATTGCTGGAGCTATGTCAGACTCTAAGCCAGTCACAAGCGATGTCCCACAGGGCTCAGTCCTGGGACCCCTCTTGTTTGGCATTTATTTTTCCGAGGTACAGGCAAACATAGGAGGATTGTGGCTGACAAAGTTTGCAGATGACTGCAAACTGGGCGCCATAATTGATACTCCAGCGGACACAAACATCCTTCAGAGAGGCCTCATAGAAACGGATAATTGGTGCCAGAGCCATGGCCTTAAGCTGAACGCCAAAAAATGTATAGTCATACCCTTTGGGAAAAACAAGGTACCGACAAATTACCACATAGGTGGTAATCCATTGGCACGGAAGAGGTAATCAGGGACCTAGGGACCCAGGTTGACAGTAACCTCTCATTTGACACTCACATTGCCAAAGTGGTTAGGAAGACCTTCTATATTGCCCACCTTATCATGAAGGGTTTCACATCTAGATCAAGAGAGGTCATTGTGCCCCTGTGCTCTTCTCTTATCAGGCCAATGATTGAGTACAATGCCCCATTAGGGATGTATCTCACCCGACACCTACAGCAGTTTGAAAGACCCCAAAAGTTCTCACCAAGAGGATAAACGGTCTTAAACATATGTCATATGCTGCCCGACTGAAAAAACTCCAGCTCTATTCAGTCGCATACCGCCTACTCAGAGGTGATCTGTGCCTGACGTACAAGGCCATGTCCAATCCGGAATTAATGGACATGTTCCACCTCAGAAAATCCAAATCCATCAGAGCCACGAGAACAAGAGACTTAAACCTCAACACAGAAATAAATAGGATGTGCTGGAGGGACAGATTCATAACCCAGGGGCTCCCTACACTCTGGAACAGAATCCCAGTCCATGTTAGGCAGAGCCCCTCACTGACTCTATTCAAGAGAAATCTTGACAAGTGGATGGGAGATCGTAGGTTTATCCGGGGGGGTCATCTCTGTGTCACTACTAGACAGGCACAGTTATCTAAACCCTAAAAGGGCGTAGTATTCTCATCCTAAGGGGTGATGAAAGCCACACACACTCTGGCTAGGCTTATAAATGCCCTAGGGCAGATAGCCTAGTACGAACCTATGAAGAATCCCTGTAGCTAGAATTTGTAGTGATTCACATGTCTTTGTTTCCATTGGGATAGGTTCTCCAAGATTTCCCTGGGCTGTCAGGTGAGCATGACAGTGGTTGCATATTTCCTCATTTGTTTCCCTGTCCTTCTTGTGTTGCTCTACAATATTGTATCATACAGTCTATGATATGTCAAATGGGGTCTCAACACCCTTCTCCTTCTGGGCTGAGGTCTGGCAGCAGCATCTCAAATTAAAGCACATTGCACATACAGATTAACAATGGTAGCAGCAACCCCTAACATTTTCTTCTAACTGTCTTCATGGCTGTACTCCAAAGACTATTGGAGTTCAGGGCAAAAGGGAGCACTGAGCATACACACACTCACTTTATATGCTGATGAATATCTCTACCATGTTGGATTAGTTAATTAGCATATAATTCGACTGCTTATGTTTTCATTAGCATATTGTACAGTTTACCTTTGGTTTAAGGCCGTGCATGAAGTGCACGGCTGTTTAATGAATACCAAATAGAGCACTATTGTGTGCATGACATGCACACGATAGCAGTATGTGCAGATATTCATGAATCTGGCCCAGTATCTTTTGGTGTATTGTCTCTAACATGTAATGAAGATAAGCATTATCTGTGGTTCATAGATTCGTAGGTACTTGCTGGGTTATTGATCTGTGATGATCTTAAGAAGTCTAGCCTTACATTCCCATGGTGGTTTTTAGCCCTTATAGTGTGCATACAATAACTCAGAGAAAGGCTGAGCAAGGATACTTTGGGACATTTACATGTATTCTCTATCCATGAGGAAAAGGGATGCTAAAGCAGGAGTGAATTTGGGGTCATCCATCTATTTGTTCAAACTACATTTGAGTAGAGTAAGAAAATTACTTTGCTTTTTGTGGAGTGGAAGACAATTCTGTAGAAGCAGTGTCCTCTGTACCTTTCCCTTCAATATGTTCTGTTTGTTTTGTAAAAGGGATTGAAATCATTATAAGTGTGTGTTTATGATACCATCGGACTTGCAGATCTGTAGTAAATCTGACAGAACAGGGTCTGTTTAAGCTCTGTATGCAAGGGGGGAGGGCACCTCTTAGTAGCCTGTATAATACTAAGTGGAGGGACAAAGCTTTAAGATGATCTACCTAGTTGTTATGGTTTAGGCCCTTAATTTTTTAGTGAGGAAGCATTGTGGTCATTCCATTTGTGACAAGTATTTCAACAGGAACATACAGAAAGAGGCATTATAATTAATGATCGGCCTATTGAGTGTAGAGTACAGTGGAATGATTACATCCCGGTGTTTGGATGTAATACCTTTAGATGTAAGCTGTTTGATAGAAAAAAAAATTCTTTCAACAGTGAATTTGTGGAGATTAAAGGGCAGTTTATAGAAGATCGGTTCCCCGATCTCTTAACTATGGGATCAGTTTTTAGGAGCATGTTGTCATGTGATAGTTACAAGGGTCATGCCTGGCAAATAATATGACTGTGTACTTCTTGGCATTTTTTTTTTAGTCCATGGTTTTTATACCAGCTATTTGATCAGGACAGGTCCTTGTGGTGGATTTTGGTGTCCTCTGGGAAGTTTATGACAGCACCATGTTTACAGTTATCTGCAATGTCAGTCTGCCATAAACCCTTAATTAGCTTTGACCTCCTAGAAGGAAGTGCAAAAGACGAGTGTTCCAAGGACTGAATTCTGGAGTACATTGCTAGCAGTAGATCTGTTGGGGGAGGTAGAGCAGCCCAAACTAAGTTATTGGGTTGTATTTGTGAATCAGTTTGATATCTAGTGAGTCACATAAGGACTTGACATTTAGCTGGGAGAGTTTATCTATGATACCTGAGTGTATGATTTATTGAAAACTTTTGCAATGTGTAGATATGAGGTGGGCACTGTTTTGCGCTTGTCCATTGCTTCAGTAACTTTTTCTTTTTCAAAAATGTTTACCAGGTTAAGTAGGCAGGTCCAGGGTTAGGTTGAGAGACTACCTATAGCCTTATTTATTAATTTTGTAATGATCCTTTCCATACCTTTAGAGATAAGACTGGTCAGGCTTATGAGTCTGTAATTGTGCGAGTGAATGGCTGCTGCTGTCTTGCATTCATCTGGCATGAAGTCTGTTTTGAATCTGATATTGAACAGCTTCATTATGGGATCAGACAAGTCATGATTTAGCTGACCAGTAAGTAGCCTGGCATGTTATCTGGCCCCATAGCAATAGTGTTCTAAGATTTTTAACATAATTAAAGAGGGCGTTATGGTTAACTTTGCCCATGTGGCTATTTTACCTCATATCTGGCTTTAGCTGATTTATGATGGTCTGGAGTTTCTTGTTTAGTTTAACAAGAGCATTTTTGGCATCTTGAGGGTTAGGTTTATTTTTGCATGCAATGATTTTTTTTCTTTTATTGTAAAGCTTGTTTATGCTTGGGTTCCAAAGCAGGGGGTTATTTGCTTATTTGTCACTGTATGTATTTGTGATGGGAACAGATGCAGCTATGCAGTTCTTTTCATGTGCATAGAAATTGTCTCTTGTAGGATTCCACATAAGAAGTGGGGTCATCAAGATGGGATGGGCTTTTGAATTTAGCTAGGTCATTACTCAGTTTTAGTAGAGTAGCCTTTGCGTAAGTGGTACTTTTCCATTAAACCCCTACCAGTTTGCCCTGCTATGTTTTCGAGTTATTTGTACTAAGTAAATCTCTACAACTAAGAAACAAGTTATCTTTCTTACCTTACATCTAAATAAATGTGCTATCATTGCAGAAATAGCTGAAGTACAGCGTTAAACCCCTACCAGTTTTCGGATGCTTTCTTGAGGCATATTTCACCCAGAAACAAGTTACCTTCGTCCTTACCTTACATATAAAGTACCGTGGTGTCATTGCAGAAATAGCTGAAGTCTGCCATTAAGTTTTTCTTTTGGCATATTTCACCCATAGGACTTGCCGCTGGTTTCCTTTAGGCATATTTCCCACTTTTTGTTTTGCTCCCTTTTTATAAATATGTTTAGAGCCCTTAACCACGTGTGTCATGTAATCATAGCTGTGATTTTTCTGGTCACATGCGATTTGTGATTATTTCCGAGTGTTAACATCTCTCTTTTATCTTTTCTCAAACTGGTACTACTTTGTCCCCTCCTATACACACAGACTCAGTGTCTCTTTTTGGAGTTTCACTAGTTCAATTTCTGCAAGTCTTTGTTTTCTAATACTATGATGGGAATGGACCCCATTCCTACGATGAAAGTTCACAAAATTAGTATTATTTCAGTCTTTGATGTCAGCCAGTAGTGCTCTTCGCAGCACCCACAATGTGCCCAGTAATGACTCCTCCTGCAATTTGTATGGGATTACATGGATTGCTAACATATCTAAATGTGATTGCAGATTCACTACTTTTCTGTTAACACTCGGAAATAATCAGTATAATGCGCAAGTAGAGTGGAAATTAGGAAATAACTGCAGAGTACTTCCAGATAACAGATGCTCTATGGTTAGAACATTAACGCAGTAGTCAAAGCAATGCAAGCCAGAATGGCATAATATCATAACACAAACACTATACTTTAGTGACTGCCTCAGCTATTCTACAAAACTAATAAGATTAGTTTGGGAACCTAATGCCAAGACCGTCCTTATGCCGGCTGCTGCCAGTGCATATTGCAAAGTGCATCCTGTAATTGCATGCACCTTTTGTTTATGCTGTGTGTATCATTCCATGTTTACATTTGGTCAACAAACCAAGCTTAGGTGCTGGAACCCCAATTCTGCCTCAGTCCCTTCCATCATATGTCCCATGCTTGTATACACACACATAGTCTAAGGTGAAGTGTAGACAGCTCGTCATACTTTGTTCTTATATACTAAGAAACACACTTCCTTTTTGGCACTTGTTCCACCTCAGTATTCATGTTGAAATTGTTTTGGAAAAGTACCTTAGCTTGCTGTAATGCTCTCAACCTTTTACCCCCCCAAAATCAGGAAAGCCAAAAGTAATCATGGACAAAGGCTTAGATCAGGACACCTAACTTGTTTCCGCTACTGAAGTAACGCAAAAACATAGCAGCATGAAGTGGTAGGGGTTTAACAGAAAAGTACTGCATAAGCTATGAATACTGAGGTATTGCAAGATGCTTAAGGCTTATGGTGAATGTGATTAACTTGTGGTCTGATTTGACAAGGGAGGAAATTACAGTTGGTGGGGGGCAAAACTACTGTAGATTGACAAGTGCCAAGTCTGGGATTTTATTGCTCCAACTAGTAAAGGGACTGATGAAGTCCAGGAATCTCTTGACATGCATGCCTGAAGACGTATGACTCTCCCACTTTATGGAGGGGTAGTTGAAGTCTCTTGGGAAAATGGTGTTTATATTCATACTTGGTGTTTAATGCTGTATGGCAGATGAGTTTCTTCTTTCAGCCATTCTTGGGGTATTATACCATTTAATATTTTTTATGTATCGTGGTGGTGGTGCTGCGGTAGCGTTGTCACCTCACAGTAAGACGCTGTCCGGTTCGATTGTCAGCTAGAGCGTCTTCTGCGTGGAGACATGTGTAATTGGGCGTACCTTCGTTGAAGGTTGTGCGTCAGGCCTGGCAAGCTGGTACGTAAAAATCAACTGCCAATCAGTAGCGGACCGGAGTTCCGCTGTGGCGACCCCTAACCGGGAAAAGCCAAATGACACAAACAAACAATATTTTTTTATGTATCTGTATTACTTAAATAGTGTAGCAAGATCATACTATGAAGGAATGTAATCCTTACTTATCATCACTGTGTATTTATTCATTGGCTAAGTCCTTGGTCCTCATTCTATAAGTTTCAGATAGAGGTTTGTCATTCTGGATTTAGGCTGTGACATTGCACTTACTACATGTAGTGTGTTTACCCTTTTAAGCTCCTGCTTCTTTCAACATAGCTGTTGAACCCCACCCTTTTATTTTTTTTTTTATTTTTCTCTTGTAGGAGGAAGTCTGATATTTAAGGATTATATTAAAATGGGTATATGTTAATGTGTGCAAGATGCTAATATTTCCATCCTAATATGGTAACTAGCTCAGGTCTGAGGAATAAAAAGTTTGGCAAGCAATGGGTGTAAGGTTGAAAATAATCCTGGTTGGTACAGCAATCCATTCCAGAACATTCACTCACATGCACACTACACATATACTTTGTGAAAGTGTGGAGCATCACCTTCTGTTAGAAAAATATGCATTAATGTGTGTATTAGCAATATGCTTAGTGCATTTAGAAGCTTGAAAAGAGTTAACACATTTATTCTATTTCATACTGCATAAATCTGTACAAACTGCAGTTGCTTTCTGACCTTGTACTGTTAGCTAAAATCTTGCTTGTGCCTTGGAAATTTACTGAGAAGCAGGTGATTTCTGCTTGCTTTAGGAAAATAATAGAACAATACTACTTGTATGAAACTTAGACAAGAAGTTCCGCTGGGCCATGAGAAAATACACAGCTGTAGAAGTTACAGATAATTAGTACAAAGCCTGCTTGAAAATATGAACTGCAATCTTGTATCTGTATTAGAAAAGTACCTTGAAAAGTAACACTGCACAATAGACGCTTGTAAACGGATTAATGGTCACCAAGGCCAGGTTGTTTTTCTGAAAAGTTTCTCACAAATCTAGTCATGTCAGCAGAAAATCTGAAGTAACATCTGCTGTAGAACAATGCTAAAAGTTGTGTTTGATTACGTCAGCTTAGAAGGCCTTGTCTTGTAAAATAGTATAAGAATGAACATACTTCTTGTTAGTAGTTAGAGAAATCCTTGTATTTGCATGTTTTTGTCTCCTTGCTGCAAGTAAATTAAAGTGCCTTAACTGAACCTTACGTCTATTGGTCTTTGAAGTTTTTTTCTTGACACCTTCCTACACATTTTTGGAATTTGGGGGTATAGGGGAACACGGACATAATTATGCCAAGGTAGACAAAAGGTGAACATGCAAATCCTGCATGGAAAGCACTTAAAAAATTAACCTTAGAACCAAGCAGTGTGAGGCAGCATTGCTAACTGCTGAACTACTATGTCACCATCAGTCAATGCTATCCTGCCAGTATTATCTCAGAAGCGTAATTAAGAAGAGTTTTTTTATGGGTTTGTACAGAGAACAGATTTGTGAGCCTTAAACAGAAGGCATATGAGTTTAATTAAAATGTATGTCAGAATGCTTAATTTATCCCGCTCTGTCTGCAAAGTTGAGTTGATTGCATAATCTAAGATGGTGGTGTTTCTGTCAGATATGAGGGTATGTGATATTAAGGATAGTATTAGCTTCAATGATTTAAATGCCATATGGTATATCTAAGTACTAGAGAAGCCAGTTTGAATATATACTTTGAAACTACACCATATCACCTGTCTGTCATTTATTGAGCCTCCTGACATGGCATGGTGTTAGAAAGTGAAGATACACACACACACACACACACACACACACACACACACACACACACACACACACACACACACACACACACACACACACACACACAGATACAGGAGCTGCAGAAATATATCTGCAGAAAAGAAGAGAAGATATATAGTAACTTTCCAGACTTTTTGTATTTCGGACTAGAGAAGTATAATTCTGAGTAGAAGTTGCTCTGCATTCCCTGGAATTCTTTTGCTAGGGCAAAGCCTGACTGAGGACTGAAACTTATGCATACAGAAATCTGATCTATACTTTACAGCCCATGAGTGAAGAGCCTAAAGAAATTTTGTGTGCAGCGTTCCTGTACATTATAGAGGAATACCTGAACATAGTATTATTACTGATAGCCATGAATGAATGTGCCATTTATTAGACATTATTTTTGTATAAGAGCAAAAAGTCCTTTTAGGATTATATACAAATGTTGCTGGTTTGAATAATAGAGCCAAAGATTCTGAATTTAGTAAGCTGCGTCATTTGCTAATAAGAGGAAGAATAACTTGTGGCATAGGAAACAATGAAACATAGGACAGGCTTTTAAAATAAACAGCCATGATCTTGTAAAAATAATACAGATTTGTGTAGAGCAAGTAAAATATTTTTAACACCTTTATTGAATTATCACTAAAGACATAGGCAAACATGCATTTATATAAAAGAAAACAAATCATGTTAACGTGTTCACAATTACAAACATTATACATCACATATATTTTAAATTATCATCAAACATTCCATAAATTGATTAATTCTTGCCTTCTCTTAAATGTCACTCCTCCTCCAGAACATTATTCTGCATATATTGTTCCCACAATTTCCTTTTTTTCTTCATGTAATTTGTGCCTATCCTTTATTAAAAGATCCCACTTCCAGTTCTTTTTATTCTGGTATAATATTCACTACTTCATATGCAGTTGGTTTAGACTTTGATTTCCATTTTCTAGTAATTGTTCTTGTGGCAGCCATCAGAATTATAATTAACAAGGCCTTACTGTGTCTAGGCAAGTCAGATACTGTATCTCAGCTCAACAAAATAATTTCCATTGTTACATCTATTTGCTCACCCAATATTTCTGATAGAGTATGCTATAGGGAGTCTGCCAACTTATTACACTCCCAAAAGGTATGTTGACAGTTACCTCTTTCTTCACCATCACCCCTCCAACATTGGCCATCTACCTGAGGAAAATTTCTTTGAGGTCTGCTTGAGGTATAAAAATACCTTCCCAAACACTTCCAAGCAAAAATCCTAAGTCTTCTAGACTTTATTGCATATTCGGGTGCCATACATATATCCTCCCATTGTTTCTTTGTGAATTGCTTATCTAGCCTTTTTTCCATCATCATTTTATCATGCAATATTTTATATGCCCTACTTATTATCCCTTTTTTAACAGCAGCTTCTGTTATAGATTCAGCAAAAAACTCTCCCAGAGCAGGTCTTTCACTTAGGATTCCCCCATTCCTTTCTCTTTGCCTATACTCTGATATCAATCCCTGGTAGGGAAGACAGTCTCTATCCATCAATTCAAATGTTTTCCTGGCCTCTTCCCATTCTGCTATTCTTCCCTCTCTAGTTATTTGCTCCCAATATCTTGGTTCCTTTGCCACTTTTCTCCAGTAAATATTAAGCCCCTCTTTTACCCCTAATCGCAGTCATCCCTATCAGCAGAATCTCCTTTCTCCACTCTCATGTTGGCTTAGTTCTTAGAATATTTTCTGCTACTTTGATCTGTATAACATTCTGTAAGGCTGCTGCTGTTCTCTTTAAGGGTCTGCATTCAAAATCCCACTCTCTCCTTACTTCTTGAATTTCCCCCATGCTTCATCATCATCATCCTTTTCCATTTTGAATTATAGCTTTAAATTTGCGTTATGTATATGATCCTTAACTGTGGAGCTCTAAAATTCAAATCTGGTAATCCTAACCCACCTTGTTCTATTGAAAGGATCAACTAACCAACCTCACCTTTGCCATCTTCCCTTCCCAGATAAAGTCCTTCAACTCTTTATTATATACTGTCTACAACTTCTCCTCTGGTTGATAAAAATATGCCTGACCTGTTTGTAAAATGAAATGGACTAAAACATTGACACTGCTTGTATGTTGCTATCCGTATCCATAAGCAAGAACTTTCAGTTTTTCAGTTTTTGCATTATCTTTTGTTTAGTCTCTTCCCACATATACTCAGCTGTTATAACAGAATCCTTGTTAACCCATATTCCTAAATATTTTGTTTTATCATGTCGTGTATATATATATATATATATATATATATATATATATATATATAGGTATTGCTGAACCAATTCATGTAGGGGTACATAGTTTATAGCTGTAGCTGCTGAACCAATTCATGTAAGGGTACATAGTTTATAGCTGTAGCCTTTGTTCTGTCTTTATTATTTTTTTATCCGAAAACAACTTGAAACTGTGTCAGTATGTTCCACAACACTGAGATGTCCTTTTCTGGTTCTATCCGGTACAAAGTAATATCATCTGCAAATAAAGCCTGGGTTGCCTGATTAGCATACCAATTATAGCCTTGAATTTCTGAGCTGAGTCCTTTATTTTCTTTGCCAATGGCTCCAAAGTATAAGCCAAATAACAAAGGGGAAAGAAGACACTCCTGCCTGGGTTCTCTGTGCAGACACAACTTACCTAAGAGGAACCCTCCATCTTTAATGTTTGCCTCCAATCCCTCCTATATCTTCCTAATTAACCTTATTATTGTATCAGGAATGCAAATGCTTCCTTCGCCTTAAACATAAAGTCCCAACTTACTCTGTCTAATTATTCCTGTGCATCAGGACCCACCAATAACAGCAGTATTTTCTTATATTCTGCTTCCCTCTGGATCATTATTCTATTAATGCTATCAAATATGTGCCTCCCCTCCACATTTATGCATATGTATCAGTTTTGGCAACACCTTTGTCATTTGTTTAGCTTTTATAGACATAAACACTTTGTAATCATGATTTAAAAGTGAAGTAGGCATACATGAAGCTAGGTCTGATGGTTATTTACTGTCGTAAGTTATTACAGCCACCACAACTTTCTTCCAGGATGTTGGTGCTTTCCATCCTTTTAAAATACCTGTTAAACAATACATTCCAGATCTTTATCATTTCTTCACTACTAGCTTCCAAACTTCCACAGGAATACCATCTATTCCTAAAGACTTTCCTGCAGATTAATTATATGTCATTGTTTTTTTCCCATCTTACCCTGTCTTAATGGTGAATTGTTGAGCCTTATCTACTGCTAACCTTGACAACTAAGTCTTCCATAAATAAAGAATACAATATATACTGCAAGTAGTAAGACACTTTGCAGAGGTGGTTAGCCTATGGCAAGTAAACGAATGCAGAGGTGATTAGCCTATGGCAAGTAAACTAATACATAGTTTTTCATATGGAGGTGAAAAATTATAGAGTATTTTACTGCCAAAACAGAATAGTAGAATGAAATGAAGAATAATAAGCCATAGGGAAAATTAAGGACATGAAGAAAGAGTTTTTTATTAGAGAGATGAGAATGCTATGGAAGGACATTAGAGAGGAAAATGAATAGTGGAAAGTGTCATCTGAAGAGGTAGAAGAGCATAGATTAGTAGTGTGGTATGATTAACATGAGATTGAAAATTACTGGAAAGTTACGTCCAATAATTTCAAACTTTATTTTTCAATGAGTTGTGTGTCTTTGTACCTTTTAATTTTAAGTTTCTGTCAGTAAACAATGTCCAGACTGCTCTATTTATTGCCTTCACCTTTAGTTAGCTTGTTTCCATGGAAACATTGGAACAGAATGTACTTCTCAATCAACACTGAACATTTATTTTCTAAAGGAAACTATTCATTACATTTTGGTCTCTCATTAAAAAAAAAAAACTTGCATAAATAAAAAAAAAATGTCATTAGATTAAGCCAAGGCATTGATCCAGACATTTACCTATGCAAAAGTAAAACAAAACATTTCAACTCTACTTATATCATAATCAGTGCACATTTATACTGCATCCCCACCCAACAGCCCAGAATTCCAGCTGTTAACTTAAATATGCTTTTGTCCAGTTTTTCTTCTCTTTTTACATTGTAATGCCTACATTTCTTAAAACTAAAAAAAGAAAAAAGTACTTGTTTGCTTTAGTATCTTTATTGCATACCACAATCACTGAAAATGCTTTACTATATAGCATGCAGTTATATCCTGAAATCTTTAATACAAATACACTCTCTCTCTCTCTGTTTCCCATTTATGTACCATGTGGTACATTGGAAAACAAGTACCTTTCAGTGCTCATTGTTTCTGTAGCAGTTACGGGTTTTATGGTCTCAGGTTGCTAACCCAAGGCCAAGCCCTCCTTGGAGGGTACACCACACACATTCGCACACACACACTCACAGCTAGGGCCAATTTAGAGTGCCCAGTACACCTACTGCATGTCTTTGGAATTTGGTAGGAGACCAGAGCACCTAGAGGAAACCCATGCAAATGCAGGGAGGACGTGCATACCCTGCACAAAAGGCACCCCTGCCAAGAATTGAACCAGAGAACCTCTCGCTGTGAGGCTACAATGCTAACTGCTACACCACTGCACCACCCATAGAAATGCTGATAAGAACAAAAATTGCTGTACTTGCAGTTACTTTCTTTTTTTTTCTGTCTGCCTTGTTTTTCCTTTCAGTGTCCTTCCAAACATTAATGATGTGAAGTTGGGTATATGACTGTCAGTCTCCCCACACGTTTAACAAAGCCAACAAAAATCCAGCCTTTCTCAGCCTTTTTTTCTTGTAAAGCCATGTTTCACAAATGTGATTGATGTTTTATAGTCTGACATTTATTCACTAATTTCAGTGTTGCTGGTCTTCTTCCTCTTCATCTCCATCTCCTAATTCCAGACCCCAGTTCAATTCCAAGGTACTCTAGATTCTTGTAATTAACTGTTGTGCTTTTTCTGTCTCAAGCATTTTCCTTTGGGACATTGGAAAAGGTCTCATTAGCTTTATTATCAGAAGAATGAGAAATAGAGTCCACTTCTGTTTGATGGATCACTTTTTGTTGGACAAACTTTTATATTTCCTCTGTAGTCTGTTCTCCATTAAAAATTACATTGGTCCTCCATGAAAAATATTCTGAAGACAGCTGGATACAGCAGGTTGAAACTCATACTTGCCTCTCAACATTTCCTGATTGCTGAGATAAATATACTTCACTTTTGCTTGGTGTAAAGTGAATAATTATTTTCCACAAACACTCAACTGTCTCCATGTTTTAATGTTTTGCTATTCTGCCACAACTTTGACAGGATCAACTCTTTTTGCTGGTATGATTGCATTTTTACTATTACAGGTCTTGGCTACTTTCTCATGAGCAGGTTTGGAGCATACACATGACTTGCCCTTTGAATTAACAAATCCTGCTGTAGAACACCAGTCCAGTTACTTACATATGCTTTCATAAATTAATACACTCTGTTCCTTCCAGTACACTAAACACCGAAAGTGTGATAAGGGACACAGGTGGACAGTGGTCTCACCTTCGATAACCACATCACCACAACAGTCAGGAAATCCTTCTATGTGGCACACCTCATCACTAAGGGCTTTTCATCCAGAAAAAAGGAGGTCATTGTCCCACTGTACTCATCCCTCATTAGACCCATTATAGAATACAACGCCCCATTTGGTATGTACCTCCCAAGACATCTGCAGCAACTGGAAAGGCTGCAGAAATACCTCACTAAAGGAATCACAGGTCTAAAGCAGATGCCCTATGCTGACTGCCTTAAAAAACTCCAGCTATACTCTGTCACAAATCGTCTACTCAGAGGCGATCTCTGCTTAACATACAAGGCCATGTCAAACCCAGAGCTGTTGGACATGCTACACTTGAAATCTCAATCCCTCAGAGCCACACGCTCTAGGCATCTAAACCTTGTCATCACAATAAACAAAACATGCTGGAGGGATAGGTTCCTGACCCAGAGACTCCCCATACTCTGGAATAAACTGCCCATACATGTCAGTCAGAGCGCCTCTTTGGCCCTCTTCAAAAGGAACTTTGGCGATTGCAAGGGAGAAACGAAATTCACCCTGGGGATCACGTCAGTCACACTGCTAGACAGGGGTCCAGGAAGTAAATAGTGTGGGAAGAAATAGCCAGGGAATTGTTATGGCTAGGCTTGTATAGGCCCTAGGGCCGATAGCCTAGTACCATCCTATGAATCTATATGTTGACTCTGGCAAATAAATGAATCGGTAGATGATTTCTATTTTTTCAGTGCAAAACATCCCACAATACCATCAATTTTTGGTATTACGAAGGTCCATAAGGACCTGATGGATCCACCTATGAGGCCAATAGTGGATGCAGGGAAATCGTAGACACTAGCCAGATTTATTGATGTTAAACTTAAAAATTGTTTAACGCCTTTTGAACATCATTGTCAGGATTCATGGGACTTTTTAAATAAGCTCAAAAATGTAAAGGTTTCTGAGGCAATGATTTTTCATACTGTGGCTATGGTAAATCTGTTTAATGTTATACCCCATGCAGAAGGGTTACAGTTATTTTATGATTTTTAGTGGCATCTACTGACTTTGAAAATTATGATATTAACACACTATACTCCCTTATGGGAAATATGTTAACCCACAATTTTTCATTCTTAGACTGGCAGTATTACCAACAGAAAAAGGGAGTGGCAATGGGGGCATCTTGTGCCCCCATTTTTGCAAATATCATCATGATGCAATGGAAAAAAGAACACATATTAATAAACCTCGCCCACCCCCTTGGTCCCTATATCTTTGTTGTGTGGGAAACAGGCTTAACTGATTTTAGAACTTTTTGTACAATACTTGAACGCTACTTCCAGTTTTTGAAATTTACACACTCTTATAATTCCTCACACATTAAGTACTTGGATGTAGACATCACTAAAGACAGTATTCAACAAAGAATTACTAGTACCATTTTTAGAAAAGTTACATACTCAAACAGTATGATACATTATGGTAGTTGCCATCCCGAGTTTCAAAAGAAGAGTATAGTAAAAGGCCACTTTATTCAATCAGCACATATGATTTCTGAAGATGAAATTTTTTTTTGATAAAAAGTGACAAACTGATTTCTGTGTTTACAGCTAGAAGATACCGTTCAAGTTTAGTAACAATTGTATATGAGGAAGTTAAAAACAAAAGAGAAAGTGGAATTTAAGTTCCCATGCTTAGATTTCAGGAGACCCTAATTTCTACCAAAGTTGTTAGAGAAGATAGGTCCAAATTTGTAGATAGCTTTGTAAATACATTTAGTATTGACATTCCAGGTATACGTGATATATTGAAGTCTAACTGGAATTTTTTTCCTGTTTTCACAGTGTGACCAATACTTTAGGTTTAGAGTCCAGGATAGTATTTAAAAAGGGAAAGTCACTGAAACAGTACTTGGAAAGGCAAGATACAGAGATGGCTTATTCCTTTATTAGCAAGAGGCAGGGCACTTTTATGTGTGGCTTTTGTTCTCAGTGTTAAAATATTCTAGAAAAGGATAGAGTGTTGATTAATGGTGTTAAGATTTGTCCAAAATTCCATTGGAACTGTAACACCTCAAGTATTGTATATCTTGCCCAATGTCAAAACTGCACTAGATTGTATGTGGGGAAAAAAACAAAAGAAAATTTAAAGATAGAATTTACAAACTTTTTTTTTAGAAATAAGAAAGAGTCTAATGCCCTTTATATACACCTTTATAATTTTCCTTCACATAGGTTTTTGTTTTTTGGCTTGGATGTGATTTTAAAAAAACAACATGTTGTCTGTGGGATGATTTATTAGAACTTTCCGAGCTTAGGTGGCAAATTAAATTAAATGCATTGCCCTCTCCAGGTTTAAACGATGGGGTTTATTTAGGTAGTGTACTGAGATTACATTCATATGATGTTTGACTATTATATATATATATATATATATATATATATATATATATATATATATATACGCTTTCTTGTTATTTTTAACTTCTTTGAAGTTTAAAAGTTTATAAGTGCATTTTTTTAATGACGTGGTAGTTTTTAATGTGATTGGATGTTTTTTGATACATCCTAGAACTATCCTAGATTATCCAAAAATCAAATGCCCTCAACAAACAAACCCTCCTTCCCAACACCAGACATCACATCCACCTTCTCATTGCAACCAGTAGCAACTGATACCATCAAAAAACTTCTGAAAAAACTAAAACCAACTACACTAACTGCCGACAGTCTACCCTCAGAATACTTAAAGCTAACAGCAGATGGCATAGCATACCCTGTATCAATACTAATCAACATACCAATAGCTGAACTTCAGATTCCTCCCATCTGGAAAACCGCATACATCATTCCCCTACATAAAGGGGATCTATATTAAATCAGCGAATGCTTAAAATAGCAAACACTGATTTATTGACCCTTTAAAAGCTTAAGGTTAAAATCCCAAAGACATGGAACAGCGATTTTTTTTCCCCAGGGAAAAAATCGCTGTTCCACCAAAAAAAAAAAACCCACTAAAAGTGCAGGGTTTCACCCCCATACGGGGGGGGGTTGTGCCACTCACACCTCCCTACTTAAATATACCAACTCTGAGATCACACCACAGTGGAGGAAATGACAAAGTCCTGAAACGGCCCAGAGATTTTTTCCCCTGGGGAAAAAAATCGCTGTTCATGTCTTCGGGATTTCAAGGTTTCGCTTTTAAAGGGTCGATGAATAAGCGTTCTCTATTTTAAGCATTCACTGATTTAATATAGATCCCATAAAGGTGTTCCATTAACAACTATCGACCAATTTCAATATTGTCACCACTTTCTAAAATTCTAGAAAGAGTAATTCATAAGCAGGTCACAGACTACTTGCTTAATAACAAACTACTAACCAATACCCAACATGGTTTCATACCATTTCATAGCACAACAACCGCACTACTGTCATTTACTAACATCATGAATCTTCACAGGAGCAACAATCACTGCCTCTTCTTGGACCTGTCAAAAGCGTTTGATATGGTCTTCCATACTAACCTTCTAAACACCCTCTCAGATCTACATTTCTGTAATTCCACCCTTGCTTGGTTCAAAGATTACCTCACAGGATGTCAACAAGCATTCTCATGGCAACAGATCCTATCACCCCTATTACCAGTTGAACTTGGAGTGCCCCAAGCCTCTATATTAGGCCCACTTCTATTCTCAATATTTACTAATAACCTCCATCTTGCAACCACCCATGCATCACTCATCCAGTATGCAGACAAATCACCTGTGATCTGTTCTGCACCCCCTCCCATTAGAACTTCAGACACTAACTCAAAAAGCCTTTCAAGAAGTTGAGTCCTGGCTAACAAGTGCTAATTTAAGCTTAAACCCTTAAAAAAACAACTATTAGTCTTCTCTCTTAACAAAACTGTTCCCTCCTCTAACACTTTGTACATTACCTTCCATAACAATACCTGCATAACCCCCTCACAGCACACTAAACTACTGGTAGTAGAAATTGACCATAAACTTAGATTTGATATTCATATTTCTCAGACAGTTAAAAAAGTACACAAAAAAACTCGTTACCCTATATAGGAACAAATACTGCTTCACTAAAAGTACGAAAATAGCAATTGCCCAAACTCACTTACTTTCCCCCCTCACTATTTGCAGCCCCCATTCTCACTAACCTTAAGAAATCTGAATTACAAAAACTTAAAACCTGCTACAATAAAATAGCAAGATTTGCCACAAATTCACCAGCTAGATCTCACCATTGCCTAGTACTCAAGCAGATCAACTGGTTAGAGCTTCCCCAACTCCTACACTACATACAACTCTCAATGGCCCACAAAAACCTCTCAGAGCCTGAAAAAAATATCTGCCTTACAAACTCTTCTTAAACCCTATGCTACCACTAGACCACTCTGATCCACCAACAGAAGCCACATAAAAAAACTACATATACAAAAATCAAGCAGGAGATTCCCTCTATTCAAACTACATAGGCAAACTCTGGAATGTCTTGCCAACAAATCTACCTCATCATCCCTAACAATATTTAAACCAACCTTAAAAAAACTATCTCCTTAGCAAATGGATTTGCCCTTGCAATACTCCCAGCTGAAAACTAACTATTCCCTCTCCACAATCACCTCTCCAACATGTCTGCACACTTTGCACAATCTCTCATACAATTTCTTTTCTACCTCACATCTATCACTCAATCTACCATTGACATACTAAATCTTCTTCTTCTTTCAGCTTTTTCCCGGTTAGGGGTCACCACAGCGGATCATCTGTCCGCTCATGATTGGCAGTGGAGTTTTACAGTGTCGAGCTGCCAGCCCGGCGCCCAACCTTCCACAGAAGGCACACACATGCACACACTCAGACCTAGGGCCAATTTAGAGTGTCCAATCCACCTACTGCATGTCTTTGGGATGTGGGAGGAAACTGGAGCACCTGGAGGAAACCCACGCAACCACAGGGAGGACATGCAGACTCCGCACAGAAGGCACCCCAGCCGAGAATCGAACCGGAGAACCTCTTGCTGTGAGGTGACAACGCTAACCATTGACATACTAAATAATAAGAAAATGTAACATTAACTCTTGCTTGTTCTATATTTTTCTTTAACACTTTGTAAATATGAATCTCTCTCTGATGTCTGGATGCAACATAGAACACACTAGATGATTTCTGCTATTACTATAATGTGGAGCATCCTTCTGTGAGTCTTTTCCAAACATGTATAAAATGCCACTAATGTCCTGCTGTTTGTGTAACAGTAGATTGATACTACAATATACATTATTGGCACTTAGCCTTTATGACATGTACAGAGTACATCTATGTATTAAGTTCAGAATAATCCTACTAAGCATTTGTTGACTTGTATTATACATTTTTTGTGACTTATCTTTGTATTTTACTGTTCTAACTGGAGCTTTTTTCCACGGGCCTCTGCTGAAAAAGGATGTGTCCAGTTGAACTTTCCCGATAAACAAATGTAAAATAAATAAATAAAATAAAATGTGACTAGGGAGAGGGTTATTTAAAATGGAACTGATTTACATGTTTTAATTCTGAAGAAGTCTTATGTTACACTCAACAATAAATTCTATTTATGGTTGGTCTTCATTGACTGTTTTTTTGCCTATGGATTTTAGTTTAGCTTTGGTTTCCAGTTCTACAGTAGCTTAAATCTCATACTTGCCTCTCAACATTCCCTGATTGCTGAGATAAATATGCTTCTCTTTTGCCTGGTGTAAAGTGAATAATTATTTTCCACAAACACTCTACTGTCTCCATGTTTTAATGTTTTGCACTTCTGCCACAGCTTTGACAGGATCAACTCTTTTTGCTGGTATGATTGCATTTTTACTATTACAGGTCTTGGCTAGTTTCTCATGGCCAGGTTTGGAGCATACACATGACTTGCCCTTTGAATTAACAAATACTGCTGTGGAATACCAGTCCAATTACTTACTTGTGCTTTCGTAAAATTAATACAGTCTGTTCCTTCCAGTTTCTCTGGTACAGCAGAAAATCTCAGGTTTTCTCTGCATGCTTTGTTCTCTGTACAATTTTTTGAAAGAGCTCTTGAACTGTGTCATACTCAAAAAGCCTTTTCTTCTAAGCTCTTTTTTTTTTTTTTTGCAGTTTTGTCAGTTAATCTGAATAGTTGTTTAAAGCTTCTTCCATTTTTCCAGCATTTTGTTATTTGAGTTTATATATTCCTTCGATGTTTCATTTGTTTTAATAATCTCTGAGCACATTTTACTTATTTTTTCCTCTAAATTTCTGGACACCATCTCTTGTACCAAAGCTGGTGCTTGGAACAGTTTTTTGCTGAAAAGCTGCAGGAGTCTTCCCAGTCACTGTTTTCTGTTCACCTTTTGTGATTGATTTTCTTTAAGGCTTGCTAAGTTTCTTCTTTTCTGGCATCAAGGCAGTGTATTTAATAGCCAGTAACTGAATTTTACTAAAACAGATAGAATTACTGGTCCTTATCTATCAGTTTCTTTTTTTCACACTGGGAGAGCTGAAATTAAGCTGTTGATCAGTGTGCAGCCATCTTGGAAAAGCTGACCCAAGTGAAATTGTTAGAACACAGTTAAAAGAATTATCTGAGGAAAAAGAAGTATACAAATTAAAATGAAAATCAGGTCAGGCAGTGATAAGAAATGAAGACAGGTTGTGTTGCAAAAGTAATGGATAAGAAAAAGAAATGAAGGGCATGTGAGAATGAGAATTAAAGATGATGGCCAGTCCCATTGTTGTAATTAAGTTTGTTAGTATGTGTGGCTATAAGCATAATAACTACCACATTGTAACTCTTACTCAGATTTGCAGAATGTTGTTGGAAAAGTGCATTTCTTATTATATATAAGCAGAAAAAGTATATTCTAAATAATTTGCACATTGAGCAGAAATATGAAAATTTTGTGTAATTAAAAAAAAACATGATGCTGTAAAATCTGGAAATGTATCAGAAACCGTGAAGCAGTAGTACAAGACAGCTGATTAGATAGAAGTACATTTGAATTAGTGGACATATTTTTGTATGTAAATTTTATAGAAGTGCTGTCTAAAAATATTTTAAGAGGTGTAACTAAGTAGCTATTTGTAATGACTTCCAGGATGCCTGCACATTGAGTAACAGCTTAATTCTGGTTCTCCCAGTCTGAAAGCAGAAACTTAGAAGAGAAAGCCATTGGACCTAGATTTCTGGGTAAATTTCAGTAACTGACTAGCAAGTGCACTGCCTAGATGCCAGGAAAAAAGAAATATAAAGGGCCTGAAGAAAAATCAGCTACAAAAGTTGAGAAAAAACACAGACTGGGGAAAGTACTGCAGTTCATCAAGAAGCAGTGCAAGTTCTAGGTATCACTTCTAGTAACCTAGAGGGAAGTATAAAGCAGCTGCACACAGACCTGGTTAAATAAATGAAACACTGATGAAGTATTTCAACACAAACAATAAAAAGCTGGCAAGTGTAAAGACTATCTTCTATTTGTCGATGATTTAAAACTGTATAGCTCATCAGATGAGGAACGGAAAGCACAGCTGCAGGTTGTCAAAACCTTTTCAGATAATATAAGATTGTCATTTGGTCTAGATAAGTGTGCAAAAGCAACCTTTAAAGCAGGACAACTGCAGCACCAGGAAAACATCAGATGTTACATTGACCTATCTCACCTTCATTCATTGCTGGTTGGGTTCCAAACCGAGAATTGGTTCCGACTCGGCCTATACAAAAGCGCTTCCACCGACTTGTGGCTACACCCTATTCCATCATGCTCAGGGAAGATTACCCAGATCTCGTTTGCTGCTAAACAGATCGGGTGCTTCCATGCAGGCTCCAGGCTGTGGAAATTTTTCTTCATTTATTAGTATGTATATTACCAAAAACTATCTCTGTTGTGTAATTCTATTCATTTAGATTAGTATTTAGCACTTTGAGAGGGTTCATTGCTGTTGATTGTGTGTTTACTTGTGGCCATCATTATACCACTAGGCCTGTCTGCTTTTTCTCCCTATCCCAGTTTCCAAACTCATTTAAATTAGGACTTTTGGACTGATATTACTCTTATTTTCTTCTTGGGTAGTCCGTTTAAGTTAGAGGGCTCCCTTTGGCCCATTTAACTTAGAGGGCTTTCTTTTCCTTTTCTTTTCCCTATCTGTTGTAGGAGTCAGTCATTTTAGTTAGAGACTCCTCCTCCTGTCATGTAGTTTATTATATAGAGTTTGTTGGTTGCGAGTTAATGTGTGTGTGTGTGTGTGTGTGTGTGTATATATATATATATATATATGTGTGTGTGTGTGTATGTATAAAAAATTTTAAAGTTGCTTTGTTTTTTCCTAGTTAACTGACTAGTTTGGTTGTGTGTTCAGTGGTATTAAGATGTCAAAGGATGGTAAAGAATCAAAACCTTTGAGTTTTAAAAAAATGTGATAAATGCAATCAAAAAATGCCACTGACTGATGGACACACCAGCTGTGTGCAGTTTGAGTGTTGTCCACCTTCAAGAATTGTGTTCCTTCTGCCATACCTTTAGTTCCAGGGTGCTGATGGAAAGAAGGAACAAGTTGTTAGAGGCTTACTAAAAATGCCATTTTCAGAGGCTGTAGAAGGGAATCAGAGTTTCTCTAAAACTACTCAAAAATCCCCGTCTTCCAGATCTGAAAAATTGGGAAAGAGATCATCTTCTGATGCTCCACTCTCGGAGCCGATAAAAAAAAAACATGCCAATGAGTCATCTTTGGATCCAAAGGCTTTCAAGCCTGAGAAATCTCCATCTTCGGCTCCCATTGTAATTTCAGGGCTGACAGAGTTCCAGTTTCAGAGCCAGTCTCCAGTCTTGGAACTGGTCTCACCAGTCCTGAGATCTCATTTGCTACAGCCAGTGAGGTCTCTGACCCTGTCCTCTCGATCCTCCAGAAGCCTTTCAGATGATGATGTGGAGTGGGTAGTGAAGAGACTTTTATGGATGCCGGCACTAGTCAAGATACTCTTGACTCCGGCCCAGAGGAATTCGGGGCCAAATAACATCACTTCCCCTTTATTGATTCCTCCTCCAATCCATTGTGGGACTTCAGAGCTGGAGTGCTTTGATCCGATTGTAGTGGAATCGTCAGTGCCAAGACATGCTCCAGGATCTTCGGGCCCAACTATCACTCCGACCTCCTCAGTTCCATCGGATTTCGAGGGGTCTAGGAGCTGACATTCCCCTGTTGGGTCCAGTGAGGAGAGTTGAGTTGGAGAGTTCTCCAATCAAAATCTACCTCTCGGGGCTTCTGAACTGGTGAGATTGATGCCTATACTGGCCTCAGAGCCCACCACCTTGGTTCAGGGGAGTCTTCTGGTTCCTTAGAGCCAGGAGCCACCTCAGGGCTGGGCCGTGGGGATTTTGAGGTGATGAGGAGAGTGCTGCCTCCTCAGACTGCTCCACTCTCAGGTCCAAGTACTCTTCCCTCAAAGTGCCAGTTTCTGTCTCGGTGCCATCGTTCCCACCCAGAAGTGGAGACCCAAAGCCCCAGGACACCCCACTGGGCGAGGCGATCTCTTTCGAAACCTCTCCGGAGTACCCCTCTGAGGAGGTCCCTCGGAAGGAATTATGCAAGAGGAAACATTTTGACTCCCAGAGAAGTCCCATCACTTCATACACGGACCTCAGTGAGTCAGAAGGGTCCCCACTGTCATCCTCTGAGGGTGTCTCCTTTGCAGACATCCTAGAAATCCTTAAACAGAGAGGTGGCATCTCCAGGATGCATACTACCACATAGAGATGGACAGGTGATCCAGGAGACATTTGCACTTTCGGCTGGGAGCCAGTCACTACCAGTTTCGAGCTTTGCCCTTTGGTCTCACTACAGCCCCCAGAGTGTTCACCAAATGCATGGCAGTAGTTTCGGCTCACTTGAGGCGTCAAGGATTCTGGGTGTTTCCGTACTTAGACGACTGTCTGTTAACCGCCATCACCAGGCATCTACTGACAAGAGCAAGAGACACCAACATTCATCTTTGCTCTTAGCTAGGCATCATGATAAACTTCAAAAAATCTGCCTTGTTGCCATCACAGCATATCGTATTTATAGGGGCAGACTTAGATACAAGACAAATGTTGGGCAAACTTCTCCCTGAGAGGATTCAAACCTTACTTCAAGAACCTTTTAACCAAGAAAAGAGTACAGGCAAAGGTTGTTTTGAGTACCATGGTGGCATCAATAACATTGACACCTTAAGCTC
Source organism: Protopterus annectens (assembly GCF_019279795.1). NCBI lineage: Eukaryota > Metazoa > Chordata > Ceratodontiformes > Protopteridae > Protopterus > Protopterus annectens. The sequence continues at coordinate 1,053,218,054 of NC_056745.1, read as the reverse complement.
GTCTGCACATGAGGATTCTTTAGTGGCTACTATTCACCCAGTGTTCCATGCAGGAGCTGCCCATGTCTCCCAAAATTGTCATAACAGAATCCTGCAAGAAAGACCTGCACTGGTGGCTTCACTGCAGTCAAATGACCTTAGGCCGACCATTCATCTTTCTGCAACCAGTAGCCACGGTGACCATGGATGTTTCCTAGATAGGGTGGGGGCATTATCTGGGGAAGACTGTCCAAGGTGTTGGCAGGAAAATGAGAACCACTTCCATATCAGTGTCCTAGAGATGAGAGTGGTGCCTTTAGCATTGCAGGTATTCCAGGACTCCCTTCCTCTAGGAACAATTGCAATTCAGACAGACATGTTGGTGGTGTGGTACATAAATAAACGTGGAACCAAATCTTACTCCCTATGTCAAGAGGCCCAGAGAATATGGCAGTGGACAGTCTCTTCCCAATGTTTTTCTGACAGCAGCGCACATCTCAGGAAGTCCAACATGATAGTGGACAAGCTCAGCAGAGCTATTCTAATGCCTCATGAGTGGTCCCTAAAACAAGAAGTTGCGGAAGAGATTTTCCACAAATGGAGCCAGCTTTGCTGTGACCTCTTTGCCACATCCATGAATATCAAATGCAGCAGCTACCTTGCCCTGATCCTCCCTCTGGGGAAGTCATCAAGGGATACACTTGTACACGATTGGCCCCCAGGTCTCATCTATGCTTTTCCCCCATTTCTCTTGATCCCCAAAGTCCTTCAAAAAGCCAGCATGTTGAGAAGCAGTTTGATACTCATCGCCCCATACTGGCCTCGTCAGATTTGGTTCCCCTTCCTATGGCCCCATCTCAAGGAGGACCTGTGGATTTAGGACCCAGTTCCAGACCTCCTGACTCATCCATCAGGGAACGCTCCATTCATCAGTTCAAAATTGACAGCTTGGCTGCTCCAGTTCCACACATAGCCAGGCTTCCTGATATTTTTCCTGCAGTGAAACATATTTTGATTTCATCTCATAAGTCTTCAACTAGAAAACTACATTCTAGTAAATGGAAAAGATTTTCCCATTGGGCTTTCAACAACCATACTGATCATTTTACTGCCCATATAACAGCTGTATTAAACTTTCTAGCTAAACTTTTGATGGAGGTGCAGCAACAGCTACTGTTCGAGTTCAATTAGTTGCTATATCAAACTATCATATTGGTGAAATGGGACTAAAAATAATGCCCTACAGGCTTTGCAAAGCCTTCTTAAAAGGTACCGTTTTACTAAGACCTCCAGTAAAAGAGCCACCAGCGCCATGGGACCTAAACTTGGTTTCATCCACCTTGATCCTTCCCCCCTTTGAACCTGCATCAACATGTGAACTAAAGTTTTTAATGTGGAAGACAGCCTTCATAGTAGCCATCATGACTGCTAGACAGGTATCAGAACTTCAAGCATTATCAGTACGTCCACCTTACATGATTTTTCACAAAGATCAAGTTTCCCTGCGAGTTTAACCCTTCATTTCTCCCCAAAGTATGTACAGAAGCAAATTTAAATCAATTCATTGACTTACTTGTCTTTTTCCCTAAATATGGCAACAAGTCAGAGTACAATTTGCACCAATTAGACCTACACAGACAGCTACGTTTCTTTCTCAACAGAACAAAGGAGCTCAGGAAAGCAGACCAGCTGTTTGTTTCCTTTTCGGATAAAAAGAAGGGGGCCCCCATATCGAAGGTCATGCTTTCTAAGTGGCTTACTGACCGTATAACTTTCACATAGAAATCTCAGAATAGAGAACTTTCAGAGAAAGTAAAAGGTCACTCCAAAAGTGCTATAGCAACCTTGTCAGCCTTTCAGATGGGACTATCCATGGATTCAATTTGTGCAGTAGAAACATAGGTAAAGCCTCCTACCTTTATCACTCATTACAAAGTTGAATTGGCCTCCAGGAACAGGGCCTCTTTTGGGTCCACTGTTTTGAAGAGTATTTTCCCTTGAGCCACCTAAGAAAAAAGGTGCTAGGGACGCTGTCCCAACCAGCAATGAGTGAAGGCGAGATAGGACAACATAACATTAAAAAGTTATGTACTCATCATAACATTCCATGTTTGTTGTCCGTCTTGCCTTCATTCTTGCGTCCCGCCCTTCTAACCCCACCTTCGCTCCTGGAGGATTAAGTGATTTCTTGCAAAATTGGAATTGATGTTCTCTGAATCTCTTCTTAGTCTCTTTTTCGATATGCTTATATGTTTAGAGGTAATAACTATAGTATCTGCAAACAAGATCTGGGTAATATTCCCTGAGCATGATGGATAGGTTGTAGCCCTGAGCCAGTGGAAGCTCTTGAACCTTTGTATAGGCCGAGTCTGAACCGATTCTCGGTTCTGACCACAACCAGCAATGACTGAAGGTGAGATGTACAACAAACATGGAATGTTATGATGAGTACATAACTTATTTGGGACAAAAATGTGATATAAAAGAACTTGAGCAAGAGGGCGTGTATAAATATTTGTGAATTGATGAAGGATCAACAATAAAACATGAACAAATGTGAATAAAACTTAGTAAGGAATACTTTAGAAGACTTAAATTAATTTTGAAAACAGCATTGACACCTAGGAACAAAATCCAAGCTATAAACCGATTTGCTCTTCCTGTCCTAAATTACAGTTTTGGAGTGATTGACTGGCACCAAAATGTGTTGGATAGATTAGAAAGGAAAACAAGAAGGATGCTTCATGCTCACCAAATGATTTGTAAAAATCAGGATATACCAAGATTATATATTCCCTGTTCCGAAAGAGGGGTGGGCCTCCTTGAAATTGATTACATGTATAGATCTGCAGTTGTGGAACTCCACACATATCTGCTGAACTGATAAGACCCAAATGTAGTGAAAGTTTTGAAACATGAGGAGAATAAATCAAAGATGACTTCTCTGCTTAACTTAGCAGAAGCATATCGGCGTCAAGCAGGAATGGAAATCAAACCAGAAGAAGATAAAAATCAGGCAGCAACTGAATGTGCCAGAAAACAAAAAGAAATAATATATTGTGAAGGACCAGATGAGAAGACAAGAAATGTAGAAAAAGCATAAATATCTTTGCAAGTACAGAAAACTTCTGGAAGAACCTCATGTTGATCAGGGATGGATGCAGGAATGGTTAAAGAGAGGCAAATTCAAACCAAGAGATGAAAGGTTAATATTGGTAGCCCAAGATAGTGGGCTAAGTTCACGCTGGTTTACAAAGTCCATTGAACATGTGGGAGAAACAGACAAATGTAGGTTTTGTCAAACCGAATTGGAAACAGTTGCACACCTTGTTGCTGGTTGTGACTACTAATGGCAGAAGGACTGTATACTGAAAGGCATAATAATGTGTCAAAACTGTTGCACTGGGGATTGTGAAACATCATGGTATTGAAGTGGATAAAAACACTTGAAACATGAACCATAAAGCATCATAGAAAATAAAGTTTATATCATATGGGATCACCCATTACCAACAGTTCAAAAGATCAATGCTAGAAAACCAGATATAGTGGTCCAAGAAAAGAAGACAAAAGTAGCACTGATCATTGAAATCACCACACCCTGTGACTACAGTGTCTTATGTACAGAGGGGCATAAAGTCATAAAATGTCAGGATCTGCAGGCTGAAACGAGAGCAATGTGGAAGAAAGATACCCAGACAGTTCCAATAGTAGTAACAACAACGGGTCTTAAAAAAAAAAATCTACAGTCATATTTAGATATGTTATCAATCCACGTGACCCCGTACGAATTGCAGAAGGAGTAATTACTGGGCACATTGCAGGTGCTGCGAAGAGCACTTCTGGCTGACATCAAAGATTGAAACACTACTAATTTCATGAACTTTAATCATACTTCGACTTAGGAATGGGGTCCATTCCCATCATAGTATTAGAAACCCAAAAGATTTGGAGAAATTAAAACGTGAGAAACATAGCTTCTCTGAATTTCAACAACTCTTGTTCTTCTCTACCAGAATGATGGTAAAGCATATGGCACATCTCTGCACTGATTGATTTCTTTTAATCAAAATTCCTAGCTAGTATAATATATCTCTTGCTTTCTGTTAGCACTTTGTTGTTCATATGTCTTTTTCCTCTAACTTGCATTGAACATCAAGCCCTGGAAACAACTTTTCTGAAAAGAAAGTAAGACTGAATTTGTTTCCTTACTGATATTTTTTGCCCATTCTAACATCTGTTTGTAACTTCTTTCAATATCAGCATTCCTAAGTTAGTGTCATTAAATTATTGAGTTATTTTACTTTTTCCTTCAGCCAATCTTTGTGGTATCAGCCTAAGACAAAACAATTAACTTCAAACAATTCTTCACACTTCTCTTGTAAACATGCTCTACTTAACATATCTGCTGTGTTTCTTTCTTTTCTTGATATGTATTTTACTTTTATATTGCTTTTTAGCTTAAGTAACATCCCCTACTTCTCCTTTTACAGAGACATTTTAAATATGCTTTGCAAAGGGTTTTGGTCTATTTCCATCTAAACTGTGGCACCATAGATCTGTTCACCCACTTTCTCACATTCAAAAGCTATTGCTAACATGGCCTTTTCTTTCATATCTATTTTATTCATATATAAAAGATCCTTACCCATAGAATCACAGCTGCTATACCATTTTGATTGACATCTACATATAACAAATCTGGCTTAGTCATGTTGTACTATTTTAATGTTGGAGTATGTGCTACTGCTTTTGAACATTTTAGAGTATTTTCTTGTACATACCCTTTTTTCATAAGCTACATCTTTTTCCAGCAGCTTTCTTCAAGGCATAGTTTCATATTTCAGATTAAATGCACATTTTGCAAAATAATACTTCTTTACTAGAAACCTTTATAATGTCCCTTGTCTTCTTGCTTGGCATTTGCACAGTTGCTGTAAATTTATGAGCAATAACTTTCAGACTTGTCCTAATTATTTTAGATTTGCATTTTTTTTATTTCTTAATTTATTCAGTAACTGTATCTGTCTCTTGCCTTGACATTTTTAAGTCCTAATAGAGAATCAGTTATTATTTGAAACATCAACAAAGCCTTAAATAATCCAACAAAGTGTAGAATAGCAATAAACTAAGAGAAAGAGTTCTACAAAAAGCACCATAAAGGAATCTCAGATGTAGTTTTAGAGTTGAGTGCTTTTGTTCTTTTAATAAATAAAAAAGAGCGTCTTCAAAATCTAAAACTCTAAACCCACAACTTGATTCAAAAATGATGCTTAAAAGACGTGATCAGCAAACAGCCAATCATAAATGACATCAATTAAATGTTTCCTTAAAGTACCAATGATTAAAAAACATTATAAAGAAACACGTAATAATATTACAAGACACAAAACATAATACAATGATGTCAAATGTATTAATAATACACTAAATAAAACATTTTAGTAAAGCTTCTGAGTTAATAAAAAACATTTGATGTTTACGGACTCATTAAGTCTGGAGCATTTTCAACTCTCATTTTAATTTGCAAGTGTGTCTCATGGCATTCTAAACAAATATTGTAATTCCCTGAGAATTCACTAAGGCTGACAGCATACAGCACATAAAACAGAAATTTCTTGAAATTCAGGCAACCTAAAGAATGTTCAGCTAAAGCGTTGCTCGGCTCTCTATTTCTTATAGCCAGTGTGTTGTTCATAAATTCTACATAACTTTCTGATAGACTTCCCTACGTAAAAACCTGGACAAGAGTCACACATCACTAGATAGACTACACCCTGGGTATTACAGTCATATCTATTGTTGGAGCAACGGTCTAATTTAAGTGATTTAACATGTACACTTGAGGTATTACAAATGTATTGGCACTGTTTCCACCTGCCACATCTATCTGTCCCAGATATGCTGTGTCTTGAAGAATGCAAAGAAACATGACTTTCCAACAGTGACCTGATGTTATGCATTCTTTTATAAGTGAAAAGTAGATGATGATCTAATATTTTTACCAAACCACAATTGCTCAAAATAATTTTCCAATTTTTTTTTTATTATATCTCTGATCAGTGTCATATCCGCTGAAATAGGAAATGGAAACTCTCCCCTGAAGTGAGTTGCAGAGCTCCACTGGGCAATAGATATATCTCTTTCAGCCATTTCCCCAAGCATGATGGGTCTTAACATGTTTGGTTCTAACCAATGAAACCTCTCCTTTGATCTTCTTTGGGCTTCGGATATACTGAGCAATAGTTGTGTCTCTTTTGCCCAATAAACTGTCTGTTAACTTCACCCTTTTTCATATGTTGAGGATAATGACTCTTTCTGTGCAAGTAATAATTAACAAAAGTGTCTTTTCTAAAAAATTTACTTGAAAAGATTTGTTCTCTTCATCAAAACTCGAGACATCTAAAAAGATCATGTCTTTACCAAAGACACAGTAAACTTAAGGAAAGACGTGCTATCACTGATAAAAGAGAAGAGCTGATCAAACTCTTCTAACTTGCCCTTCCATAGAACAATTAAATCATCAATGTACCTCTTGTAAAAGACCACTTTTGAAAACAATTGGTGGGATTTCAGATATCTTTGCTCCCATCAACCCATCACAAGCTTAGCAAAAACAGGGACTACTCTCATTTCCATGGCAACCCCAGTTTTTTTTTTTGAAGTATTTTCCCAAGAACGTGGAAAAATTGCAGTTTTGAGCAAAACACAAATGGTGTTAATCAGGTTGTTGTCAAAATCAGTAAATCTGATGAGGTATTTCCTCACCAAGTCTATGCCATTATCTTGGTCAATACAAGTAAATAGTGACATCACATCTAATGATGCAAAACAAAAAACAATCCTCTATGTAGTGGATACCACTCAACAGTTCTAATAAGTGCCAGGAATCCCTTAAATAGAACTCCAATGATTACACAACTGGGTTTAACAAATAATCCGGGAAGATAGAAATTGGTTCAGTTTTGTAGTGATCCAATTTGCAATTTCCTTCAGCCATTATTTTTTGTGGTATAAACCAAACAATAACCAGTTATCGTCTAACAATTCTTCACACTTCTCTTGTAAGTATATTCTATTTAACATAACTGCTGTGTGTCTTTCTTTTTTTCATTGGTCTGTATTTTACTTTTGGATTGCTTTTTAGCTTAAGTAACATTGTCTGCATTTCTTGCTTCTCCTTTTTACTGGGACTTTCTAAGTGTGTTTTGCAAAGGGTTTTGGTCTATTTCCACCTGAACTGCTGTAATATAGATCCATTCATCCACTTTCTCCCATTCATAAATTATTGCTAACAGGTCCTCTTTCTTTCATAACATATCTATTTTATCCATATATAAAAGATCCTCACCCATAGAATCACAGCTGCTATACCACTGTGATTGACATCTACTTACAACAAAATTGGCTTAGTCGTGTTGTCCTATTTTAATGTTAGAGCTTGTGCTACTGCTTTTGAGCATTTTAGACTATTTTCTTGTATGTACCCTTTTTCATAAGCTATATCTTTTTCCAAAAGCTTTCTTCAAAGCATAGTTATTTCAGATTATATGCAAATTTTTGCAAAATAATGCTTCATTACTAGAAGCGTTTGTAATATCTGCTTGTCTTCTTGCTTGGTATTTGCACAGTTGCTGTAAATTTGTGACCAATACATTTTAGACTTGTCCTAGTTATTTTATATTTACATTTCTTTAACTTCTTAATGTATTCCATAACTGTATATATCTTGCCATGCTATTCTCAAGTTGCAAAAGAGAATCAGTTATTATTTGAAACATCAACATCCACTTACCCTTGCAGTAGTTCTTTGGGACCACTCTGGTACCATATGGAAGTCTGAGGAGTCTAACCTCCTGTTGATGTATTAAATTAACAGAGCACAAAGCTTTTTCATTTACCTTTATCTCCCAGAATCACTGATTCCCATGTAAAAATGAAACAAACTTAGCATTTACCACTGTTGAGACCATTTCATCAGGTGTACTCTGTTGGTAGTATAATTTTTAAATCACTTTGTTCACATCATACAGATCAACACAAATGCAGATGTTCTTCATTCTCTGCAGCAGTAACATCACTATGCACCTGTTCTCTTGGCTTTTATTGCTTCCTAATGAAATCCATGCTTTAGACTCACTTTTGTTCTTGTTAAATTCTATTCCTATGAACTATTGCCCCTTTCTGTGGAGCAGTTATCAGTGTCACAGCATCAAGATTTATTTTTGTGATATTCTCCTGGCAAACTTTCGAAGCCTCTAAATAAATCAGTATAGCTATGAAGGATATCACTGCAGTGGCTCTGTATAGTATTTGACATGTCTGTGCAACCTGCTGACTGCTGCACATATTTGCTCTATTCTTATTTTATATTCATGTGCTAGCTGTTTTTGATTTTATAGCTCCAGCTGTTGCTCCAAATATAACAATGTGCACACACACCTTTTTTTCTGTGCAGTTTGATCCCAGTTTTCAGACAAAGCACTATACTTTGCATCTAGGTCTGTTTTAAATTTAGCATTTTATTTTCAGTTCTGTCTTGTGTTCCATTGCATTTTTAGACCTGTGTAATTTCACTTGCATAGTGCCAAGAAATACACATTTATGTTTCTTTACAACAGCATGCAAATTATTTTGAATGCACTTTTCTTTCCTTTTTATTGTTTTTTGACAATGTCAAAGATTTTGCACAACAGATAAAAAGACAATGGGCCAGATTCAGGAAGGCTTACACGGAGTTCAAGAGTAGTGTAAGCCTCCGTGTAAGCCTCCTGATTCAGGAACAGCCCAAATCTCCGTGTAAGAAAGAGACAGCTAACACGTCTCTTACACGGACTGGGCGTGGAAATGCTCAATACCTCATTTGCAGCTCCAAGATATGCAAATGAGGTATTTGAGCGATCCACGAAGCCAAAACCAGTCCGTGTAACGGACGTGTTAGCTGCAGAAATGTACTCAGCTGACAACTGAGTACATTTCTGCAAAATTAAAAACGGAGCTATGTCAGCTCCAAATAAAGGGTGCATATGTTTCATTAAGCATGCCAATGGCCAAATATGTGGCCATTGGCATGAAAAAGTGTTGCAAAAATAAGTTATATAACTTTTTTTTTTTCACGGGATTTTTGGGTTTAACTGCAGCGCACACCCGCGCAAACGGGGTGCGCTACCTAAAACTAAAAACCGAAGCTTATAAGCCCACAATTGTGGGATTTATGTAGTACATTGAATGTCAATGGAGGGACTTGCAGACCAAAAACAATATGGCCTCCGTGTAGTGGTTGTCAAGGGGGGGAAGCTCCGTGTAAGACATGTAACTAGTCATTACTAGGCAATCCTATGTAAATGAGGGTTACAATACTGAATCACACTGCCACATAGGTAATGAGCACTTTCTGAGTAGTGTAAGACTTAGAGAAGGGGGAGGAACAGAGTAAGAGGTAGGTGACATCAGGGGGGGGAAGGATAGTAATAAGTGTACCAGATTGGAGGGCAATGTAAGGTAACAGATGATAGACAGACATCAGGGAGGGAGGTGTGTCTCAACAGAACACTAGGAAAGTCAAGAAATTGAGGGTATACGCTATCCCTACACTCAAAGTTTCTTGAAATACGTGCGTGCAAGGCAGGTTTAACATGTGGGAGCGTGTTGCAGACTGTTTGCAACAGTTTGCAGGCGTGCGTGTGTAAGGCAGTGTCTTGGCGTTTTAACATGAATCAGCAAAGCTCACACCGTGTAAGGATGTGTGCGCGTGTAACACCGTGTAGGGATGTGTCGTGCGTTTAAGTGACTGTGAGCGTGTTTAAGCTGGTGTGCACATTGCTCCCCTCAGGAAACAGAGAGGAAACAGGAAACAACTAAAATACAGGGAAACTGCCAGAAGATACTACTAGAGTTAATTGGTGGAAACAATTAGAAGCAGGCAATTACACAGGCAGACTAGAAGCCCAACCCAGCACTTAAAACACAACAAAGAGCAGTGCAGGCTGTTTCTCACAAGAGATACTGCCAGAAACTAAGCTATCAGAATTGAAAACTGAAAAAAGCTGAACTCAGAGCAGAAATGCTAGGGGCTGCCATGGCTATTATAATCAGGCATAGGCGAATTGCTGAGGGTGGTGACAATGCAGATGCTGACAGACAACCCAGAGTGAGGAGAAGGAGAAGAGTATACAGGCCCAGGGTCACCTACCATGGGTTACATGAGCTGGAGATAGTAGAGCGCTACAGAGTGGACAGAGACCTTCTGCAGCAGATTGTTGAGCTGTGCAGGCCACATCTCACACACAGAACCAACAGAGGGAACCCATCCCAGTAGAAACCAAGGTATGTGTTGGCCTAAGAATACTAGCAACAGGTACCTTCCAGAGACCAACTGGTGATATGATGGGGATATCACAGGCATCAGCCTCCAGAGTACTGCACCAGTTCCTGGATGCCATGTCAGCACATGTCAGTGATCATATATATGTCCCTAATGACCGTGAGGTTGTGGCCAGCAATATCGTCTCTTCCAGCAAATAGCGGGATACCCTGAGGTGCTGGGTGCAATAGACTGCACGCACATACGCATCAAAGGACGAGCTGGTGAGCGGCGTAGAGCCTACATTAACCGCAAGGGATACCCCTCCATCAACTGCCAGGTCGTGTGTGATGCCCAGGGCATAATAATGAATGTGTGTGCTGGCTGCCCTGGGAGCTACCACGATTCCCACATCTGGCATCTGACGCAGCTGTACCAATCATTTGCCAATGGGGACTTCCCACACGGACACCTAGTGGGGGATGCAGGTTATGCACTTGAGCCGTGGCTGATGACACCCATCAGAAATGCACACACACCTGAACAGGAACGCCATAATGAGGCACACGCACAAACACGTAATATCATAGAGCGTGTGTTTGGGCTGCTCAAGTCACGGTTCCGGTGTCTGGACACGTCTGGTGGAGCCTTGCAGTACACACCAACTACATGTACCCAAATGATCATGATATGTGCTATGCTACATAATATGATCCTGCGGAAACAGCTGCAGCAGGACCAGCACAGGGCTGGGCCAAACATCCCCCCACCATTGCCAAGGCCACCACAGGCATCGGGTGACTCGGAGGAGGAACAACCTGACCTTGTCCCAGTAGGCAGAAGGAGGCGTGCCCAGTATGCCCTGGCCTTGGCAAAGAGGCAACGCATAGCACATACGCTTGGTCAGTAGGAACACTGGGACTGATACCCGCTCTGACTCACTCATACAGTAACAGGGATGCCTAACATGACACAACCTGCTTCCAAACATGTACAGGGAGTGTAGTATGTGTATCCGACAGAGGTGGCCCTGCAGCACCACCTGAGGCATGAATGCCATGTGTTAAGTAATGTAATATCATGTACAATATGCACACCTGAGGACCCCAACTAACATCCATATCCACGCATATGATCCTGCGGAAACAGCTGCACGTCATACAGTGATGTACATGTGCAAAAACATGGAACAAGATACAAAATGAGGGTGACTAGCAATAAATAGCATGGATAACCACACACCCATGTTTGTACCACAACAAGAAGCAACATGGAATAGCCATGGTCAAAAACCAATGGCTAAAACTGACTACTACTATATAGCTTGCTGCAGACCACTGTCCTAATAGCAGGAACTGCCCCAGGCCTATGTTCATAGGTTCATAGGTTCATACTAGGCTATCTGCCCTAGGGCATTAATAAGCCTAGCCCAGAGTTTTGTGGCTTCTGCCACCCCTGCAAGTTGATGGATAATATGCCCATTATTTTGCTGTGCCTCTGTCAAGCAGTGATACTGAGGTTATCCCTGGGGTATACCTGCAATCTCCCATCCATTGGTCAAGATCTCACTTGAACAAAGCCAGTGAGGTGCTCAGCCTCACATGTACCAGGATGTTGTTCCACAGCATATGGACTCTCTGGGTGATGAATCTGTCCCTCCAGCACATCCTATTAATATCTGTGTTGAGGTTTAGGTCTCCTGCCCTTGTAGTTCTGATGGATGTAGAGGTCTTGAGGTGAAGCATGTTCATTAATTCTGGGTTGGACATAGCCTTGTATGTCAGGCACAGGTCACCTCTGAGCAGACGGTGGCGACTGAATACAGCTGGAATTCCTTCAGTCGGGCAGCATAAGAAATATGTTTGAGACCCTTTCACCTCCTGTCGAGGAATTTGTGGGCCCATCCAATCTGAATGGGGCATTGTATGCAATCATTGGTCTGATGAGTGATGAGTACAGGGAACAATGACCTCCCTTGATCTAGATGTGAATCACTGCATGATGAGGTGGCCAATGTAGAAGGCCTTCCAAACTACCCTGGCAATGTGAGTGTCAAACAAAGGTTACTGTCAACCTGGGTGCCCAGGTCCCTGATAACCTCCTCTGTGCTTAGAGGATTGCCACCTAGATGGGAAGTAGTGGTAACCTTGTTCTTCCTGAAGGGTATGGCTATGCATTGTTTAGTGTTTAATGTAAGGCCATGGCTGTGGCACCAGTTATCCGTGTCTATGAGACCCTTCTGAAGGATGTCTGTGTCAGATGGGTTTCCAACTATGCTTCCCAGTTTGCAGTCATCTTCAAACTTTGTCAGCCATAATCCTCCTGTGTTTGCTCGTACTTCTGAAAAGTAGATGCTGAACAAATGTGGGCCCAGGACTGAGCCCTGTGGGACACCACTTGTGACAGCTCTGGAGTGTGAACTGGCACCAGCAACTTTGACCCTGTGTGTTCCGTCACTTAGCCAGTTTGCAACCCATGCTGTGATGTATGGGTTCACAATTAAGCTGGTGATGTTTTCAATGATACCTGAGTGGGGTATTGTGTCGAAAGCCTTTGCCAGGTCAAGGTAGGCTGTGTGGACTGCCTTGCCCACGTCAATGGCCTGGGTGACTGTTTTGAAAAAGTCAACCAAGTTTAAAAGGCATGATCTGCCCTTGACAAAGCCAAACTGGATTGGATCCAATGTCTGCAAGTCCCCTATGTCTTCATTTATAATTCCCATTATGATCCTCTCCATAGCTTAGCAGAACAGGCTTGTCAAGCTGATGGGATGGTAGTTTCTGGGGTTGGTGGAGGCACCTCCTTTGCGAAGTGGGTCCACCATTGCTGTATGCCACTCCTTGGGAACATATCCTGAGGTGAGGCTAAGATTAAACAGCTGCCCTAACTGCGGGTGTAATTACTCATTGAGTTCATGGAGCACACAACTGGGGACACCATCTGGTCCCATGGATAAAGTGTTTTCTGCCTTGGATAGAGCAGTTCCCACCCCAGCATTGGAGATGTTTGGGGGGGCTACAATCCTCTGGTGTAGATACCCCTCCAGTTGGGGGAAGGGGCGGGAGAAATCTGCACTGAACCTGTCAGCCAGTATGTTGCCAATGTCTGTAGGTGCAGTGATATCAACATCATTCCGAACTAAGTCTGAGCATATCTGGGAGTTCCCTCCCAGGTTTCAAACATAGGTAAAAAAGGCCTCATGATTGTCCCTTGAGTCCTGAGTGGGTTTACTCTCAAAACTTGCCTCGGATGATTGTATGGGGAACCCAGTGTTTTACTCACAATGAGCAGGGGTGTCTTCCCTCCTACGGATTACGCTCTATCTCGTAGTAGCTCCTTCCTTGTGTTGTAGAGCTTGTTTATGGCTAGGGTCCACCAGACTGGATGCTTGCCTGTGGTACAAAGAGTCTTTTTTTTTGGGATTGCCTGATCCATGCAGTCCTGGAGGTGCTGGTAGAAGGCATTTCTAAGTGATACAGTGGCTTGGGTAATGGTGTCCGCTGGCCTGGGGGCCTTGAAAGAGACCACACCAGTCCTCAGAAATGTGAAGTCGGCATTTGAGAAGGTCTTCACTGTTTCTTTTCCCATCTGGGGTGTGGGTGGGATGTGGACTCCCACTGAGAGTAGTCCATGATCTGATCTCACCAATGATGGGTATACTTCTGGTGTTGAACAGTGTGACCCCATGTTCGTGATGATGAGTTCTAGTATGTTGCCTCCACTTGAGGGGATTGGGACCAGTTGTTCCATGGCATTTCAGTGTATGAACTCTTGGAACCTTTGTGTTAGAGTGTTGTGGCATGATTAGTGATCCCAGTCTATATGTGGATAGTTGGAATCACCCAGTAGGATGGTGTTTGGAGATACATTTATCCCCTTCAGTGTTTGCAGGATAGCTGTGTGAGGTACCTGAGTTTGAGAGGGTGGCATGTAACATGCTACAAACTGCAGAGCAGTCTTGCCTACGGTCACTGGCACCTGGATGGTCTCCGATGCATCGTGTGTTGCCACCAACCATGAGGTGAGGGTGTCCTTGATGAATATGGACACCCACCATCCTTCTTGGTGTTGTCGGGATGCTGGTGCCGGAATGCATGATATGAGGTAACACCCGATAGTGCCGGTGTGCTGTCAGAAGCTGTGAACCAGGTTTCAGGCACAGCACAGACATCAATGTGCTACATACTGAGAAGGGCATAGAGTGTGTGCAGCTTGAGGTTGAGACCTCGGGCATTGAGCAGCATTACCCTTAGTGTCTTTCCTTTACTGTGTTCTAGGGTGGTAGGTGTAGAATCTGAATCTTGCATAAAAAAAGGCACAATGGGGGTGGCAAGAGCATCATCTGAAATCCGGAAGCCCAGGGGTGACAGGTGCAAGCCGTCCCTTGCAAATCACCGTGGCCTGTCCAGCATGTCATCCCAGGCAGACAGACATTGGACCCCCTTTGAATGACACCATAGTCTAAGCAAAATATTACAGCTGATCATCTTGTCTCTGTTTATGTGGCATCATACTTGGTGAAGGTAGGATACTGCTGAAGGTCAGGGTCATACCTGCCTGGCCTACATAATCAGAGGGATCCTCTATGTCTCTTTCCATGTAGTCCAGGGAGGTACATCTCAGGTTGTTCACACCAGCATGGATAATGACTGGGTCAGACCTGTACTTGCAGTTTAGTGACCTGAGTGCTTGCATTATGTGGTGGATTCCAGTGCCCGATAGGCAGCTTACTGTGACCTCCTCTGTACCTGATCTGGTGAGCGGGACGTCAGTGTGTCTGACTATGGAGTCACCTATGACAAGTGTGTCTGGCATTGTGTTTGGCCTTAAGGGCTGTGACTGTTTGGCACACCGACTCTGTGGTCAATGTGTTGCATGTGCTGTGCCCTGTGGAGGCAGTTGTGTGAGTGTCTGCTGTGGTGGCCACTGCCATTCTGGTAGAATTCTGATCAGAGCCTCCGAGAGTGTCTCTGTGTGTCTATGTGTATGATCTTAAGTTGTGACAGTGCCATGTGAGACTGGATTTGTGATGTGTGTGTGGTTACCTTCACCTTCTCTCTGGTCTTGCTAGTCCTATGTTGAGAGAGCTCAGCCTCCACTTTGGCTATATAGTTGCATCTCTCACATGTATGTGTGTTTTATGGCAGAAGGAGAGGGTTGTCAGTGTACATGAGGCAAGTGTAACATTGCCTCAATATTCCCAGGTTCACCAGCTGAGCAGGAGAGGACACTAGCAACTGATCCCTAGACATGCTAGAAGGAATAGACAAAACAATGTTGGAATACAGGGAGATATCAAGCCCCCCAAACCACATCATACTGTTTGATTGACAATAGCTACACATACACCGGTGTTTCATAGTGTCATAGTCTACTACTAGGCTATCTGCCCTAGTGCATGTATAAGCCTAGCCATAGTGATGTGGCTATTGCCACCCCTTATAGTGGTAATAAGTGTACAGAATAGATTCTGAATATTGTGCCTCTGACTTAGTAGTGACACATTATGACCCCTTACGTAATTGAATAACATGACTGTGTCTCTGTCTAGTCTGTGCCTCCGTCTCATATGCAGTTGTCCAGATGTCTCCTGAAGAGAGTCAGTGAGGGACTCTGTCAAACATGAACTGGGATACTCTGCTAGAGTGTGAGATGCCTCTGAGTTATGACTCTGTCCCTCCAGCATGTCCTATACATGTATGTGCTGAGGTTCAAATACTCAGCTCTCATGGCTCTGGTGGATTTGGATTGCTTGCAGTGGAGCATGTCCACCAAATCCTGATTGGACATGGTCTTGTATGTCAGGCATAGGTCACCTGTAAGTATGCGGTATGACACTGAACAAAGCTGGACTTCCTCTATTCTGGAAGCATATGACATGTGTTGAAGAACCCTGATCTTCATGGTAGGTACTTTTCGGGTGCAAAGGTGCAAAAGGCAGGATCTGCCCTGTACAAAGCTGAACTAGGTGGGAACAAGGGTCCGTAGGTCAGTAATGTGTCTGTGTAAGAGCTCCATAATGACTCTTCCCATATCTTTGCAGACAAGGCTGGTTAAGCTTGTGTGGTGGTAGTTGCCATGGTCTGTGGAGGCATCTCCTTTGTGGAGTGGGACCACTGTTGCCGTATGCCAGTGTTCAGGTACATATCCTGTAGCAAGACTAAGGTTAAATAGCAGTTGTATATATGGGTCCAGCCCTTCTGGAGTTCACATAGCATGCAACTGGAGATACCAGCAGGTCCCATGGATGCTGTGTACTTGTCTTTGCTGAGTGTGGCTCTCACATGGACATCCAAGATGACAGTGAGGTTACATACAGCAGTGATAACTATCTTCTTTTGGGGGTGAGGGAGGTGGTAAATCGCACTGAAGCTGTCCGCCGGAATGTTGCCAATATCTGTCAGGTCACTGGAATATATGTTGTTGTGTACCAACTCTGAGCATATCCGAGGGTTCACAACCAGGTGTCTGACATAACTGAAGAAAGCAGTGTGGTTACCTTCATTGTCTTTGGTGATTTATGTCCCCAAGTTGACCTTGCATGTCTTTATGAGATAATGTAGCTTTCTACTAGTGCTGATCACAGCTGTCTTCCCTTTTGGAGATGTAGCTCTGTCTTGCATTAGTAACCCTCATCTGTCATACAGTTTGTTTATGGCTGGGGTCCACCAGACAGGACACTTTCCCTTTGTGGAGAGGGTCCTGTTTTCATTTGTGATTGTATGGTCCATGCTGTCTGACATCTAGCTAAGGGGAGGTCATTCTGGTTCTGCAGTTATCTTTCATCAGCATTAGAAATGACCACAACAGCCCCTGTGGGTGTACCTCATGCAGACACATCCAGCACCTGTAAAGTCCACAACAGTACCTCACCAGGAGTATGACAGAGCTGGAACACATGTAATGTGTAGTCTGATTAAACAGAGTGCAGCTCCACACACTGCCATGCTGTCCACCCAGATGCAAGCTGTGCCTGATGTAGAAAGCCATGTCCAAGCTGGAATCAATGCACATGCTGCACCTTGTACAATCTGAATGGCAGGGAGCTATGCACATGAGGGACCTGAACCCCAGCACTGACATATATAGGACAGGCTGTACTGCATTATCCAAAACACAGAAGCCACCCCCACACATGAGTAAACTACCAGTACAGGTTGTCCGTAGAGACACTGGTTGAGTCCCCTCAACAGGAATCCTAATGAGTGGATGGGAGATGGGAGGTTTACCCTGGGTATCAATGTTATGTCACAGGTAGACAGAGGCACAGTATACTAAACAAGACATATGACATGGCAAACTACGCTTACAATGTGTTGATGGACAAACACACTCTCCGACTAGCATTAGAAATGGCCTAGGGCACATCGGTAGTGTTCGCCAATGTACACCCATGTTGTGGAATACACTACTGATGTTGGATGAGGCTGTTGTAAGTAGTTCACATCTGAACAAAATGCAACATGGTCAGATAGGTTCATAGGTACATAGGTTTATACTAGGCTACCTTCCCTAAGGCAGGTATAAGCCTAGCACAGAGTTCATTGGCATACACCACTCCTTATATGGAAACAGTACTGTGCCCATTATTTTGTCATGCCTCTCTCCAGCAGTGACACCGTGATGATCCCTGGGTTAAACGTATGACCTTCCATCCACAGGTCAAGATACCTCTTGAACACAGCCAGCAAGGTGCTCTGCCTCACATGGACCGCCATTGTATTCCACAGCATAGGGAGTCTCCGAGTGATAACTCCATCCCTCCAACATGTCCAACATACATCCCTGCTAAGGTGTAAGTCACCTGCACTAGTGGTTCAGGTGGATCTGCCGATTCTGAGGTGGAGCATGTCCATTAATCTCTGTTTGGACATGGCCTCGCATGTCAGGCACATGTCACCTCTAAGCAGACGGTATGTGAGTGAATAGAGTGTGAGTGTCTTCAATCTGGCAGCATATGACAGCTGTTGGGGTTCCTTGATCCTTTAGGTGGGGGACATTCAGGGTGTCTCCAATTGCTGCAGATGTTGGGTGAGATACAGCCAGAATAGGGCATTCGACTCGATCACCGGTCTGATAAGTGAAGAGTACAGGGGAACAATGACCCACTAGATCTGGATGTGAATCCCATCCTGATCAGGTGGGCAATGTAGAAGGTCTTCCTAGCCACTTTAGCAATGTGAGTCTCAGAAGAACGGCGACTGTCAACCTGGGTCCCCAGGTCCATGATAACCTCCTCTGTGCTTAGAGGATTGCCACCTATATGGTAGCTTGGGGTCACCTTGCTTTTCCTGAAGGGTATGTCTACACATGTTGTGCACTTTGACTTCAGGCCATGGCCCTGGCACCAGCTATCAGTTACTGTGAGTCCCTTCTGAAGGATATCCGTGTGTGATGCACTGTCCACTATGGTGCCCAGTGTGCAGTCATCTGCTAACATTGTCATCCAAAGTCCTCCCATGTTGGCCTGTACTTCTGGGAAGTACATGACAAACAATGGGGGCCAAGGACTGAGCCCTGTGTGACACCACCTGTGACCAGCCTGGAGTCTAACATAGTGCCAGCAACTCTAACCCTGTGGGTCCCGTCCTTAAGCCAGTTTGCAACCCATCTTGTGACATATGGGTTTACATTTCAGTTGTTAGGGTTTTCCACAATACCTGAGTGGGGTATTGTGTTGAAAGTGTTTGCAAGGCCAAGGTAGGCTGTATGGACTGCCTTTCCCCAACAATGGCCTAAGTGACCAATTTGAAGATGTCAACCCAGTACAAAAGGCATGATCTGCCCCTGACCAAGCCAAAATGGGATGGGTACAATGTCTGCATGTCCCCTATATCTTTGTTTATGAGCTCAATTATGATCCTCTCCATAGATTTGCAGACTACACTTGTTAAGCTTATGGGGCAGTAATTACCAGGGTCTGTAGAGGCACTGCCTTTGTGCAGATGTGCACAACTGGACCCTAACCAGGCTGTTGTGCACACTATGGAAATGTAAAGCAGTGATAGGACTAAAGCCCAGGATACTGACCACCACAGTGAAAGTACTGAAACACTACACTAGACAGTGCTACAGTGTTAGGTCAGTATGAACGGATGTTGACAATTGTGTGCAAAGTATCCCATGCAAAACCTGCAGGCACAGTATACTCCCTGTTTTGTTCACACAAAAGCATTTGGACAGTAACTACACAACATGGCACAGAACACACAACCATAAACTGGAGGTATTTGTTGAAGGTCACACTCATCCACAAATGTGATGGGCTGCAGAGTTCAACATATGTAAAGCCCACACTGGGCATGCTCACACACTTAGATAAATGAGACATCTTTCACACAACATGCCATGGGAAGGCTGAACTGGGCATGCTCACACACTTGGTCCAAATGTTACTCCTAGCAAATGTGAAAACACACCAGAGGATGCTCATCCCCCTTTCTAGACACTGATCATGTAAGCACCCTATAAGTATATTGGAGAAAAGGAATCTCTCAGTAATCCGAATAGCGTGCCGTGCTAATGCGTCTGTCTGTAGTGTCATAACATAGTTAGGTAGGGGTTTGAATCCAGCAGGTGGCAAGTGTGTGTGAAGGGGGTAAGTGTGTGTGTGTGTATGAAAGAAACATCCCTTTTGGCAACTGGGAAAACACACCACAGGATGATCATTCCACTTTCTAAACTCTGATGATGTCAGCACCCTATAAGTATATCAGGGGAAAGGAAATCTCCCAGTAATGCGAATAGCGCGCTGTGCTAATGCGTCCGTCTCTAGTGTCATAACATAGTTAGGTAGGGGTTTGAATCCAGCAGGTGGCAAGTGTGTGTGAAGGGGGTAAGTGTGTATGAAAGAAACATCCCTTTTGGCAACTGGGAAAACACACCACAGGATGATCATTCCACTTTCTAAACTCTGATGATGTCAGCACCCTATAAGTATATCAGGGGAAAGGAAATCTCCCAGTAATGCGAATAGCGCGCTGTGCTAATGCGTCCGTCTCTAGTGTCATAACATAGTTAGGTAGGGGTTTGAATCCAGCAGGTGGCAAGTGTGTGTGAAGGGGGTAAGTGTGTATGAAAGAAACATCCCTTTTGGCAACTGGGAAAACACACCACAGGATGATCATTCCACTTTCTAAACTCTGATGATGTCAGCACCCTATAAGTATATCAGGGGAAAGGAAATCTCCCAGTAATGCGAATAGAGCGCTGTGCTAATGCGTCCGTCTCTAGTGTCATAACATAGTTAGGTAGGGGTTTGAATCCAGCAGGTGGCAAGTGTGTGTGAAGGGGGGTAAGTGTGTATGAAAGAAACATCCCTTTTGGCAACTGGGAAAACACACCACAGGATGATCATTCCACTTTCTAAACTCTGATGATGTCAGCACCCTATAAGTATATCAGGGGAAAGGAAATCTCCCAGTAATGCGAATAGCGCTGTGCTAATGCGTCCGTCTCTAGTGTCATAACATAGTTAGGTAGGGGTTTGAATCCAGCAGGTGGCAAGTGTGTGTGAAGGGGGGTAAGTGTGTATGATTGATATATCCCTTTTGGCAACTGGGAAAACACACTACAGGATGCACATACCCTTTTCTAAACGATATCACAATTATGTATGGCTTTTGATTACAGACATGCCACGTGTGTTGTGCACACACAGAATGCCCATGTGTGTGGGTTGTCCCTCACAATAATGCATGACATTGATTACACCGGTTATGGCAATGCACACATGATGTATGTGTGTGCCAAATACACATATGTACCTGTGACTTTCAATAGTTACCATGTGTGATGCCTGCCACATGTGAATACATGGTATTTGCACAGGGTAACATTATGACCGTGGTCTTCTGTGCAGGTGCTGCATGTGGGATGTGTATATACAGTGTGAGATGTAGATGCTATCAGCCTAGTAGTGAGGGATGCACACCTGGTCTGGGGCATAAAGTCTACATGTTGTTGATGTACAGGAGCTGCATGTTTTCACCTGTTGTGGGAGTGGTAAGACAGTATTCCATAGCAATGCAGTGACTGCATGCTAAGAACCATTCAGCTAGGGTGTTGTAGCTACACTTATTCATTAGCATTCAGTAATTTGTCGGAATCCCTGGTGAGGGTCTGATGCCAACCAAGGTCAGGGGTCTACCAGCCTGTGTCACTTGCTCAGTGATCCCTTCCATGTTCCCTATCATGTATCCCAGTGAGCGACATCCCACATCAGCTGTGGTGGCATGGACAATGACTGAGTCATATGTGTCCATGCATCTGACTGACTTGTATGTTGTTGTTACAGTTTGGCCATGTGTTTCCATCTCATACATGTGATGTACATCCATGGGTAGGTGATAGGGTTGACTGTGTACATGTGGCAGCTGTGACATTACTACATGACACACATATTCCACAACTGTACCATAGAGGTGACTGACAACTGACCTTTGCACATGCTACCAGAGTATTGAGATTACATTGGTGATTGACAGCACATAGGGCCAATGGTGAAAAAGAGACATAGGTCCATAGGTTCGTACAGGGATATCTGCCCAGGGCATGTATCCACCTAGCCAGAATGTGTGTGCCTTTCAACATGCATTGTGAATCTGTCTTGCTATGCCCTTTTCCAAGGTTAGTATACTGTGCCTCTTTCTCACAGTGACACATAAGTGATACCCAGGGTAACCCTACAATGTCACATCCAGTCATTAATATCACTCTTGAAGATAGTCACTGAGTCAGTCTGCCTAACCTCTATTGGGATAATAATCAGGAATGAAGGGAGCCTCTGAGTTGTGAATGTGCCCCTCCAGCATGTCCTATGTATATCACTCCTGAGGTTCAAGTATTTCCAGCGTGTATCCTGGTGGGATCTGGATATTCTGAGATGCAGCATGGCCATTAAGTGAGGGTATGACCTGGCCTTCTATGTCAGGCACAGATTGCCTATGAAGAGGCAGTATGTCACTGAGTAGAGCTGCTGCTACTTTAACCAGTCAGTATGTGGCATCTGTTTGAGCCCTTTGATCCCCTTGTCGAGGTACATATGTGGTATCTCCAGTTGCTGCAGGTGTCTGGTAAGGTGCATGCCGACAGGTTCATCATAGTCAATTATGGGCATGATGAGGGATGAGTAAAGGGGCACAATGTCCTCCCCTGGCCTACATGTGGATCCCATGATGATGTGGCCCATATAACATGCTTACCTAACCACTTTGTCCATGTTGTTGTCAAATGGTAGAATGCTATCAACCTGCGTACCCCAAGGTCCATAATTCCTTCGTCTGCACTTACTGGATTAACACATATGTGGTACGTTGTGGTCACTTAGTGTTTGACAAAGGGATGACTATACTCTTTCTGTCATTCACGTTGAGGCCATGGCTGTGGCACAAGTCGTGTGTTTGCAAGAGTCCCTTTTGGAGGATGCGTGTGTTAGCTGGTGAGTTGATTATGGTGTTCGGTCTGCAGTCACCTGCGACTTGCTGAGCCACAGTACTTCCATGTTGGCCTGTACCTATGACAAATATATAATGAACATGACAGCTCCTAGGGCTGTGCCTTGTGGGACACCACTTGTACCAGGTTGGAGGCTGACATGGCTCCAGCAATTCTACCATGTGTGTTCTGCCCTTGAGCCACTGTGCAATACCCATAGTGACATAGGGGTTAATATGTACACTGGTGAGCTTCCTAGAATGCACAAGTGGGGTATTGTATCCAAGGCTTATGCAAGGTCCAGGTAGGCTGTGTAGACCTCCTACCCCTTGACAGTGGCCTTGGTGACTGTTTCAAAGAAATCAAACAGGTTTGAGAGGCAGGATTTGCCATTGACAAAGCCAAACTGTGTATGGTGACATGTCTGTAGGTCCACAATATCTAGATATGTGAGGTTCATGATGATCCTTGCCATAGCTTTGCAGACAAAGCTAGTCAGACATATGGGGCTAGTAGTGTCCAGGATCCGTGACGGCACCACCTGAATGTTGAGGGACCACTGTTGCTGTATGCCACTCTCTGGCCACATATCGTGTATTAAGGCTGGGATTGAACAGTGGTGTTATGTCTGGGTGTAGCTCTTCTTGTGGTTCATGTAGGACACAGCCTGGGACACTGTCTGGTCCCATTGATGCAGTGTTTATTGCTTTGGGAAGGGCATCTCTTACCTGAGCATCTGTGATGTCAGGGGGGGAAGCACTGTGCTGCGAGACATATTTGCCCTTTTGGTGTGGTGGGAGAGAAGGCAGCATTGAACCTGTCCACTAGGATGATGGCAATGTCTGTGTGTTTTGTATTTTGTGTGACATCTTGGATTACCTCTGAGCATATCTGGGTAGTACCACCCAGGTTACTAACATAACTACAGGCAGCCTTGTGATTATCCTCAGTGGCTTGTGGAATCCTCTCTCAAAGATGGCCTTAGACAATCATATGGGTGCCTGTAGTTGTCTTCCAATACTCATCAGTGGTGCCTTCACATTTTGGGAGGTTGTTGTATCATGTAGTGGCGTCATCCTTCTATTGTATAGTGTGTTTATGGCTGGTGTCCGGCACCCAGGACATCTGCCTTTGGAGAATTGGGTCATGCTTTCATATGTGGCTTCATGATCCATGCATTCCTGAATGTGTCCATAGAATGCCTCTATACAGGTATCTGCAGTCTGGTCCATATTTTCAACAGGCCTTGGGCCTTTGAAGGTTTCCACATCATTTATGAGGGGTGTGCACTTGCTTGACATGAGCTGTTGACAGGCGTGCCGCCTCCAGACAGAGCAAGGTGAGGGTCACAGTCAGCTACCTGTTGGGTGATAGAATGTGCCACATAACACAGGCACACAGGTCACTCCACAGCAAGTACAGCTATGAGGCAGACATTGTCCATGCTGGTGCAAACAACCTGAGACGTACCTCCCTGGACCACATGGAAAGAGACACAGAGGAGCTCTTACAGCACCCTCTCAAACTCAGGACTCCCACACAGCCTTCATGCTGACACAGGAGAGTTTAGATTACTCTGCAAACACCATCATACTGGGTGATGCCAGCTACCCAAACATAGACTGTGAACATTACACAAGCCACAATACCCAAGCTCTAAGGTTCCCATTGATCAGACATTCTTTGGCTATGGAACAGGTAACCAACCTTCCCACAAGAGGGGCAGATATACTAGAGCTGATCTTCACAAACATGAGTACAAACTGCTCACCACTGGGAGTATATCCCTCATTGTTGCAATCAAACCATATACTAATCACACTGGAGTTCTGGATCCCCAACATATGCAAATCTCAAACACAACGATGTGTGTGTGGGAAATGTCCCTATTAGCAACTGTGACAGTACAGTACAGGATGCAGATCCCCTTTTGAAACACTGATGATGTCAGGACTGTATAACTATATCACCTGTAGTAAAGTCCTCCAGTAATTTGCATAGCGCGCTCTGCTAATGCGTCTTTCTTCAGTGTCATAACGTAGTTAGGTAGGGGTTTGAATCCTGCAAAGGGAATGTATGTGTGTTAGTATGAGTGTGGTTTATGTGTGTGCACTATGCTGGGAGGGTTAACTGCCTTTTGCCAACTGGGAGAACACACTACAGGGTGCACATCCCTCCTCCTACACACAGATGATGTCAGCACCCTCTAAGTACAGCATTAGTAAAGATTTCTCCAACTACTGCAAATAGCACACTCTGCTAATGTGTCTGTTTCTACTGTCATTGCACAGTTAGGTATGGGTTTGAATCTTGCAAATGGAAAGTATGTGTTTTACTGTTGGTGGGGTTAGTGTGTGTGCACAATGATGGGGTGGGATGTGGCTTTTGCCACATGGGGCTATGCACTGCAGGGTGGTCATTACCCTTAACAAGCAGTGATGTTGATAGCACCCTATACAAACAAAACTACAAAACAGAAGGTGGTGGTACCAATAACACATGTAAGGTAACACTTCTTCAAGTAATGTCCACAAAACGGAGTAGGATAATCAAACAATTCTTTTATTCTATACAGACAACATGACAACAGACAACTAACTGCCAGTACTCAGTATAGTGTTACATGCTACTGTAACACGCACATGTACCGAATATACCTAGATAGTGTTCTGAAGCCTGAATGTGGCAAGTGTGTGGATGTGGGATGTGTCTGTGTGTGCATTTCCGTATGGGAAACATGTTTGATGTGGCAATCAGGGTACTACAGTACCTGATGCACATTACATCTTTCAACTGATGAGGTTGCCTGCACCCTGTGAGTACAGGTAGAGAAGGGGATGCCAGTAGTAAACAACATAGTGCACTTCTCAAATGTGTACCTGTCATGTATCAACAGCTACTCATGTAGGGTGATAAATAATGGGAATGGCAGGTGAGCGTGTGCATGTGTGTGGGTAGCAGGGTGTGTATAAATGCATGTGTGACAGAACAGATACATGTAGCTGAATCTACATAACAGCACAAGATGCGCATTGCCATAGTCAATGTTAGCATGTGATGGTGTGCAGCTGGTACACTTTGTTAAGTAGTATGGGTGCAGATAACAATTGAGGACATTCATACAGTTACTGCAGCAGGACTGCTGGGATATACACACAATTATACTGCAACAGTGAACAGTTACCAACATGTTACTACTTATACACATCTATGTAGTCACCCTGTGCATCAGCAACGTGTTTACCTTTACCTGCACCGATGTTGTAGTATGCAGGAGGTGGCACAGTGTCATCATATGCACAGGGTGTGGGTTAGGTATGCCCAAGCCAGCCACTGGTAACACCAATTGACATGTGTGTGTATGTGTGTTTGTGAGGGGCAGCAGTACAGGGTGGACCGTGTTGGTGCAGTGTGTGTGTGTATGTGTTTGCCCTAGGTGTTAGGTTTCTGCATGTGTGTAAGCACGCACACAGTCCCACATAATGGCTGCCATGTACAGGGTTTTGTGGACAGCCACAGACTGCACCTGTCAGGTCATCCAGATCAGTGTCTGTGGGCACGGACACGGTACCTGGGCCTGGCAGGGGTGCTACGGGCCGTATCCGGTACTAACCCAGACTGGGTACTGTCATCGGAAGCAGGGGTGTGTTGACTGGACACAGTTCCCTGTTGGGACTGTCCAGAGCCACGTGCACGTGGTCTCCTGGGGCGTCTTGATGACAGCACAGACCCAGCATTGCTGGGGCTGGTGCTGGCACTTGAGGTGCCTGTTGTCGTCCGCGGCCACTGCCAGCTGGTGCTGTTGCTGGCATACGCCACGCGTCGACGCCGCAAACGCACACCATCGCCCTGGCCCATGGACATCTGGTTGTGGAGCAGCTGTTCTATGCCCCCACAACGTCTGTCAACGACATCTGTGAAGTTACGGATAGCATTCGCAACATCACGCATGCCGTCTGTCATGGCTGTGCGACATGCTCTCAGCTCCCTCAGACCCTGTCTGGTGTACCTTTCCATACGTGCCTGTGCCTGCATGACAGTTCTAAACATAGTGGAGGTTGACATACCTCCTTGGGCACGTCGGCCAGAGGCAGTACGGCCACGGATGCCGCCACGAGAACCCATGGGCGACTGTCTGCGTGGTACCATTGGAGGCCCCTGCTCATGGCTGCCTTGTGGGGA
The DNA here is from genome assembly GCF_019279795.1 of Protopterus annectens. NCBI lineage: Eukaryota > Metazoa > Chordata > Ceratodontiformes > Protopteridae > Protopterus > Protopterus annectens. Next base: position 1,053,191,155 of record NC_056745.1, on the reverse strand, counting down.
TGCATGTACCACAGGTACCACATTACCCTGATCTATGCCCACTGCAGACTGTCCATCACCTAGGGACAATGGTGACAAAGGATGTAACGGCAGGATGACTGTGCGCATTGACGGGGTTGAAAGCTGTGTACTGTCAATTGGCTGACCAATGGTGGACCCAGACACACCTTCCTGCACCATTACAGACATTTCATCATCATCAGTACCTGGGGCACAAGATTCAGGTTCCCTGCTGCAGGTCACCAGAGCAGCACCAGAACCTACGGGAGGAAAACATGGAACACAGATTACAGTCTCAATACATATTTGACAGAGATGCACTTCAATACTAATGCACACATTCAGAAATGGACACATGCACTCATGGACACTAACACACATGCACACTTGGGCACAGGCACACTTGCACACATGCACACCCCACAGTAAACACACACATCAGTACCGTGTTACACTACTCAATTTACTACCTGTCAATTACAGTTATTGTGAACACAGTCACCAGCATGTCTACTACAGAGTTACACTACTCTTCCTAGTTTTATAAATTGTTTTACAGATAATGTTAAAAGACTCACCAGCATGTATGGCCTGCCTCATTGCTAGATGGGAGGGACCTGGAAGTGTGAAGAGAGTAATGTCAGTGGGCACATGTGTGCCATTCGTTTTGCACATGATACAGTACAGTAGTACACTAGTTCCCTTATACACATCAGCTGCACATCATGTCTGTATATATATCATGATGACAGATACATACCACATGCACACCTTATGCGTGCATGAAGTAACAGTGTACAGAACAGTCATATGTACATACCAGGAGTTAACTCTAATCTCACCCTTACCTCTCTTCAAACGTCAACTCAAACTGTACTTCCAAAACCACTGGCTTTGTTCTTCTTGGAGTCCAGGCTAACGTCCCTCTCCCTACCCTCTCTTTACCTTTAACCCCTCATTGTGCATAGAAACTAGCTTCTACCCTGTTTCTTTCACCTTGATGTCCTTCTATGCTCTGACCTACTTCTCCCATCCCTCCCACCTCCTCTTGACTGTCTTCCTTCTTTTCCTCACTTCCCTTCTTGACTCCTGCCTCTTCCATATCATTGTATCTTTCATACTCCTTCTACTTCTCTACCCTTCTGAGCCCTAACTATTATGTATATGGCTTTTGCCTTATTGCATAACCATTATGCTTTAGGTAGGATTGCTTTGAAACCAACGGTACATTGTGTATGACTCTAAACTGTTTGACTTCCTTACATGTATGTTGATTTAATTAACAGGCTGGTGTACAATTCTATTATGTTGGCTGTCTGTATTAACAACTTGTCTGTCTGCCTTTATTACGTTATGTGTGGAGCTTTTCTCCACAGGCCTCTACTGAAAATGGACTTATATCCAGCTAGACTATCTGGGTCAACAAATGTAAAAGTAATAACAATAAATGAATATGGCATCTTACCTGCACGCTCGTTGTCTTGCTGCTGTGTGGATCCAACCTCCATCATGATGCATGAGTGTTGCTGTTGTTCTGGGGCTGGATCCACAACACTTAGCAGTAGCCCCTCCTGTCTGGTGAGGGGGGGATGTGTGGCCACCCCCCCCACCTGTGGCAACCTGTTGCCTGCGGATATCTGCAGCACGCTGGCGGACATTTCTTATCAAATCACTGCAGTGATGTCTCACCTGCTCATATGTCCTATCATGCATGCCAACATCATTTATCCTGCTAACGAGGTTTTGCCACAGTGCAGACCTCTCCTGCTGATTCTGGGTGGTGCGTGAGAACAGGATGGCATAGTCACGCACCAGGCTCTGGTGAATCACGTCATCCTCTGCAGCAGAGTAGGCAGGGTTCCTTTTGGTGCCATGTCTATCTGGAAAGGTACACAAACAGGTTATCAGCATAGTATCTCAACAATACATGGTACACATTCTATACAGGGAGTGTTAACTTCTACTTATTACTGCTTGGTTAAAACTTGATTACAGTGTAGCTATCATTCTATGTCATTTGTACTAAGTACTTGGCCTTCAGACCAGTTGTTTTACATTAGGGAGGTTGGTGGCAAGCACTGTGGTGGCAGGACACATATCTTTCATCCATTGAAGTTGGGAACTGCTGATTGAGGGCCCAGTGTACAAGTGTATTACTTCTGGTATGGGCAGTTGGCCTTCAGGCCAGTTATTTAACATTAACGAGGTTTGTGGTCTGCACTCGTGTGTGACAATAGGCTGTACTCTGCCATTCATAGCTGGGGACATCTGGTTTCAGGTTTATAGTGCCTGCATATCTGAGCTGTATCTTACTGACATTGCTACACCTTGTTTGTTGTAGCAAACACTACATCCAGGCCTCCTGGATCTACCTTTGTTTATATGCTTGTTATCTGTTAGCTTGTTATTTCACTGGTATGCTACTTCCACATAGTACACAGCTTCTCAACACATCTGTGACTCACTACTGATATCTGCATTGCTTACTGTACGTACTTCCATGTTACACATGACAGCAAGTGACTGCTTGTCATTGTTGCATTTACTTAATTGTGACACATTGCACTTAGGTTACCTGGCACTTGCTCACTGACGCTTTTATATCAGTCAGCAGTTGTAGGTAATGTCAGTACACCCTCACTCCCCACTGGACCTTGTTTTCAATCATTAATTATTACAGAATTCACAATAGTATTCTAGCATGTCCAGAGGTCAGTTGTCAGTTCCCTCCCAGTCCAGCTGGTGAGTGTGGTACTCCAGAGACAATGTTAGAACAGATGCATGTACACAGACAACCCCGTCCTCCTAACAACAAATTCAAACTCATGTGAGTGATGCAACCATATACCAGACTGGAGGCTAGGCTCTGTCTACTCAATACCGCCATAACCAGTCAGGTGGCAAGGGACCACTCACTACACTTCCAGTCTCACGTAGACCTACCACAACAGCGGACCTAACACATGATCACACATGATCATACTTGTAGGCTCGGACCACAGCTCTGCCTATGCAGCAGAGACCTCCTAAGCAGACATCCAGGCAACCACTACCACAGAAACGAACATGTGCAACACATATCACACAAAGCCAATGTGCTGAACACTCACAGCCATTAACAGTAAACAACACACCTCATACACCTGTACTAGGTGCCTCTATCATCAGGCACACTCACATCACGTTCACCAGGCTTAACGAGGTGAGGGTCACGGTGTGCAGCCTGTCAGGCACTATGACCTGCCACATAACACAAACACTCAGGTAACCCCAAGGCAGGTACAGGTATGACTCAGTCAATGTCCATGCTGCTGTGAATGGCCTGACACATTCCTCCCTGGACTACATGACATGAGACAGTACAGAGCTCTCTGAGCACGTAGCCTGAGACAGTTTGACCCTGACCTTGAGTAGCATCCTACCCTCACCTAGAACGATGCCACAATATCAAGGCACGATGATCCCTTCCAACAATTGACTGACATACTGGTGTCATTCACAGGTGTGCCAATGCCTGCCATCTTGGGGTGGTATGCTTTGCTAGGGACAGCTTGCACCTGTCACCACAGTCCTATTGACATTTGGCGGAGCCTCCTGCTACACCCATAGTGCCTGTATTAGGCAAGGCTCATAAGGCAAACCCACATCCATTTGTATCACAAAGGATGAGGAAGTAAGAGTGATGCTACTCAACACTGGACGTCTAGACCTAAGGATGCACGCACTCAAAACCCTACCTAGCATTCTGGACATCGATATCTGTGCAGTAACATGAACCTGTTTCAGGTTTCACAGGAGCACACCAGTACTACCACGTTATAGCTGTTACCATTCTTGTCGGCCCCAACACTTGAACAAGGGAGGCGGTATCAGTATTCAATGCAGATTCCCACGCCTCCACATTGGTGCCACAGTACAACATAGGTGTTAGGCCATTGAGTACAGAAGACGTAGTTGGGGACCTGGGGAAGAAACATGGTAGCGGTCTGTCATTTGTCTACCACATGGCCAACGTGGATTGAAAGACATGTTATATAGCCCAGCTAATCATGAGGGATTCACATGTATGGCAGGGGAGGTCATTGTGCCTCTTTACTCATCCATCATCAGGCCTATAATTGCGTACAATGCACCTTTTGGGATGTACCTAACCAGACACCTACAGCAACTGGTACAGGACAACAGTACATCATCAAGGGGATGCAATGGCTCACACAGATGTCATATGCTGCCCAGGTAAAGTGAATCCAGCTGGACTCAGTGGCATACTGCCTGTTCAGAGGCAATCTGTGCGTGCCATATACAGCCATGTCCTACCTAGCAGTAATGAACGTGCTGCACCTCAGGCAATCAGAGTCCCATACAGCCACATGCTCAGGAGAGCTGGACCTCAGCACTGACATACATGGACATGCTGGAGGGGCATATTCCTAACCGAGAGGCTCCCTTCACTCTGTAATGAGCTCACACTACTGGTTAGGCAGAGTCCCTCATTGACTCTCTTCCATAGGAATCTGGATGAGTGGATGGAGATCATAGTTGTACCCCAGGTATCACTTCTATGTCACTGTTAGACAGAGGCACAGTATACTAACGTCGGACAAGGGCATAGCAGCATAACTTGTAATTGGGTGGCAAATGACAAACACATTCTACTAGGCTTACCAATGCCCTAGGGCAAATAGCCTAGTATGAACCTATGAACATGTGTGTACTGCTATAGTACTTCTGCCATATGTTGCATGTGTGTGTGTTGTGGGGGATGCACAGGTAATGGCCGGATACTTCTGCACAGGTGACACGTCTGACACATTCTGGGTGTTCATCCATACATACTGGATGTGTGCTGCCATCCAACCCTGTGATGTGGACACACATTACTCAGCCTGGATATACATATCCGAACAACACCACAAGCACAGTACACTACCTTGCTATGTATGCATGTAATTACACAGTTATTCACTAGTTATGACAGTGATGCTATCCATGCAGCCCACTGGGCCAGTGGAAGCCACAACACACACCGCCAGCACCTTTGCATATGCTTACCACAGACATCCCACATACTGCATGTACTGTGCACACACATATCTAACCCAGAACAACTGCACACCACTTATTAATCCTGTCCAGTGGACTACAGATACAGGCATATTGTATAACAATAGTAGGAGGCTACTGCAGCACAGGGCAGATTCACATGACGGGAAGGCATCTGTTGTCTGCAGTGTTAAGATGCTTCACATTCACCAAATGCACAGATATTGGCAACATTGTTGCAGACAGTTTAGGTGCAGGTACCCCCCCCATTCTCCTACACATGTGGTATTAGTTATCCCAGATGACTGTAACCTCCCTATCCTCTCACATGTCCAGGTGAGAGCCACCCTCATCATTGCAGAACACATATCATCACTGTTACGAAATGGTATCCCTGGATGTGTGCTACATTCACCCCTGGAGGACATAGCACCACATGACAGACTGATATTAATCCCTGGCCATACTACAGGATATGTACCTGAACAGTGCCATACATACACAGTGGTCCCACACCAATGAGGAGGAACCTCTACTGACCCTGGGAACTACTGCATCATATGCACAACTGGCCTTGTGTTCTAAGCTATGGAAGTGTTAGGTATGGGCCACATGTACAACAATATTACATATGTTTATATTTCAGGACTATGTACACACAACCTATCTCATGGACATACCTATAGATAGTGAACTATGATACATTTGGAGGTGTCACAGTATACACAGGATTAACCTGCTACTTTGCATTACCTGTGTTTGTGGCAGCTGTTGCTGTGCCAGTGGTGCTGCTTGCTGCTTGCTCCTTGCTGCTTGCTGCTGCTTTTGCTGCTGGCAGTCCTAATATTTGTTTGGTTGTTCTCTCTGTCTCTCTCTCTCTCTCTCTTTCTCCGTAGTTTTTGTGCAATGAATGTATTGCATGAGTGTAGTGTGGGTACTCAATGCTTTTGTAGGTATCTGCATAGGTCCATGTGATGGCCTCTGCACCAATTGTAAGGCAGCATTTGCTAATTGCATGCAGCCGGGTGTGTACTGATTGCATGTCTCACTGTGATTTCAGGACACTGCTATAAAAGGGTATGTGAGATAGGCGTTGCCCTTTCAGATTGTAGGGCGTGGACCATGCTGGTATGCTGTTGACAGTGTTTTGTGAGTGTGAAGGTTAGTACATCTCCCATGCTTCATGCTGTGTTGTAGATTCAGGTTGCTGCATTTCTCTTGCCTGTTCCCTGTAGTGAGTGTGTATGCATACTGACACCTACAACTATATGTCATATGTATTGCTATATAAATATATATATATATCTGTGTACATATACATACTTTCATATATGTACATTAGCTGACATTATTGGGTACAAGCTAACAATTAGCAGGGCTGTTTCTGTTAACACTACACTAGTATGGGAATCCAGTAATTGGGACTATAAAAGTCTGCCTGACATGCTTTGGGTAGTAGACATACTATATTGCCTTTATCTTCATTCCTACTATTACATGTTCCACTTATTTAGCACTATATTCCTGTATGAGAGTCATGGCTTAGTGGTAGGTCATACAGACTAGTGTTACAATGGTCTTGTGGTAGGGCCTACTAGTATGCTCATATTCTGCTTTTGAGTTGAGTATAGGGCCTATCAATCAAAGTGCTGGAGGCACCTTTAAGCAGTTAAAGGGGTTAGTAGGTCTCACAGGAGCCAGGCTGTGTTGCAGATTCTGGTTGCTGCATATATCTTCACTGTTTCCTGTAGTGAGTGTGTATGGCTACTGAGACCTACAACTATATTTCATATGTATTAATATATATTTATATATATGTATGTGTAGATATACATACCTTCACATATGTACATTACCTTACGTTATTATGTACAAGCTAACAGGTAGCAGGGCTGTTTCTGTTAACACTGAACTAGTATGGGAATCCAGTAATTTGGCCATTAAAACTCTACCTGACATGCTTTGGATAGTACATCTCCTATATTGCCTTTATACTGATTCCTACTATTACATGTTATATTTATTTTAGCACTGTGTTCTTGTAAAGCAGGCATGGCTTAGTGGTAGGTCATACAGACTAATGTTACCAAGGTCCTGGGTTTGAGACTGACAGTGGGAATTTATTTTTCTTTGCAAACTTTCAAACTGAGTACAGGACCTGTCAATCAAAGTGCTGAGGCCACCTTTAAGCAGTTAGAAGGGTAAGTAGGTCACACAGGGGTCAGGCTGTGTTGCAGATTCAGGTTGCTGCATTTATGTTCACTGTTTCCTGTAGTGAGTGTGTATGGATACTGACACCTACAACTATATTTCATATGTATTAATATATATTTATATATATGTATGTGTAGATATACATACCTTCACATATGTACATTACCTTACGTTATCATGTACAAGCTAACAGGTAGCAGGGCTGTTTCTGTTAACACTGAACTAGTACGGGGAATCCAGTAATTTGGCCATTAAAACTCTACCTGACATGCTTTGGATAGTACATCTCCTATATTGCCTTTATACTGATTCCTACTATTACATGTTATATTTATTTTAGCACTGTGTTCTTGTAAAGCAGGCATGGCTTAGTGGTAGGTCATACAGACTAATGTTACCAAGGTCCTGGGTTCGAGACTGACAGTGGGAATTTATTTTTCTTTCCAGACTTTCAAAATGAGTACAGGACCTGTCAATCAAAGTGCCATAAAGGCACTTTTAAGCACTTAAAACCAGGTCTGCGCTTTTGCTGAGCTCACGCATGCGCACTGGCGGTGAGCTCCAAGACACAAGCGCACACCCGCTATTTTCTTTGAAAGAAAAGAAAAAGTGGTGACAGGAAAGTGGTGAAAAAGGGGTCACAAAGAGGGTAAGACAGTAGGGAAACAAGCGTGGGATTTGCAGGAGGGATGTAGGTAAGGCCCATAGATGCCCATGTCTTTGGCAGCAACAGCTGTGCATTTCCATGTATTTTGGTGAGACATTGGAAACCTTTCACCCCTGAGAGAGGTGTCAGGACAACATTAATATTTGTTGTAGAGCCAATTGTAATTAACTGTTTCAATGTCAAGCAGACATGTGTGCGACATGGACAGCTATGTATGGGGCGTAATTTTTTTGTGGGTACAGAGTGCCCTTTTTTTTTTTTTCAGGTGAGAGTGGTATGTCAGGTGAAGGAAGTCGGTATAGCTGGGGAGGTAGGTTGGGTAGGTTAACAGACAAGACAGACAAGACGCATACAGGGGCGGTGTATGACACACGTGGGGGGGTTACACAATTGACGGGGACGGAGGTTGGGATATCCAAGATGCATGAGCCCACAGATGGCAACAGTGGAACTGATATCCCCACCCATAGGCAGTTGCCACTGTTCCTTCACAGCCCAGGACGGGCTGTGCTGGGGCTGGGGGCTGTAGGCGGGGCAGCGGCCGGGGCCGTTAGCTGTGCCACACGAGCCTCAAGCTGGCGTAGGGGCCCAAGAACAGTGTCTTGGATCTCCCTTCGCACCACAGACCGGACACCTTGGAGGGTGAGTGGACGAACCCCTCCGGCCACACTTGCAGAGGGGGGGGACGTGCCCCATCCCCTGCAGCGCTTCCACCCGAAGGTGGCACAGGGCCACCGGAGGGGGGTCCGGCCTGGGCACTAGTGCCAGGTGCAGTCGCCAGCTGAGGTGGGAGAGGTGGGTCCGCTGGGACCTGCCTTCCCAAGCGTTCTAGGTTTGTGAGTAGTTATGTTAGTTTGGGTTAGTGGCATTTTATTCCATTCAGATTAGTTGTAACAGCATGCATTGGTATTCCCATCAAACAAACACCCAGATATTAACACCATTGAACAAGGGGCATATCAATATCACATGCATTATTTGAACAGAAATACACAGTCAAACAACATGCAGGGTTGATTAATGGCAACAGGCCATCAGATTTGCAGGTATGAACAGGGCACATGCACGAACAGACATGCATATATTTTTGAAACGGACAAATGTCCATGATTAATGAAATGTTCACATACCATTATTTAGTGGGTGTTGTTATATGGAATTATAGGGTTGGGCGGAGATAGAAAGTGATGACACATTCATATGTTACACATTGATTTACATTTGTAATAGGTACACAATTAAGTTGAGGCTGATGTTTCAAAATAAATTTTATTTGACTGTCAAGCTACACCTGTTACAAATACATCACTATCCTACTTATTTTGAATTTGATCAGATACATCATCCTGCTACACTTTGATGACAGGACAGGGGACAACTATGGCTGTTTAGTCTGTCAGATAATCATTCATTCTATCTGCAAATTGTTTACTGTGATCACCATATACAGCATTTGGCCTAGACATTCCAGATTCTGACACACTGAAATCAGTTTGGGATATTAAGTTGTACTTCCCACATGCATTTAGTTCTGTAGAAACACACTGGGGCTAATATATTCAGGGGTTATTACTACTTTATTTATTCATACATTACCCTTTCTGTCACTCTCACACATCCTGCAACTTCACAGTTCAGGTTGCTACTTCTAGGCTTTGTTCACATGTTAGACTGGTGGTGATTCAAACACTTTCCAACAGCCTCACTTCTGTCATGATTCAGCATTTCAACAGGGGATATATCTCACATGTGACTACCTCAGATTCTGAAGCTGTACTCTTGAGACTACTGCAGGTTACACTATATTTAATTAATGGTGGGACATCTGTATTACAGCACTGTTTAATTCTATCAATTATATTTCCAGTTACACTTGCATACTGATGAACTTGTTGCAGCCATACCTGCAGACTTTCAAATCTTGCTTGCACATTATATTACTTTTAATCAATACACTGCAGTGTTCTGATACATGCTACAGTATAATATTTATTTACAAGTACTGGGTGGGGTTACTAACCTGCATGGTGGCGCAGCCGCACCAGCCTACGGGCATGCATCTCGCGGTTCATAGAGCGGACACCTGCAGCTGTAATATGAAAGAAGTAATATTGGACTACACATCTCCATGGTATCAGCTAGTTGAAATCCTTACATACATAAGTAAAATGTAACTTACTCAGTAGTGGGGCGTTGGGCATATCCCGGGCCTCCTGGATCCATTCGGTCAACTGGTCTTGCTTGCGTCGCTTCAGGTCCGCATGGTGGTGACGGACCTGCTCACCAGTGCGTGGAATGCCAGTAGCACTGGTCAGATCACGAGCCAACTGGTCCCATGCCTCTGCCCTATATGCTCCCCATGAGACCTGGCCCTGCATGAGTTGGGCCTCGTGATGATGGACAAGGAGCCAGACCATGTATCTGGACTCCTCAACGCCCCAACGCTGTGCTCGAAAGCAACGTCCCTCACCTACTCCACTCATTCTGACTGCAGCTCTGTTCTACAATCGTTTCTGCTGTGTATTCCGCCTATGGGGCTTATGTATGCCGCTTTTCCCGCACATTTCTCTGATTGGCCGTTTTGGAATTGTATCTACTTCACTGAAAATGCTTTCTCATGCTCCATTCTGGATTTTATCCCATATATATGCTATTTCTGCATTTCAAGGTATTGCTGTCATGGCTTAGTGGTGTAGTACCTTGACTCTAGTGCATGGTATCCTGGGTTCGAATCTGGCAACTGACTTTTGATTTTCCTGACAGAAATGAGTTGAGGACCTGTCAATCAAACATGCCAAAAGCACTTTTAAGCACTTAAAACCAGGTCTGCGCTCGTTTGCGCGGAGCTAACGCATGCGCACTGGCAGTTAGCTTGTGGGAGCGGCGCAAACGGTGTGCGCTGGGATAAACCTTAATTGGCTAGTGACACACATGTTCAGCTAAGCACAGCTAGTTGCAAACAGTTTCAGCCTGTTAAACCGGTGCTTAGCAACGGGCACGCAGTTTGCAGCTTTCTAAACACTACTCAGCTACGGGCACTCCGTCTCACAGCAGCTTAGCTATCAGTACATTTCTGACTATTTTTATTATTGTGTTACTTCAGAATATATGCTCCATTTCATTCCATTTTACAAAAGGGAATACATTTACATTTGTACAATACTGTCAGGGGGCGTTTTAGTGCTTATTTACAAAAAAAAAAAGGTTGTTGTGGGGGCTCGAACCCTGCCTGCCTACTCTTAGGCCGGCAACTCTACCGCTAAGCTATTACTTCTTGGCTTACTTTGCATATTTAGTTCTTATATCCTTTTCCACTGACTGCTAACTGTGATTGCGCTAGTAGCACACCCGCGCACACAGTAGCAAACATTTACGGGGTTTAAAAAAAAAACAGGTTTTAATTTAATTTTATAACATCTCTTCACTTTATACACTGATGGTCAGTCGGGGCATGTGTTGTGTAGTGTGTTTATTCACATTTCCATGGCCTTTCTCGTGGCTGTTTACTTTCAGCCATTCTAGTCTTCCGGGGGCGTGTCCGCTTGCAGGGCTTAGCCTACAGACACGCCCCCTACTCTCTTACACGGACCGTGTAAGAGTTACTAGTGTGATTCAGCATGCCTCATGCACCTCATGCATATGCATGACATGCTGACATCACACCGTTTAACTGCAGCCTCCGTGTAAGAGTTATAACTCTTACACGGAGGCTTCCTGAATCTGGCCCAATGTTAGTCTCTTGCTTTTGGCCACACTTTCTACATGAAATTTGAATTTAAACTGCATTTTATTCTGTACCTTTTGGCTCCCTTTCTTGTTATAGTGCATTTTTACTCTGATTCCCATTGTTGCCTATTATTTGATTCACTGTTTATTCTATACAGTTTTACTTTTTAGTTAATTGTTTTAAATGTTCTTGTAATTTCACTGTATATACATCTTAGCTTTTGTTATGGTCAAATGTTTTTTAATAACCTGCTCCTTTTTTAATTGTTTCTTATAGTTTCATAGTATAGTACTAGGCTATCTGCCCTGGGGCATTTGTAAGCCTAGCCATAGTGATGTGGCTTTTGCCACCCCATGAAATGGTACAAAAAATGTACAGAATAAATTTAGAATACTGTGCCTCTGTCTAGTAGTGACACAATGAAAGTCCCCTTATATAATAGAATTAGTTTACTGTGCCCCTGTCTAGCAGTGACACAGATGTGACCCCTGGGGTAAACTTATTCTGCAAGTTTTTCTTTATATTATTAATGACTCATGCAATTCGTGAAAATCAAAACCTTTGGCTCACTTCTTTTCCTTAGTAGTATTTGTAGGACCTTGTGCTCTTATAAAAAGCCAGTGTTGAACAAAGTGGAAAGTTCTTTCCAGGAACACTGTACTTCACCAACTTTTCTCCACTTACTACTGTTTAGTCTTTTTCCTGTTCAAGCAATAAATTAAGAGTAGCATACCTTAGTGGCCTTTCTACCAGTGGCCGGAAGAGGTATGTCACACTATACTTATTTAAACTCTTTGGCGGTTCTGCTTGCACAGAGGACTAAATTAAATATCTAGATCCAAATATTCCATTTTTCTGCTACGTTAACTTGCATTAAGGGAATTCTTAGTCATTGTAGTTGGTCTTTTTTTTTCTAATTGCAAATTATATCTATATATTTTTATCATATTTTTATACTCTGTTTTATTGAGCTTTTAATTATACATGGAGAAATTTAAATGTGAGTGTAATAATACAGGTCATGTCATATAGCAAATCAACTCCTGTTACATCTCCTCATTTCCCTTTACACTGACTCCTTTATAACCCTCATTAAAACACAGTACAAAACCTTATAAGTATGTATATATTTTTATAGCCTCTACTAGCCCCTTCCAGATATACTTTCCTCATAAGCACTGGACTACCCTATATTTTCCTGAACTGTCCAACTTGTATCATGTCTGATTATACCATAGCTTTTTGATAAAATACCTTGCTGTCATAATAAATTTATATATAACATACTAAAATCACTGCTGTACCCTGGTTTTCTTGCATTTCTATTGTGTTTTCTGTCGGTATTCTAATAATTGTACACTGATGTATTGTTCAAAACATGCGCTGCGCCTTCAATTGGTCATGCGTGATTAGCACTCTACTCCAGTAAACTTAGCATATACAAATGTATTCTCCAGTTCTGGCACTATACTGACACTGTACAATATCTGAACCTGTGTCAGAATGCTCAGAAAATACAGATGATACAGTTGAGTCTTCATTCTCTATGAGGTGTTTGTCAGAGTCCATTCTCTAACAAATACATACCACATGGTATGCAGCACCCTGTAGCCTGGCAATCATATATTTAATGTTAAACCCATATTCTCTGTATAGAAGTTGGCACTGGAAAACAGGGCACCCCCTTAGTGACTATAGCAATAACCCACACCTGGGTGTGAATAATGCTGGATTTACCCACAGTTGGTGTGGTTTGGTCATGAGGGCGAAACCCGAGTGGCCAAACAAAGCCAACCGTGGGTAAATCCAGCATTACCCACACCCAGAAGTGGGTTATTGCTAATGACATTATTTAAGAAAAAAAATAATTACTTTTCTTAAATAATGGCATTGTATAATGCCTCCCTGCTGCCCTTCCGCAGCTGTCTGGTATTTTGTGGCAGTTCTGATGTACTGCGCATGCATATGCCTACACAGCACATCAGAGCTGTGGGCAAAAGCAAGATCTCCGTTGCTTTTTACAAAATGTTTCGCTATGTTAAATGGGTTTAACATAGCAAGACAGCTTTAAAAAAAGCAACAGAGAATCTCTGTTGCTTTTCTTAAAGCTGTCTCGCTATGTTAAACCCATTTAACATAGCGATACAGCTTTAAAAAAAGCAACAGAGAATCTCCGTTGCTTTTTTTAAAGCTGTCTCGCTACGTTAAACTCGTTTAACGTAGCAAGACAGTGTGAAGCAATGGAGATCTTGCGTTTTCCGTTGCTGTAAAAAAAGAGTTATAGTAATGGAAGAAGTCCCGGCGACCGGACCTTTTCCCATTACTATAACTCTGATTTACAATGTGCACACTGACCAATCAGCATGCACGTTTTTGAATATTAATGGGAGGTCATTGTATAATATGTAATTTAAGGGAGGAACAGGCACCACTATTTATTTAACAACTGGAATGACTTAGATGATTATACCAGTGCATATACTGCAAGTTGGTACAGTAGTGAGGCTACAGTCCATTTACTGTAGATTGCATATGCGCTGTACTTTAAATAAATTTGGGAGAAGGCGAGAAGACAAGTAATTTATTTAAGAGAAAATATTTCTTTTTTGGGTATCTGTTTACACACACACACACACACACACACACACACACACACACACACACACACACACAATTAGTTTCATAATAGACACTGGTAAAGAGGTGTGATAAAGACATTTATCAAGTATAGACTTTATTTATTTATTTTATTTATTTATTTTATTTTACATTTGTTAACTGGGATGGTCCGGCTGGATACATGTCCATTTTCAGCGGAGTCCCGGGGAGAAAAGCTCCAAAGATACAGATTAGGATAAGAAATAGACATTACAAGTAAATGTTCAACTAATAGAGGTTACATAGAAGAAGATTGTAGACATAGTACATAGATATGACAAAACAGACAATCCACTAAATTGTGGTTACAATACAATTTGCTTGTAGACATAGTATATACATACTTCCATTAGTCCAGTGGCATGCTTTTCTTATTGACCATGGAGGCCGAGGATAGCAATAGTTGTAGTTTAGTCATAAAGGATCTCATTAATTAACGTGAGGGGGAGTAGCTGAACAGAGTATGTTGGAGGGAAGTATGAAGTCTTAGTCTGGGTTGGTACAGGGGCATATCCAGTGTGACTTGAGGTGACTTATAAGTTTATTTTTAAATATGGATGGAGAAGATTCTTTGGTAATGTCAGTAGTTAGTGAGTTTCAGTTTTTACCGACAGAGTTGGTGAAGAGGGAGTCACCTGCAGCATGGTTGGATTTGATTGTAAGTACTAGAAGTTTGGTGGATGAGCGTAGTGGGCGACTGTTATTGTAGGGGCAGATTGTGTTTCTTAGGGCTGGGGTGGTGTCCGGTTGGTGGAGGATTTTATGGGCGACTTTGAGTTGGTCAAGCTGTAGGAGGTGTGGTAGTTCCAACCAGCCCAGGAGTTTCAGGTTCTGGCAGTGGTGGGTACGGTAGGGTGAGTCAGTAGCAAACCTAGCGATTTGGTTGTAGCATGAAGACAGTTTTTTAAGATTGGTTTTATTCAGGTGGGAGAATAGAGGAGAGGCATAGAGAAGGGTAGATAGGAGGTGGGAGCGGGCAATTGTTATTCTAGCTTGTGGGGTGAGGTATGCTTTGATCCTGAACAGACTGCCAAGTTTTATATTGGTAGTTTTTATCGTTTGATTGATGTGTGCATCAAATCTGAGGTTGCAGTCGATCATGACACCCAATAGTTTAGTTTGGGTAACTGGGGTGATGATGGTACCATTATTAGCTATTATATTGAACAGGGGTGAGGTGGTCCTGTGTGTTGGGGTAAAGAGAATTAGTTTAGTTTTATTGAGATTTAGTATTAGGCATTGGTTTAGCAGCCAGTTTTCTACCCTGTTGAAGGTGATTTGTGTTATTTTGGTGAGTTCGGCTGGGGTGGAGGCAGTGCAGATCAGGGTAGAGTCATCTGCATATTGAATGCAGGTGGCCTCTGGTATGGCTGTGCTAAGTTCATTTATAAAGATGGAGAACAGAAGGGGACCTAGTATTGAGCCTTGGGGTACTCCTAGTCTGATGGAGAGGTGTGAGGAGAGTTTACCCTCCCACAGTACAGCCTGTTTCCTGCATTGTAGGTAGGACTCAAACCATTGGAGGGTCAGTTTATTTAAGTTGCTGGCCTCCAGGCAGTTCATTAGCATTTTGTGG
This sequence comes from Protopterus annectens, assembly GCF_019279795.1. NCBI lineage: Eukaryota > Metazoa > Chordata > Ceratodontiformes > Protopteridae > Protopterus > Protopterus annectens. The sequence goes on along the minus strand of NC_056745.1, from coordinate 1,053,175,270 downwards.
TCCACCATGTCAAAGGCCTTGGACAGGTCTAGGAAGAGAGCAGAGGACAGTACGTTGTTGTTACGATTTTGATTTATAGTGTCTGTGAAAGAGAGAAGGGCTGTAGTGGTGCTGTGATTGGGCCTAAAACCATGTTGTGAGTTGGATAAAAGTTTGTTTTGTGTGAGATATTTCATGAGTTGAATATGTACACACTTTTCCATGATCTTAGCTAGTGGAGACAAGATTGCTATGGGCCTGTAGTTAGACAGTTCAGTGGAACTGCCCCCTTTGTGAAGTGGTATGACGTGTGAGATTTTCCATATGTCAGGGATTATGGCTTCCAATATGGATCGGTTAATAAGGATGGAGATGGGGTATGCAATTGCATCTGCAGCTTTTTGTAAGTAGTCAGCTGGGAGGAGGTCAGCAGCCAGGGTGGTTGGTCTTAGTTTCCTAAGTAGGGTTTTGATGAGTTGAGTATGGACTGGTTGAAGGCTAAAGGAAGTTGTAGTTTTGGAATTGGTAGTGCTCGGATTGGAGCCAGTGGGTGAGAGTTGGTTAGCTAAAGTTTGGATGGTTTCGGTGAAGAAGGTGTTAAAGGAGTTGGCAATATCTTTGGGGAGCTTTGATTAGCGACAGATGGTTTTGGGGTGGTGGTTTGTCCTGGGTGGAGTAGTCTTTAACTCCCATCCAGAATTTCTGAGGTTTAGTTTTTTGAACCTGTTGTAGGCGGTGGTAGTATTCTTTTTTGTCTGAGGTTACTGATTTTTTTGCTTCATTTCTTAGTTGCCTAAATAACAGTTAGTCAGGTAGGGTTTTAGTAGTTCTGTAGGTGACCCATGCTTTATTTCTTAATGCAATTTTTGCCCTAGTTTCTTTAGTGAGCCAAGGTGCAGTATTGACCTTGATTCTACTAGTGCAGCTAGGGGCATGGAGGTCGAGAATAGTCAGAAATCTGGAGTTGAAGTAACTAACTGCTTCATCTAGTGGAAGGCTTTTTAGGGCAGACCAGTTGCAAGACTTTAGTTCATTGTTAAATTTTTGGGGGTTAAAGTTTTTATTACTTCTTATAGTTTTGTATGTGGGCTGATGCTGGTGATTAACCTTTAGTTTAAGTATATATGTGAGGCAGTGATCGCTTAGATCATCAGGTGTAGTACCTGACATATACTGATGTGGAGAGTTATTGATGAGTATCCAGTCTAGGGTACTAGCTTTGTCGTGTGATTTGTTTTGCCTAGTGGGTGTGATTATGGTTTGGGTGAATCCTTGGAGGTTTACATGGATTGCTGGGGATTGAGAAGAGCAAGTTTTCCAGTCAATGTTGAAGTCCCTGAGAATTATGGTTTCCTGTGGCTGGTTATTGTTGAGCCAGGTTAGGAACTCCTCGAGGGTGTCTGTGTTCTTCCCTGGGGGTATGTAGGCACAGACAATGTTTATGACTTTATGGTTGTTAATGTGTAGTTTTGTGGTAATGATCTCAGCATTGTTGAATAGAGGGGGTTGGGGGTTGGCTATGGTGACAGATAAAGTGGATTTGTAGAGTATTGCTACCCCTCCGCCCTTTTTTTGGGTGCGATCAAGTCTATGTATGTTATATCCAGGTGGCAGGACTTCATTATCCTTAGTGGTAGGTTTTAGCCATGTTTCCGTTAGGCATAGTATATCAGGTGAGTAAACTGCCAGGAGGGCATGTAGGTGTTGAATTTTGTTGTTTACACTCCTTATATTCAGGTGGCAGGCCAGCAAGGAGTCTAGGGGTCTATGTGCAGGGTCTATATTGGTTGGGGTGTTGGTGGAGGGAGAAAAGGTTGTAGTAGTATTTGGACCTGGGTTAGGGTGGATGTCACCATCCATGGTGAGGTTGTTTTTTAGCCTCATTATAAGTTTCCAGATCCTAAGTAGGGTACTATGATAGTACCTAGGTTTGGAGTAGATGTATCTAGGCCTGGTAGGAACATAATTGAGTAAGGTGGGCGACTGGGAGGGGAGGGGTTGAGGGATGTTATGAGTGGGTAAGGGAGATGAGGTCCTGAATCTGAAACTTTAGATATTCTTCTTTTCACCACTCAGTGTACATCATCTTTTACTTGAGCAGTGTAATATAATCACTAGAACTTAACCTCATTCACATGTGAAGACAAAAAAAGAACTGCTCACACAAACACACACACACGTGTACACAAACACGCACACACACACTTAACTCTCAAAAGTACTACACGTGTACACATTAACCATCCCAAAAAAGACATATAACAAAAATAGAAAATAAAAACATAAAACATTTAAAGAAAATCACGGTGATAGCCAGATATGAAGAAAAAGCAAATTTCCATGCTTTGCACTTTTTCCATACTTATTTTTAGTTATTAAAAAATTATAAACGATCATCTCTGAAAATGAAAGTAAGATGGATATACAGATTATTAGTAGTCTGGTTCAAAAGTATGTTTATCTTATACAGTAGGACTAGGGAAGTGTCTGGTAACTTGTGGAATTGCCTCTTTGTCACATAACTTGTTCCTTGGCCTTTCAGCACATCCATAACATAATAATACAGTTAAACAACAATCCACGACTGGGTGTGGGTATATCAGGATTTACCCACAGTTGGTGGTGTTTGATCATGTGATTAAACAACACCAACCATGGGTAAATCCTGATATAACCATACCCAGTTTTGGATTATTGCTATTAATACAATTACATTATTTAGGAAAGAAATTGCTTATATTGCTTAACTCATTCATTCTGGAGTAGCTCAGGAAATGCTGCCTCCTTAATTTCACCATAGGAACAACAGTGCAGCCTGAGCTCATTTTCAGAAAATCCATTTGTAATGTCATGCAGAAAACAAATGTTCATAACTCCTTAACTATAAGAGCTAAACTAAAAATGTAAACGTGAAAGCTGTTCAGCAGACACTAACCTTAACAACAATGTAAATGTTGATAGTCCGTATCAAAGGCATTATTAAATATTTGGCAAGGGATGCTGATATTGTGCATATTTTTTACCTTTTTGGAAAAGCAAAGCACAATATCTTGGCCAATGTACCATGTAGAGAAATACAATTTGTATTTAATTTGTTTGTATGGATGTCAGCTTTAAAATGATACCTTAACCATTACTGCAAATTGCTCCTTTAGGGAGATATTCACAGAAATATGATTAATATATTTCTCATAATTGATAAATAAACCAAGCATAATATCTCATCACCTGTAACAGAAAGACGCTACATGTTAGTGCACAAGTTGTGTGTCTCAATGTCAGCTTCAAAATGATGCATCATTTTTGCCATCACCATGCTCCCTTGCAAAGATATGGGTATAATAATGAGAAGTATTAGAAATGTATATTTTTCATAATCCTATAAGACTAAACAAACTTTGATATCTGTACATGTGTACAGTGCACAGGCACAGTTCTTTTACCATGTTGTAAGGAGTAACACTGTCTTCAAAATGAGGTATTGCTTGGCACGCTAACATGTTCCCTTGCAAAGTTATTTACCAAAATATGAAAAAAATAATAATTTCCATAACCTAAGTTCAAAACAAACTTCAATGTCTGTACATGTGTACAACATACAGGCACAGTTCTTTTACCATGTTGGAACTATCAATGCTGCCTTCAAAATGAGGTATTACGTAGTGCATTCAGATGCTCCTTTGCAAAGTTATTTACCCAAATATGAAAAAAAATTATTATTTTCATAACCTAAGTCTGAAACAAACTTTGATATCTTTACAACATACAGGCACAGTTCTTGTACCATGTTGGAACTATCAATACTGTCTTCAAAATGAGGTATTACTAAGCGCATTCAGATGCTCCCTTGCAAAGTTATTTACCAAAATATGAAAAAAAATCATAATTTTCATAACCTAAGTCCAAAACAAACTTTGATATCTATACATGTATACAACATACAGGCAAAGTTATTTTACCATGTTGGAACTATCAATACTGTCTTCAAAATGAGGGACTACTTAGCACATTCAGATGCTCCCTTGCAAAGTTATTTACCAAAATATGAAAAAAAAATCATAATTTCCATAACCTGAGTCCTAAACCAACTGATATCTGTACATGTGTACAGCATTAAGACCCAGTTGTTTTACCATGTAGACACATATCATTATAAATATACACATTGTATGTAGCCAACATACTGCTGAATGGGTATATGTAAAGAGAAAAAGCAAGGTAAGGACCGCCACTCCACTAATGAACCCAGGACAGGCATGAGACTTCAGTGGCATGCAAGGCCATCTGATCTGTCCGATACCTGTGCTGGCTACCCACTAAGACAGCTGAAACCACTACAGTCTCACAACCTCCTTCAGTGTCAGCAGTCTGGCTTACCTATGCCTTTTCTCTTTACATGTGTCCATTCAGCAATGGACCTAAGGGATTAAGTTCTGTATTATTAAGCCCTTCCTGTCATCTAAACTCTACACATGCCTGATAAAAGCAGAATAAAAGTATTAAAGGATGGTTACTGATATTTTCAATTGTACATGGTAGCACTCTTTTGAAACAGTTGTTCTTTCTCTGCATCTTCACCAGCTCATTACCACAGTTATTTGCCAAACTCAGAAAATATCATGTTTTACACAACACAATTCATAAGCAAACATAAAATCTGTACCCATGCACAGCATACATATAGTTCTTTTACAATATGAAAATGAAGTGTTACTCAGGATGTGTACAAGTTCCCTAGCACATTTTTTCCTGTATTGTAAAGTAGTGACAATGGTGTTCATAAATACAATAGGGTTTTACTTACCATACTGGTCTTATTTGATCATGGGTATTTTCCATTCTTATCACAAGCTGCATGTTACCAATCCTGCATAGCTCTCCTCACCCCATTATGGAGGTCAGTCAAGAACAATGCAATGCCCTCCTCAGGTGCACACCTTTCCTTCTGAACAGGTGAATATCTGTGGTGATGCTGTCATGGCAGATTGTGGATCCACCGACCCTGTGCATCAAGCCATGCATGAACCCATTCTGCAAACATCTGGCCTTGTGAGCTGCCCGTTGACTGTTTGCTGTTTTCCATATCTGGTGAGGAATTATGTCAGAGCACACAAAATTGCAACGTGGCCACCATGACTACAGGTGTTCAAAAATTGCTCTGATTTGAAACCGTAGCCTTCCGAGTGGTTGACTGATGACATCATTCCCTCCAATGTGCAGCACAAGAATGTCAGGCTCAGGGTAGATGGAACACTTCTCTTCCAGCAACTGCAGTACTCCACTCCAATGCATACCTCTTCTTGCAACCCAGTATACCTTCATACTAGATGTGGGGAAGCTCAAGTTGTAGTGGTTTTCACTTACAGAGGCATGGCTGGCAGCCCAGTGAATGTAGGAATGGCCACATACCCCCACATTCTCATTTGCTGTTCTCCTGCTTGTGAAGCCATGTCAGTGTCAGAAGGTGGATGAACCTGCACCAGAAAGAAAATGCAAACAGATTACTACTGATGTTTGAGAGATGTATTGGAAGACTACATATATATGTATATCATATGCATTACCTGGTTAGCCCATCCACATCTTCAGAAGAAATGCCCTCTAAATAAATGAACTACAGACAATGTATGCAGATGCATCACCCTATCTCCCAAAGGAAGGCCACTGTCATACTGATCACAAAGTGAAGTAGTCGGTCAGCCACGATTATATATATATATATATATATATATATATATATATATATAGATGTATGTGCGTGTGTATATGTATATATGTGCAAGTACATTATGTGCATACATATGTATGAATATGCACACATATATGCACGGATATATATATATATATATATATATATATATATATATATATATATATACACACACACACACACACACACACACACACACACACACACACACACACACACACAGGAAGAAAACATCAGGGGCTTTGGAGGATAGCTAGTTGATGAAGAATGAGGGGGTGGCTGGCAATGACTCCAGGCAGAGAAAAAACACAGTCTGGCTTGTGCATTCATCAATGTGATAATAATGACTTCTTCTTTCGGCTGCTCCTGTTAGGGGTCGCCACAGCAGATCAACTGTTTCCATTTCTTCTTGTCCTCTGCATCTTGCTCTGTCACACCAACCACCTGCATGTCCTCGCTCGCCACATCCATAAACCTTATCTTATGCCTCCCTCTTTTCCTGTTACCTAGCAGCTTCATCTTTAGCATCTTTTTCCCAATATACTCTGCATCCCTCCTCAGCACATGTCCAAACCAATGTAATCTTGCCTTTCTGGCTTTGTCTCCAAACCTTCCAACCTGGGCTGACCCTCTAATATACTTGTTCCTAATCCTGTCCATCCTCGTCACACCCAGTGCAAATCTTAACATCTTCAGCTCTGCCACGTCAATCTCTGACTCCTGCCTTTTTGTCAATGCCACTGTCTCCAACACATATAACATAGCTGGTCTCACTACCCTCTTGTAGACCTTCCCTTTCACTCTTACTGGTACTTGTTTGTCACAAATCACTGCTGGCACTCTTCTCCACCCACTCCATCCTGCCTCTACTCTCTTCTTCACCTCTCTTCCACACTCACCATTACTCTGAACTGTTGATCCCATGTACTTAAACTCATCCACCTTCCCCACCTCTATTCCCTGCATCCTCACCATTCCTCTATCCTCCCTCTCATTCACACACACATATTCTGTCTTAGCCCTGCTGACCTTCATTCCTCTTCTCTCTAGAGCATATCTCCACCTCTCCAGGGTCTCCTCCACCTGTTTCTTGCTCTCACTACAGATCACAATGTCATCTGCAAACATCATAGTCCACGGAGACTCCTGCCTGATCTCGTCTGTCAACCTGTCCATCATCATAGCAAATAAGAAAGAGCACAGAGCTGATCCTTGATGTAATCCCACCTCCACCTTAAAAGCATCCGTCATCCGACCGCAGACCTCACCGTTGTCACACTACCCTTGTACATATCCTGTACCACTCTTACATACTTCTCTGACACTTCTGACTTCCTCATACAGTACCACAACTCCTCTCTAGGCACCCTGTCGTATGCTTTCTCTAAATCCACAAAGACACAATGCAACTCCTTCTGACCTTCTCTGTACTTCTCCATCAACACTGTCAGAGCAAGCCTCACATCTGCAGTGCTCTTTCCTGGCATGAAACCATACTGCTGTTCACTAATCATCACATCCCTTCTTAACCTAGCTTCCACTACTCATTCCCATAACTTCAAGCTGTGACTGATCAATTTAAACCCTCTGTAGTTACTACAGCTCTGCACATCACCCTTATTCTTAAAAATCGGTACCAAAACACTTTTTCTCCATTCCTCAGACATCCTCTCACTTTCCAAGATTTCATTAAACAATCTAGTTAAAAACTCCACTGCCATTTCACCTAAACACCTCCATGCTTCCACAGGTATGTCATCTGGACCAACAGCCTTTCCGTTCTTCATCCTCTTCATAGCTATTCTTACTTCCTCCTTGCTAATCCACTGCACGTCATGATTCACTATCCGCACATCATCCAACCTTCTCTCCCTCTCATTCTCTTCATTCATCAACCCCTCAAAGTACTCTTTCCATCTGCTCAACACATTCTCCCCGATTGTGAGTACGTTTCCCTCATTATCCTTTATCACCCTTACCTGCTGCACATCTTTACTAGCTCGGACCCTCTGTCTAGCCAGTCAGTACAGGTCCTTTTCTCCCTCCTTAGTGTCCATCCTTTTATACAACTCTTCATACGCCTTATCCTTAGCCTTCGCCACCTCTCTCTCTTTGCCATGCACCTCATCTCCTTATACTCTTGTATACTTTCTTCATCTCTTTGACAATCCCACTTCTTCTTCGCCAACCTCTTTCTCTGTATACTCTCCTGTACTTCTTCATTCCACCACCAGGTCTTCTTGTCCTCCTTCATTCCACCACCAGGTCTCCTTGTCCTCCTTCCTCTTTCCAGATGTCACACCAAGCACCTTTCTAGCCATCTCTCTTACTAGCTCTGCTGTAGTTACCCAGCTATTCAGTAACTCTTCACTGCCACCCAGTGCCTCTCTTAACTCTTCCCTAAACATCACCTCACAATTACCCTTTTTCAATTTCCACCATTTGATCCTTGGTGCTGCCCTCACACTCATCCTCCTCTTCTTGATCACCAATGTCATCCTACAAACCACCATCCTATGATGTCTAACTACACTTTCCCCTGCCACCACCTTACAGTCTCCAATCTCCTTCAGACTGGCCCTTCTACACAAGATATAATCCACCTGTGTACATCTTCCTCCACTCTTGTATGTCACCCTGTGCTCCTCCCTCTTGTTAAAATATGTATTCATCACAGCCATGTCCATCCTTTTTGTAAAATCCACTTCCATCTAACCTTCTGCATTCTTTTGCTTCACACCATACCTACCCATCACTTCCTCATCCCCTCTGTTCCCGTCACCAACATGCCCATTGAAATCTGCTCCAATCACCAGTCTCTCACCTTGGGTACAGTCATCACCACTTCATCCAACTCACTCCAAAAATTTTCTTTCTCATCCATCGCACACCCAGCTGTAATAATGACTTCTAATTATGTGCATAACAGTGACAGCTGCTGAGAGTTTTACCTGAAAAGTGATAATGACTCAGTACTATATTGTAACTGCACTTATTGTTAATGTGACAATGACCTGGAATACATTATTGCAAAGTTATGCATGTTCAGACACAGGTGGTAATTGCTGCACATAACGTGTTGAGAAGGCATTCATTATATTACCTTGTGCAGTTGTTATGCACCACAGACTCATTATCATCAGTAAGGGGAAGACCTCAGTAATTCAGTAAAATAGTATAACACTTAGATATTACTTCTTCCCACTTCTGTAAAGTTATGTACGTCATAAAGCATCAAAACCTCAAAGATTAATGAGAAAAATAACTGCAATGTGCAATGTCCAAGTCTCTTAAAACTTTACTTCTTTTTATCCCTTGATGTTGCCACCACTGGTTAACTGACCCTGTCTGACAACATTATAATATAAAAAGTTGTCATTGACAATTTATCTAACAAGGGATAGAAAATAAATGCATTAGAGGCTGTCAAGTGTCATTATTTAGTCTTTTTATTCATGCCTTCCAGCAACTGACTGCCCTTCCTGAAATGAGACATCTCCATGCAGGAAGAACATGAGGTTACCTTGCAGGTAGCATGTGGAGAGAAGATGGGCTCTCCTTATTTCTGTACCAGCTTGTATTTTGCCAGAAGTCTTGGGAAAACTGTACCCTCCCAAGCATTAAAAAATGGCAGGTATGCAAGACCAGGTAAGCAGAACACATTTTTCAGGCACATACAGTGCAATGATTCCCGGAGGCAATGACACTCTAATGGCTAATAAAGCATTAGATGTATCACTTGCAAATCTCCAGTCTCCACAAGAGTGTTGTATAGCTCTTAGTAAAGTGGCCCAAAAGGAATCTTATATATAAGCACACATATATCAGTAGTTTTCACTCAATCAGGTCCTGTTTATATCACAAACAAGGTTTAAGTCTTTAGAATGGGTAGTTCTGGTGCTTTTTTTCTGTGGATATGCAGGAGGTCCATCAGAGTGGGGTCTGACAATGCTCTGTATGATGAGCCACAAACCGTTATAGAAAATGATGAGGTTTATATCGCATGGCATCACCCATTGCAAACAGTTCATAAATAGATGTGAGAAAACCAGGTGTAGTAGTCCATGAAAAGACAAAACGTAGCACTGCTGATTGAAATTGCTGCACCTACTGACTACAGTGTCTTACGTATAAAGAAATAAAAAAAAAAAAAAACAACTAAGGTTCAAAGAAGACAACTAAGGAAAGAGATGAATTGAAAACTGAAAATGTGATAGGCATAAATGGGTGAAGAGGCAACAGAAACAGGCTGCAGAGTGCTAGAAGAAGAGACAACAGAAGTTCAGAAAGGCCTTGACTTTATGTCCCTCCAGTATGGAAACACAAAATGTACCCAAAATATGCAGCAAGATAGATACCAATAGAAACAGCAAAGCATTGGAAAGTGGAAGGCTAAAAGTGGAGTACAAGAAGATATGCCAAACTTTGGTGAAGACTTGGTGGGAAAGAGAGGGGGTCAGTTTACAAGAAAGATTGGGAGGAAAGTGGACTGTATACAATGAACATTTAGGATGGAATATTTTTAGCTACCTAAACAGCTAGACTAAAAATGTAAAAACAAATAGCTGCATAAAAGTGTATACAAAACAGACTGATCCCAGTTAGACATTTAGCACATATGCCAAAAATGTTAAAGCAAGACATTTCATTCCCAACGTCCCATCTTCCAAAATGAATGCAACTGTCAGAGTTAGACCTCTCACTCATTTAGTACATAAACTGTAAAATAAGCTGTAAAATAAGCAAATTTCCTTTTCTTTGCACATACATTTTCATGAAAAATGTTCTTATAGTAGGTACACAGTGACAGTATGACACTGAAGTCTTCCACACAATTTTAACTAGCATTACATACTTTCAGATGACCCAGTTCCTTTTTCTTTACATGTATAAGTTGCAATATCCTTGTATAATTTCCATACTGTACAAATGTTCTCTCTCTCTTTTGTAATGACGACAAGAAGGACAACGATATAAAAAGAAACATCCGTACTTAATACAACAGAAAATACAGTTTTTAATTTAAAGTAGATGTTCAGAGGATTGCTGCTACAGTAACGCTTTGATCATTTGCTTGTGAGAAGAGAGGATTTTGCATTTTAGTGTATAATGAATTTGTAGACTAGAAGTTGGACAGTTGAACAATGTTTGTACAGTGGAAGTAAAATAAGTAAAACAATGGTCATGCCTCACAAAAGTTAGCACACACTTCCCTCAGCTTCTTGCTGAAATGCACCACTGTCACTAGGATTTCCTCATTTGGAGAGTGCTGCTGCCAGGGATCACTACCATTCCTTATGGACCACAAGCATGAGGAAAAATGTGGGCATTCCGTGAAAAAGTACAGTTGAGAGGGCTCCAGCTACCGCAACCCATGTCAATCTTACACAGACACACACACACACACACACACACACACACACACACACACACACCAGTACAAATTACATAGCATGGAGGGGAGAGTGATATCTTGGATATCTTTATGTTAGCTCTCTGTAATCTTTAAATACTATGCATTAATCATGAAATTAAAAAAATATATATAAAAAAGGAAATGGATTACAGTAAAAGCCCAAGCAGGGACAAGATCGTACGGCACCAACTGAAAAGCTAAATTGCAAGCCATTATCGGGCACAATTCTGCTGAGCTAATACTTCCAGTGAACAACTCGCCTGTACTCTGGGAAACGACTCCATTGTAGCCTTACTTTGCTTGATTTTTTTATCTTGCAGGCTCGTCGTAGTATTGCTTTTACTCCAGAGTCAAAAACCTGCACACACACTAAAAAAGGAAAGGAGATTGCTACTGCTAAACCCGCTAGTTATTTGAAAAGATCAAAGAAACTTAAGATGGGGGGGTGGAGGTGTTATGCCAGTGGCAGCTTGACATGGGTTAATCCGACGATTGTCTGACACCACTCGCTCCTTGCAATGCATAGAGAATTGGCTTACTAAGATTACTTGCATATACAACTGATTTACTCAAAAAAGTTAAATATGAACATCATGTAACTCCATAATGAAAAGTAAGTTGAGAAAGTACATGGACAAGTTCAGGTACTTTTTCAACTTATTTTTTAACAGTGGTGCTGCAATATGGCTATAAAGTTGGCGCTTGTGGAAGGGACTTGGCTGTAACTACATTTAATTACTAGCTTCTCACAGCGTACTCAGAGGTAAACACAGAGGCGCTGTGAGAAGGTACTCGGGGTTAATGAGTTAAGGTCTTTGTATAAGAAAGCTGAAGTGTTCCTCTGTGTTTTTCCTTGTTTAGTAATGTAGTCTGCATGCGTATGGGACTTGCATCCTCATGCTTGTACATTACATCAGTGCAGTACAGGAGAAGTAACAGAGAAAAGTAAATATCATTTCCTGTTTTTTGTTCTGTCAAGATTTTATGATGGGCATTGCAGAAATAGAAGGAAATTGGGTATATTTCTCTTACCGTATTTTTGAGAATATACCAGAATTTTCTTCTATTTTGCTCTGTCTTTTTGCATATTCCAATAGAAAGTCTGGCCATTCAATGGTACTGTAGAGGCTGGACTTTATTCTATTGGTATATGGTGGATTTACAACAAATAAACAAATTCCACCACATTTACAACAAGCATGCTGAGTAAGCTGCCCAATCAGCATGCTCATTTTTGAATACAAATGAGCCTTCGTTGTATAATTATCTAACACCAGACACCATGTATTCCACATAATGTAGACATCCTTGTAAAAAGTAAATAATTTATATGATGAACAAAAAAAAAAAGTTCTGCAAGGGAGTGCAGGAGGGGCTTGCCCCTAAATTTTTTCTTCTCTTTTTATAGTTTTTTTTTTTTTTGAGTTACATATCTCAGTATTCAAAACTCACTAAAGAGTGACTCAAACATAAGTCAAGTGAACATAGCGAAGTGGCCAAAACAACTCATAATTTTATTAAGGATGCCATTACTAAACCACTCGTAATTTTATTAAGGATGCCATCACTATTTAGATTTTTTACTTGTAAAGAAAAGAATTTTGGTATATAGGTAAAAATTGAAAATGCCTTCCACTTGTTTTATTAAGTGATTTAATGGATACCTTTATTGCTGTGTGCATGTTTGACTGTGTTTCTTTCCTCATATTGCACCTGAATTATTCACTAAATCCCTGCATCTTAATGCCTAGTCTTGGATCATTGTTTACATACCACTCAGATGAGTTTTTCAGCTGTTAATATTAATTAAGTCATTAAATAGTTATCAGCCAGTTATGATCCATTTTGCATTTAATATGCTAACTATGCTTTCATTTGCCTTACAGATGCACAGTCATATTTGTTTGTTTGGGACAAGAACCTGCCACATGAGATTCAGTATCTCAAAAAACATATTGAAATGAGACAAGAAGCATTTGTTAAGATGCGGAATTATTCACTAGATTAGCTCTTTGAGATCCAGGTATGATTCACCTTTAATTATGTTAATGGCTTGTCTTGCATTTGAAGTTAAAGATTTATGTGAAATTGAACTTGTCTAACTTTTGCATTCATAACTGGTTGGACACAAGTATACGTAAGTCTGAAATGTTAATCACACATGTTAGATCACAGAGCTGTGAAATAGAGCATGGTTTTAAAAATATTTTACTTCGTATTTCTTGTTTTGCACAGGACATGAAGCGGTATCACTGCGGATAAATGAAGATTCTCCAGCGATTTCATATGCATCTTTCAACCAGAAGTTAAATAAGTGGAGGGGGATATAGAGCATGAAACAACTTAAACATATTACACATTCATATAGCTGAGTATTGCTATGTGCACATGATTACCTGAAATACACTGCTCTGAAAAGTACTGTATATTTGTATAGTAATGCAAAACACTTCTTATACACAGATCTATGTATTATTGAACAGGAGAAAATAAGATACTCTGCATTTTAAGCAGGAACAGTTATATTTACGTAAAATCAGAATATGGAGGAACCTATGTGCAATGTTGTGCTAATCGAATATTTCAAATGCATACTCTTCAGACAAATCTCTGTTGATCAAATTGTTTTGTGCTGTACTGTTTTGTATTCTGACAGTCTCTTACTAATGTTTGGATTTAGTTTTGCAGTATGCACACAAACTGTTTTTGTTAGTAGGGATCGGACATGCAGTTTATCAAGGTACTATGCTGATTGAGAAATGGCCCTTTCAAAGACAAACATATAGTTTTATACAGCTTTCATTTTCTTAAATGCACATGTAGGCCTAAACATTTCAGAAATAGTTTCATGGAGAATAGTAACAATGCATGATACGTATTTCTTCTAGCATGTTATGCATGTTATGTTTATTTAATGGCAGACTTCAAATCTTAAAGATGTATACCTATTTTGAACAAAGAGCAGAAAAGATGGCAGTACCTTACTGTCACTTGGGCAAACAAGGACTAGTCAAAGTTTGGGTTGGTTGCCATAAGTAGTTCTAAAAGACTATCTGCTGTATAGCTTCACATCAGCTCTGCTATCACAGCTTTAAGGGACAAAATATTAGATTTTTTTTTTTTGCTTAAACTGTAGTCCACATGCAGTTAACAGAACAGAACCATTTTTGTTATGATGTCAGGTTTGTTTAGGGCTCAACTGCAGAAACAATTAAAGGAAGGGACACTGAACTTAATTCCACATCTGCTTATTGAAAAGAAAAACTTTCTTTGAGGGGTGTCAGGCATTAGGCATTTCTGTACTACATTAAAGTTAATGTGTTGCTTCAGACTATGTGGTGAAAAACATGTTAATGTAAGGAAAATGAATGACCCAACCCTTAAAGGAGAGCTGTGGGCAAAGTATTTTTTAAGTGTGCTCTCAACTTTTAAATAGAAGACTGTGAACAGGAAAGTTAGCAGCTGTGTCTGTTTTTGATATTTTGTAGCAACAACAGAAGACCTTGAGAGCAAAACTTAAGAAGTAATTTATTGTTACTGTCTCTTTAATACATTGAGTCATTACCCTGTGTCTTTATGCCCACCGCTGCAAAAAAAAAAAAATAGGTCCATTTTCTAAAAGAGGGAGAAAAAAAATATTCATAGGGAATCTTGATAGCAGGTATGGGCTACAGTTTCAGACTACCATTCAGAACATGGGATTGATAGTCAGTCACAAAGTTCCCATCTGTTTTGTGATTAAACATTTTCCTAAGAATGTTTAGTCTCTGAAGGATGCGTTGTGGTTTATAGCATACATGCAGGAAGGTGCAGCAGTGGGTAGACATCAGTGCTGTGTTTCAGCAAAGAAATTACTTGCTTGAAGAAGATCTGCAGTAAATACTAAAGGTAAAATGTAGTGTAACTGCGCCTGTGGTGATATAACTGTTTACACATATGTTTATTTGATTTAGCAGCTGAATTGGGAATACAGCTAAAAGTCTGCCTTAAGGGTAGACTTTCTTATTCCATATTGCGCGTTAGTATTTTGTAACTCCACCTTGCCATTTTTCAGTCTGTTCTGATGAGAAAGGATGTCATCGTGTTTGGAAAAAAACTTCTTTCAGCTTAATACTTTCACATCTGCTTTGATACTGTCCATGGTTTTCAGTTCATACATTGCATACGGATATATAGGGTTCATTTCCCCAGAATGCATAACACACATTTTTAACATTAAATTTCATCACATTATCTGAGGCCTACCCAAACAAACTTAGTTCTGTGGAGAACACTGCTCAGATACTTTAGAGGTCACATACCAACTTTTACATTATTCACATATTTACACATCAAACCAGTAATAGTGTCAGGAAAACTAGACATGAAAATACCAAACAATACTGGGCCCAGAAACGGGCCTTGAGGTGCACCAGCTGTTATACCCCCTCACCAAAAATAAATGAGCTATCTTTACTTTACCTTTCCTACCTGTCAACCAGTGCTAATCCATCTCACAACATATGCACTAATATTACTGTCCCTTATAATGGAGGTACTCTTATCATGGGGCATAGTGTCAAAGGCCTCTGACATATCCAAATAGACTACATCAGCAGCCACCCTGTCACTCAAAAGCCTAGATAAATATCCATAAAGGAAACAAGTTGTTGCACAAGACCTGCCTACAACAAAACAATTCTAGGCAATATCAAACTTCTCTCCTTAAGTATCAATAGCATATTTTGGGATTACCCATTCATAACATTTTCCAACAATACCAGTGAGAGTAATTGGTTTATAATTTTCAGCCATCCCACTATCACCACTGTTCTATGTATGCCATTTTCCAAATGGTAGGCACATAACCTGTTTCATATAACCTCTGGAAAAAAAAAAGTCAAACAGGAAGAGATTTCCACAATAACACTTGACAAAAAATTCAGTCATAGCATCAAGGCCAGCAGATGAATTGTTCCTGATCATTTTTAACAGATCATCTGAGATTAGCTAAAAAGAGAAGCACAATTTCTAATAACATCCATAGGAACATAACTCTCATTTTTAAGGAGGTTAGAATCTACAAAATGATTTAAAAATATATTTGACAAAAGGTTAGTATCAGAAACTAATTCTGAACCAATAGATTTAGAAGCAGCAGACTAAACATCCTTCGTGTAATGGTTCAGATCCCCAAAGAAAGTATTTTTATTCAGCACCACATTACTAGCTAACCTTATCTAATATTCTTTTCTTGGTATGCCTCATGACTGTTCTTAGCTTTTTTTTTAATAGCTTAAGTTTATGATTATTTTTTCAAAAACTCTTCTTCGTTCTTTTCTGTAAATGTCTAACTCTTCTAGGAAGTCTCTCCAAGGTTGCATTCTACCACAGAGATTTGTAACCCTTTGGTTTCAGAAGGGCAGTTGAAACATAATCATCAATCAGTTTGTAAAAAAATGTGACATTTTTCACAAGCATATTGAATATTAGTTGTTCAATTACCTCCCTTCAATTCCGTTCTAATAATTCTTTATCTTAATCAGCTCCATAAAAAGCATACCTAAATCCCATATAAATTAATGGTTTTGATTGATCTAACAAACTCATATTTCCAGAACATACTTAAATGATCAGAACCAAAGAGTTCATCAGTAACTTCAGAATCTTTAACTAATTCCTGGTTCCAAACATAGACAATATGCAAAATATTGTCACCTGAGAATATCCCAAACTTAAACTTCTATCAGCCAATTCACCCAGCACACCAGTATTATATCTCTGTGCAGTCCAATCAAGTCCAGGAGTATCCAAGTGTCCAACAATTACATCACACCCATCTCAAAAAATTCTGATAAAGATTTACTAAATCTCTTCAACTCAACAATAGTTTGATGAGGAGGCCTCTAAAGAAGTACCATTTTACAAGCTTGTCTCTCATAGCCTAGTTTAACTGAAATGATCTCAAAGTCTAGATCTTTCTTATGTAAAGTTGACACCAAACTACTTAAAACATAAACAGAGACACAACCTCCTGTATCTGTCTCCCTAGTCGTATGAAAGGCTTTTTATCCTGGTAAACTCAGAGGCACATTATTATCTGAGAACCATGTCTAGGTTACCATTACTACCTCATAACCACTACTGAACACGCTATCCTCCAAATAAGAAAACGTATTATTTAAACTTCTTGCATTACATAAAAGAAATCGAAATCTAGAAATGTTAAGTTGTCAATCTCGCCTTCATTCTTGCTGGATGGGTTCGGAGCCGATCCTCGGCTCCGACTCGGCACTTGCTAAGCTTGAGAACTCCTTTTACCAGCTCGAGGCAACCCTATATCCCATGATGCAAGGCGAGACTACCTCAGATCTCGTTTGCCGCTTCGCTAAAGAGGTCTCTTTTTTTGCCAGCTCAGGTGAGTTTTTCAATTCAGCAGTATTCAGGGGTAATTTTCCCTTTTTCTTAATTCTGTTAGTTTTAGGCTAGTGTGTTAGCTATTCTATAGTTCCCACCCTATATTCCAGTCCTTGGGGTAAAAAGTTAATTTTTCTCTGTTAGGCCTAAGCCTCCCAGTTTATTAATCCCTGTCAGTTTATGTGTGTTTTGGGGTTAATTGTGTGATTTTTGTTGTGTTTGTGTGTGTATTTTTCTTAGACTATGTCTAAAGAAGGAAAGGTCTCAGGCTTCAAGAAGTGTGACTCGTGCTGTCAGAAGATGTCTCTGACAGACGGTCACACTTCTTGTGTTTACTGCCTGGGGCCTTTACACCTGCAGGACTCCTGTGCTTTATGCCACTCCTTTAGCCAGAGAGTTCTGCAGGAGAGGAGGAACAAGTTGATCCTCCGTGGCTTATTAAAGCCAGAAGGTTCACCTACAAAGACTGGGTTGGGTAAACCTTCCAAGCCACCTAAGGTTCAGGCTCCGGTAGTTAAGCCTTCCTCGGTGGCTCCGACTCCTTCGGAGTCGAGATCGGCTCTGGCTGGAGCCGATCTTTCTACTGATATTGTAGTGTCGGTTCCTACTGGCTCCGACACACAGTCTCTAATTTCCTTGTCGGCACCGGCTGGTGCCGAGGTGTTATCCAGCATCGGAGCCGATAAGTCTTCGGCTCCATCTGGAACCGAGAGGTCGTCGGCTCCAATGGCTCCGTCCAGGAAGAGATCACGGTCCCCTTCTCTGGAGTCGATTCGCTCGGCTCCGAGGTCTCCTCTTTTATCGGAACGGAGTCATCGGAGCCGATCTTCGAGATCTTCCAGGCTGTCTGACCACGATTTAAAGAGGGTGGTAAGCAGGCTGTTGAAGTCACAGGCATTAGCCCAAATGCTCCATAGCCCGTCTCAACAGACTTCGGCTATTGCTCTTCCCCTTGAACTTCCTCCTCCGACTCTCCTCCAGAGTTCGGAGCCGGAGCTTTTCGGGACAGTGACCGTGTCGGCGCCGGGGCCGATACATCCCCTTTCGGCTCTATCGTCTTCGGCTCCGATCTCCTCCATGAGATCGTCCTTGGAGGGATCCGGTCGTCGAGTTTCCCTTGTTGGCTCCGAGGGGGTTAGTGGCATCGGACCCTTGTCCGACCCCGCTCTCCCCCTCGGAGCTTCGGCTTTGGTGAGCTCGGCACCGACATCGGCCTCGGAGCCTTCTCTTTCAGTGGAGCCGAGAATTCCTGTCTCTTCGGAGCGGGAGTCTTCTGGTCTCCCTGGGAGAGGAGCCTTTGAGGTGATGAGGAGTGTCCTGGCACCTGAGCCAGGTCTACGGTCCATTCCTTTAGCTCCTCCCTCTTCGGTGCCTGTTGATGTCTCTTGCCAGTCTCTTGCTCCCAGGCCCAGGGATCCATCGCCCCAGGTTTCCCCATTGGGAATAACTTCCTCTTCCGAGGTTTCTCCTGATCCCGCAGGGGAACCCCCGCGCAAGAGGACGTGTAAGAGGAAACACACAGACTCCCCTGAGTCTACCACATCGGATATCGACTTAGATGAGTCGGAGGGTTCCCCCCGGTCCCCCTCTGAGGATGTCTCCTTTTCAGACATCCTGGAACTCCTCAAACAGAGGGGGAACTGGCCTTCCATTGACCCCTCCGAGGATGAGTCGGTATACCTGGAGGCGTTTGGATCCCGACCCTCCACCTCCTGGGTGTCTCCGCCTTTCGACCCACTCATGCAGGTAGTGGCTCAGAAGGCGTGGGCAGCCAGTTCTGTGGAACCTGTCCCCAGGAGGCCATCCAAATTTATTACTGCCCCTTCAGACAAGCAGTTTCTTTCTAAGGGCGTCTCTGTGGATGCTATGGTGGTGGCGGCGGCCACCAAGAAGGAACTTGCGGATCCTTCCGTGCCTGTCCATCCTCCTAACTAAGACTCTAGGACCATGGATAGGTATGGCAAGCGGATGTTTTCTTCAGCGACCTTTGCTATGCGTTCGCTGAACTACCTTTGTCACTTCACCAGACTTCAAAGAGATATTCTCAAGGAACTAGGTGAGGTGGTTCAGGATCCTTCAGCTGCTGGGGCTCAGGACAAGATTGCCTCACAGCTAGCAATCCTAAATTCTTTAACTAACTCCTCCATGCGGCTCATATCCTATGCGGCCGATGGAGCGAGTAGAGCCGCAGGCACAGGAGTGGCACTTAGGCGTCAGGCCTGGATGCGGCTTTGTAATTTCGCGGACCCCTTCAAGGCGTCCTTCACCAATACCCCCTTTGACGGTTCGGCTTTGTTCGGTCCGCAGGTGAAGGAGACCTTGACCAGGTGTGAACAAGACGGCAAAACCCTTTCTGCCATAGGAGTCCATTTTTCCACTCCTTCAAGACCCTATCCCAAAGGTCAGAAAGGAGGAAAAATGTGGTTCCGCAAAGCCCAAGGAGTTATGCCGGACACACGTGGTCAGTTTATCCCCAGAGGCAGAGGGGGTAACAATAGCAGACACCGCCCTAGAGGCAGGGGGGGTCCCCAAAATCAGGGTAGCAGGGAGCCTCTTCCTGACAAACCCTTTCAGCATCCCTGAGGTGTTGCCCGACTGTCCACCCTTGGAGGCAGTCGGGGAAAGGATTTCGCTGTACCCATTAGCCTGGCGTTCCCTCTCACAAGACAGATGGGTACAGTTGATCATATCCGAGGGTTACAAAATCCCCTTCGAAAGGTATCCCGTACCTCACCAATCCCTTCCAGACATCTCACCCTGTCAAAGGGATTTGGCAAAACAGGAGGTCTCAAAGCTCCTAAAAAAGAGAGCCGTCCAAATAGTTCCAGCAGACCAAGTAGGATCCGGCATCTACTCAAGATTCTTTTTGGTCCCCAAAAGGACGGGAGATTGGAGACCAATTTTAGACCTGAGCAATCTCAACAGATTTGTCAGAAAGGCAAGATTCCGGATGGTCACGCTTCAGTCCATTCTTCCCTTTTTGGGCAAGGACAACTGGATGTGCTCGATAGACCTTCAGGACGCGTACTATCACATAAAGATACACAGACGCTCCAGGAGGTTTCTCCGCTTTCGGCTGGGAACCAGTCATTATCAATTCAGAGCCCTGCCCTTTGGCCTCACTTCAGCCCCCAGAGTGTTTACCAAATGCATGGCAGTGGTTATGGCTCATCTGAGATGTCAAGGATTCCAGGTGTTTCCTTATTTAGACGACTGGCTCCTCTCCGCCACCACCAAGCATCAGCTTCTTCTATGCAGAGACTTCACTCTGCAGATCTGCAAACAATTGGGAATCTCAGTGAATGTCGAAAAATCTTCTCTGCTGCCTTGCCAATGTATCACCTTTATAGGCGCAGAGCTAAACACCGTCAGCATGTCAGCCAGACTAACAAATCAGAGAATTCTGGACATCCAAAAATATGTTCGGATCATATTACTGAGCAACAAAGTCAGAGCCAGATTGGTTCTGAAGGTTCTAGGTCTTATGGCTGCGGCCATCGTACTTCTACCATTAGCTCGCTTCCAAATGCGTCTTCTGCAGTGGATGTTATTCACTCAGTGGTCGTTCCAGAGCCTACCCATGAGGCACGAAATTCTGGTTACACAATCGTGCAAGACTCATCTAACCTGGTGGATATCTTCTCCTCTGCTCCATCAAGGCCGACCTTTTGTTCCCCCAACTCCAGTTGCCACAGTCACCTCGGATGCCTCTCTGATCGGGTGGGGGGGGCATTATCAGGGCAGGATGGTCCACGGGACTTGGCAACCCACAGAATACCATCTGCATATAAATGTCCTGGAGATGAGAGCAGTGCTTTTAACGTTGCAAGCCCTCAATGACTTTCTTCCCTCGGGGACTATTGCAGTTCAAACGGACAACATGTCTGTAGTCTGGTACATCAACAAACAGGGCGGGACCAGGTCCTAACCTCTATGTCAAGAAGCTCTCAGACTTTGGCAATGGGCAATCTCCTCTCATTGGTTTCTGATAGCAATGCACATCCCCGGCAGGTCCAACCTCTTAGCGGACAGACTGAGCAGAGCTATTCTCATGCCTCACGAGTGGTCTCTCAAACAATCGGTAGTGGACGAGATTTTTCAGAAGTGGGGCACCCCTTGTTGCGACCTTTTTGCTACACCCCAAAACAGCAAATGCCCGGACTTCTTCACCCTCTTTCCCCTACCAGGCCATCCCCTGAGAGACTCTCTAACCCAGGATTGGCCCCGGGGACTTCTGTACGCTTTTCCCCCATTCCCCTTAATTCCACAGGTCATTCAGAAGGCTACCGTTTTGAGAGCCAAGTTGATTCTCATTGCCCCTTACTGGCCTTGATAAATTTGGTTTCCGTCCCTACATCGTCATCTCCTGGTGCAGCCTTGGCATCTGGACCCAGTTCCAGATCTTCTGATCCACCAGACGGGTCAACAGCACCGGGCCGTTCGTTCTCTCAACCTCACTGCTTGGTTGCTCCACTTCCTTCCCTAGCCAGGCTTCCTTTGATCTCTGACTCTGTTAGGGATATCATCATAGCTTCCTTGAAGTCGTCCACCAGAATGGTTTATACTAGCAAGTGGCGACGTTTTTCCCTATGGGCAAACTCCAGGCATATTGATCCCTTTACGGCGCCAGTACATTCAATTTTGGATTTTCTGGCTGAAGTTTTTCAGTCAGGATCTTCTTCATCGACAGTTAAAGTCCAACTGGCAGCAATTTCTAAATATCATGTTGGCTTGCAAGATCATAACATAATGTCGCACAGACTGTGCAAAGCCTTTCTAAGAGGCGTTTTTCTCCTAAAACCTCCAGTAAAACATCCTCCTCCACAATGGGATCTGAATTTGATGTTGGCATCCTTGATTTTACCCCCCTTCGAACCGTCTGCTTCATGCTCTTTAAAGTTGCTGACCTGGAAAACAATATTCTTGGTGGCTGTCACTTCAGCAAGGAGGGTATCCGAACTACAAGCCCTCTGTATCCGCTCCCCATACTTAATTTTTCACAAGGATAGGGTATCCTTAAGGACTAATTCATCTTTTCTGCCTAAAGTTGTTTCTCAAACTAATATTAATCAATCCATTGATCTACCAGTTTTTTTCCCTAATTATTCGGATAGAGCTGAACAAAAACTTCATTTTTTGGATGTCCATCGTCAACTCAGATATTATTTGCATAGAACTAAACAATTCAGGAAATCTGATCAGTTATTTGTTTCCTATGCAGAAAACAGGAAAGGTCTCCCAGTTTCGAAAGTGACCTTATCCAGATGGTTGTCTTCTACCATTTCTTATGTGTATTCGCTCAGAGGCAAGCAACTACCCTCAAAACCGAAAGCGCATTCAACCAGGAGCCTGTCCACATCTACAGCTTTTCAGGATAGGCTACCCATTGACACCATTTGTGCAGCAGCTACTTGGGCCAATCCTCATACCTTTGTCTCTCATTATAAATTAGATTTGGCCTCCAGGGACAGAGCCAGGTTTGGTTCCACAGTTCTCAAGAGTCTGTTCCATTGAGCCACCCAGGATACAGGTGCTAGGGACACGGTCCCATCCAGCAAGAATGAAGGCGAGATTGACAACTTAACATTTAGAAGTTATGTACCTACCATAACGTTCCATGTTAGTTGTCTTCTCTCGCCTTCTTTCTTGCGTCCCTCCCTCCTTCCCCCTGGCCTGGACAGATCTTGAAGGGCTTCTCTTTCTCATGTTTCTTCTCCTGAGTCTTCAGTAGAAAGACTCTATCTTAGGAACCTTTGCCTAGTTTCTTCTAGGCTAGTCTTCCTCTTCCTTTGGGAATAGTTTTATTTAGCAGGGTATTAGAGCTCCAAACGAGATCTGAGGTAGTCTCGCCTTGCATCATGGGATATAGGGTCGCCTCGAGCTGGTAAAAGGAGTTCTCAAGCTTAGCAAGTGCCGAGTCGGAGCCGAGGATCGGCTCCGAACCCATCCAGCAAGAAAGAAGGCGAGAGAAGACAACTAACATGGAACGTTATGGTAGGTACATAACTTCTAATTCCTAGCCAGACTTTCTGAAACTTTGGCGTGACTAAGAGTAAAAAACAGATCTTCATTTTCTGAAGCTTATTTAATAAATATTGGCTTTTACTATAGCTGTGATGCCTGTTATCAGAACCAAACACATTTTTAACCATATGCATGTCTTCCCAAAGATATACATATTCAATTATATGCATCAAACTACCTTTCTAATAATGTTTTTAAAACCCCTGGCCAGCCTAGAAAAAAAATTAAGACCAGACATTTGCAACAGTTGGAAAGGTTGCAGAAATACCTCACTAAAAGAATCACAGGTCTAACACAGATGCCCTATGCTGACCGTCTAAAAAAATCTCCAGCTATGCTCTGTGGCATATCGTATACTCAGAGGTGATCTCTGCTTAACATACAAGGCCATGTCAAACCCTGAGCTGTAGGACATGCTCCTCTTAAAGAAATCCCAAACACTCAGAAACACATGCTCCAGGGATCTAAACCTTGTCATCACAATGAACAAAACATGCTGGAGGGATAGGTTCCTGACCCAGAGACTCCCAATACTCTGGAATAGACTGCCCACACATGTCAAGCAGAGTGCCTCCTTGGCCCTCTTCAAAAGAAACCTTCACAGTTGGATGGGAGATAGGAAATTCACCCAGGGGATTATGTCAGTCGCCCTGCTAGACAGGGGTCCAGGGAGGTAAATATTGTGGGAATAAATATCCAGGGAATTGTTATGGCTAGGCTTGTATAGGCCCTAGGGCCGATAGTGAACCTAAATAGGAATAACATCACAAATAACCAACTCAAACATCCTACCAAATAATCTAAATGAAACTTGTCCACTTCATCTTCAACAAGTCTCTTTAAATAACAACCTTCAACAACTCCTTACACTCCTAACATGCAAAGACATGAAAATACATTGATGCAATATGCATACACATCTGCTCATCAGACATGTCCCAAACATGCCTCTAATGGATCCAGTAAGTCAATCACCCTCCCCCAAACGCACACATCCCCAAACTAATATCCCCAACCCTTAAAAGGATTCAAGAGATATTAAACAGTATTCCACTGTACAGCACATTTCCCAACCCTTAAAAGGGCTTGAAAGGGAAGTAAAGCAAACTCTGCTGTAAAAGAAACATGCCAAATAAACTGTCTGCTTGGTCCACTCCTCAGAGGCATATATTTAAAGTCTCAAACATGGCCCCATTTGGTTCAGTAAGTATGGTTTTGTGCACTTATCCACTGTTTGAGCTATGGTGATTTTTTTTCCAAGTTTGTGAAATGTTCATTTTTAATTTAATGCATGTAAAAAGCTGATACTTTTCTGGTTTGTACTCATCTTGTTCTAGGAGCAAAATACAGTAGATTTTGCACTGAGAATGTATTAACATATTGTCTGATTATCACACGTTCACAGTTCTAGATAGTGCTTAAATGTACTTAACTAAAGTATTGCTGTAAGATTACCATGCAGTGACTAAAGGAAATGACAGCATAACATCACAAACTGTAGTGTGGAAGAAGATTGCTGAGCTGTAAAATGTCACTGTTACATTCTTCATCTTCCGATTTAGGTACAATTTCAGTTAAAATTAGACTGAATAGCTTATAAACCACTGTAAGTAAATCACCAGTGTTCATGGCCTTGGAAAATATTCTTGAATATTTTATTCAGAATTTTTCACTTTGCTTTAAATTTAGTATATTATATATATGGGATAATAGAGATCATGTGAATTCTGGCTTTGACAATCATATAGTTCTGGCATTTAAAAAAATGTAGATATCTGACAAGAAAACTTACATAAAAGTGTTGTGCAGTATATACATAGACAGTTATTATATTGTTCATGGATGTAATAAAAATGTATATTTATTTTTATAGCTGTATCATTCTTATTTACCTTTTATGGTAGGTATGACCCCTGATAATAAATGCATATTTAAATTACATATTTTCATGGAGATTAGATAAAGGAGCAATTTGATTTTTTGTGAGAGGTACCCAGAGCAATGGACTTTTTGAAAAGTCTGCATCATACAGTAGCAAAGTCTATGCAGTTTTGTCTTCAGGGCAAGTCTACATGTATTCCCATGACAGATTTTTTTACTTTCTATTGCTATAGCAATAATGGACAGTTATTGACTGCATTGTAAAGTTGCACTGCTTACTAAGGCAGCACTGTTTCAGAAACTGAGATTCAATTCTTTGTTCTTTTCTTCTACCAAGGAGTTACTGACAGGTTCAAATGAGCTTTATTCTGGCTATTCCTAATGAAAAGGAACATCCCAAGGACACAGCAATCTTTTGGTCCATTTTTCTATTGAATGTCGAAGCAGAAGTGTTTTTGAGGATTGTAGCAGTGAAGTTAGAGAAGGTTATAAGCATATAACTATAGTAGGTAAGCTTCTTGGAAGTATTTTAGCTATTAATTGGGTCACCATGGTGTAGTTTTTAAATTTTGTTTGAAGAAAATGGGATGGATGGTGACTTGGCATGTTATGATTTAAAGAAGGCTTTTGATATGATAAAGTGGGATTATCTTTTTTGGTTTATGCAGCCTGCTTATTTGGGAGATATGTTAATGAGCTCCAGGCCTTAAATCATGTCATGGGTTTCAGAGTAACGCTTACCTCTGAACTATCCAGAATGAATAGGGAGAGGGCCGGCAAGGATGCCATCTGTCAATGATGCTTTCTTGTCTTGGTCATCGTGTTATTGATTCAACCGATATGGGAATGTTTGTCAGAAGTGGGTGGCTTAGGTGGTCTTTTAACTGTCTGCAGATGATTGCATTTAGTGCTGGAAGATATGAGTGTAACTATTAGTCTTGGAAGTTTTTATTGAGCTTAGGAAAGTGGATGAGTTGTACGTACATGAGTCTAAGTTGGTTATTGTATGTATGATGAACAGACAGTGCTATGGGGTTTAAATCCCGCCAATACCACTAAAATATTCTGTTTATTTATTTGACATTTGTTCACTGGGAAAGTCTAACTGGGCCAGAAAGTGCCCCTTTTCAGTGGAAGCCCTAGGAGAAAAGCTCCACAATCACAATCTTTCAAAAATCATTTACAGATATTTTAAATCACATAACTATCATGTTACACTACAAAATATTGCAGTGAAAAAATGCTGTAATGAGAAAAACATAGAACATATGTTTCATAGTAGAGTACAATAAAAAAGAATAATATGAGTCAGAGAAAATATGTGAGGAAAAAACTCATTAGTCATATTATTTGTTACATAGATTAGTATGTGATGAGACCTGAGACAATTCTAATAAAATATTTAAAAGCGATATTACAGATTACATGATTAGAGAGAGTGAAGAGAAATTGAATGATGTCATAGTTTGAGAAATGATGTTTATATTATGGTTATAGAAGGAAGAAGGATGGAGAGAAACAGATTATAAAAAGAGTGCAGGGTAGGGTGTCTTCGGATAGCTTAGTAGAGTAGGGAGAAAAGAGAGAGGTAGATGAAACATCTGCAGAGATGAAGTGAATAAGGTAAGGTAGTGGGAAAAAAGAAAGGATTGGAGTAGAAAGTTAGAAAAGGTAGTAAGGTGTGACTTGGGTTGTAGGGATTGAGTTCATAGGTTCATAGGTAGGTACTAGGCTATTGGCCCTGGGGCCTATACAAGCCCAGCCAAAAAGGTACCCTGGCTTTTGCCACCCAAGAAAATTATTTTCCTGTGCCACTGTCGAGCAGAGCCACAGAGGTGATCCCCGGGGTGAATTTCCTATTTTCCATCCAATCATCAAGATTTTTCTTGAAGAGTGCTAATGAGGAGCTTTGTTTGATATAGATAGGTAGTTTATTCCAGAGTATGGGAAGTCTCTGGGACAGGAATCTATCCCTCCAGCATGTTCTGTTTATTGTGGTGACAAGGTTTAGGTCCCTAGAGCATGTAGCTTGGAGGGATTGGGATTTCCTTAAGTGGAGCATGTCCAACAGCTCTGGGTTTGACATAGCTTTGTATGTGAGGCAGAAATCACCTCTGAGTAGGCAATATGCAACAGAGTAAAGCTGGAGTTTTTTGAGACAGTCAGCATAGAGCATCTGTTTGAGGCCGGTAATCCTCTTTGTGAGGTATTTCTGCGGCCTTTCCAGTTGTTGGAGATGACTTGTGAGGTACATACCAAAAGGGGCATTGTACTCTATAATGGGTCTAATGAGTGATGAGTAGAGGGGAACAATGACCTCTTTTTTTCTGGATGAGAAGCCTTTTGTGATGAGGTGTGCCACGTAGAAGGATTTCCTGACTACTGTGGCGATGTGATTATCAAAGGAGCGACTACTGTCCACCTGTGTCCCAAGGTCTGTTATCACACTTTCGGTGTTAAGTATACTACTGCCAATGTTGTAGTTCATGGGTACAGAGTTTTTACCAAAGGGGATGACAATGCACATTTTGGCATTGAGCTTGAGGCCATGGCTTTGACACCAGGCATCTGTCTCAGTGAGGCCCTTTTGTAGGATGTCCACATCGCTAAGAGTTTCGATTATGGCTCCTAGTTTGCAGGCATCTGCGAACTTCATTAGCCAAAGACCTTCTGTGTTAGCCTGTACTTCAGAGAAGTAGATACCAAACAGGAGAGGACCCAGGCCTGAACCCTGTGGTACTCCACTTGTCACTGGTCTGAAGTCGGATTTGGAGTCTGTTACTTTCACAGTGTGGCTTCTGTCAGTGAGCCAGTTGGCAACCCATCTTGTGACATAGGGATTTATACCTAGTTTAGTGAGTTTATCTATAATTCCAGAGTGGGGGATGTTGTCATAAGCCTTGGCAAGATCTAGATAGGCTGTGTGAACTACCTTACCCTTGTCTACACCTTTGGTGACTGCTTCAAAGAAGTCTATCAGGTTTAGGAGACATTATCTGCCTTTTACAAACCCAAACTGGGTGGGATCCAGAGTTTGGAGATTACCAATGTCTTTGTTTATAAGTTCCATGATGATACGTTCCATGGCCTTGCAGACCAGGCTCGTCAGGCCAATGGGGCGGTAGTTCCCGGGATCCATGGTGGCTCCCCCCTATGGAGTGGGATAACCATTGCTGTGCACCGTTCAGCAGGCACAAAGCCTGAGGTGAGGCTATGATTGAGCATGGTACTTAGGTGGGGTGCCAGTTCATTCTGTAGTTCATGTAGAACGCAGCCTGGGATGTTGTCTGGTCCCATGGATGCTGTGTTCTTGGCTTTGGAGAGTGTGTTTTTTTACCTGTGCAGCCATGATTACCGGAACTTTGCATTCTTCTGGTATAGAGATGGGCTCTTTAGGGGGTGAGAGGGGGGTAAAGTTAGTACTGAACCTATCTGCCAGGATGTTGGCAATATCAGTTGGGTCTGTATATTTAGTGCCATTGTGCTGTAACTCAAAGCAGATCTGAGTGTTGCCATTCAGATTCTTGACATAGCTATAGAATGCTTTGTGGTTGTCTTTAGAATCAGTGGCGATTTTGTTTTCATAACTAGCTTTGGAGGATTTTGTCAGGGATCGCAGCTTCTTACTGAGGCTGACCAGGGAGTATAATGAGTAAGTTCAGCCAGAGCAGGTCCATGATTTTGTAAACTATTCTTTATAGGGAGCATTTAAAGATGGGAAGGTTAGAAATAGTTCTGGTGGTTAGAGGTAAGGAATTCCATCTTTTGCTACTGAGTGCGAGTATAGGCTTTGCCTAGGGGATTTATTTGGTTTATTTATGGTGAGAAGTTGTTTGTCTTCTGATCTGAGAGTTCTTTTAGGGAAGTATATGTTGATTAAAGGGGTGAGAGATGGACAGGCTAATGATCTGTGTATAATTTTATGTATTGTTATAAGGTGAATGTAGGAGAGGTGGAGGGGGAGTTTCAGCTAGCTGAGGGTATGCAGAGCTTTACAGTGAAGTAAAGGAGAATTAATTAGTGGCAAACATGGCAGTTTTGTTTTAGTAGCTTTCAAGTTTGTTTTTATGAAGGATTGTAAATTTGTTAGAATTGGTGCCCCATACAGCCGGGAGGGCAAAAGATAGGTTTCACTACAGTAATTTTTGTGGGTGTACTCAAAAAATATTTATTGTTGTATAGTATGCCTAGTTTTTGATGGGTTTTCTTGATATTCCTTCGGATGTGGAGGCCAAATTTAAGATTATCATCTATTATGACTCCTAATAGTTTGGTATGCTGAAGTAATTTAATTTCAGTGCCATTTGCCAAAAGATTTTGAAATATGCTTTTAAAGAGTATGGGTTTTTGGGGTAAAGAGAAGGAATTTTTTTTTTTGGGAGTTGAATAAGAGTTATGTTCTTGTAAGCCAGGTTTCCATGGAGATGACAGCTTGTTGATTGATTTTTTGTGGAGGTGAGTTTAGGTGTTTGAAGAGCAGATGATTTATTTATTTTATTTATTATTAAGTTTACATTTGTTAACCAGGAAAGTCCACTGAACACAGGTCCTTTTTCACTAGTGGGCTGGGGAGAAAAGCTGTAGAAATTAACAAACAAACAATGACAGGTAATATCTAGAATAAATCTTAACATGTCTAGAAAATAACAGTCACAAATTCAGTTAGACATAGATCAAATAACATATAAGGTCAAAAATACAGACATAATACAATTAGTTTGATAGAGAAGTTATTACATCATTACTACAGTCACAAGAGTTAGAAGCTGACCACATTAGTTATGTCTTCTATCTAATAAAAGCATCAACATAAGATTATTAAGACTAAGCTAGAATCTCCATAAAGATTATTAACACTAAGTTAGAAACAACTATACATTTTTACTATATCTTATTTATACAGTACCATCCAAGAGCCTAGACCTATTAACACTACTTGAGGTGCAAGAAGAAGTCAGGTAAGAGAAGGAGTGTTATAATGTTGGGGGGGGGGCATCTAACCTGGCGTGGTACAGGAGCATACATAGTTGTTACTGAGATGGGCTTTTAGTGAATGTTTAAACTGTGTGAAGAAAGGAGTAGTAGTTATATCACTGGGTAGAGTGTTCCAGATTTTTGACACGTAATTAGAGAAGAGGGTGTCCTCTGCTGTATTATTTGATTTAGTTACTTTGAGAAGAAATCTGTTACTGGAGTGAAGAGTCCTATTATTAATATGAGGGTAAAGTAAGTTTTGTAGTACAGGGGTTTTATCTGGTTGATATAGAATTTTATGGGCCAGAGAAAGGTGACTGAAGTGTAAGAGTTGGGGGAGTTCCAATTAATTGAGCTGTGTTAAGGAAGAGCAGTGATGAGTTCTAAATGGGGAGTCTGAGCTGAATCTATTTTGTTATTGTAGGATTCAAGCTTTGCTACATCTGCTTTTCTAAGGTTGGTAAAAATGGGTGAAGCATAGAGGAGGGTAGAGATAAGGTGAGTGTGGGATATGGTTGCTTTTCTTTGGAGAGGAATTGTCTATTTCTGTAGAGGGTACCTAGTTTTTTGTGGACTTTCTTGATCTGGGAGATATGAATATCAAGTCTCAGGTTATCAATCTCTATGCTAAGGAGTTTGGTGTGTTCAGTGGATGAGATAGAAGTTTTGTTGCTGTAAGTAATGCTAAAAGTGGTACTAATGAGGTGGACCTAGTCAGTTTAAAGAGCAGCAGCTTGGTTTTAGCAGGGTTAAGTATGAGTCATATATTTGAAAGATTTGCTTCTATAGAGAGGAAAGATTGTTGTGTTAATGTGTGTAGTTCCTGTAGTGAGGAAGCTGCACAAATTAATGTAGAATCATCTACATATTGTATGACAGATGCATTGGGAGTCGAGGTGTAGAGCTTGTTGGCATAGAGGGTGAATAGAAGTGGGCCTAATATGGAACCCTTTGGCACACCAAGAGTGACTGGAAGAAGGGGTGAGAGTTCCTGCTGCCACACTACTGCTTGTTGGCAGCCAGCTAGATAGCTTTGGAACCAGGCTATAAAATCATAGCTAGAATCTAGATTCTAGCTAGAATCATCTGCATATTGAATCAAGGTGCATTCACAAGAAGAAGAATGTCAGTTACTGATAGAAATACTGTAGAGTAGAGGGCCAAGGATGGATCCTTGTGGGACTCCTGTGGAAGTAGGCAGATATGCAGAGATGGATCCATACCATTTTACCGCTTGTTGCCTGTTAGCAAGGTAGCTGAAGAACCATTGAATAGATGGAGAAGATAGACCCAGAGTGGAACGTTGACTGAGAAGTTTAGTGTGAAAGTCCATGCCAAAGGCTATTGGTAAATCTAGAAGTACTGCAGATACAAGTGTATTAAATTTGCAAGCTTTATTGACAGTGTCTGTAAATGTTAGTAATGGAGTAGAGATGTTGTTATCTGGCCAAAATCATTGCTGCTTATTGGAGATTAGCTTATTTTGTAAGAGATAGTGGAGAAATTATTGATGTATACATATTTCAGGGATATTAGACATGAGAGATAGGATGGCTATAGGATGGAAATATGTATTATCAGTGGAATTATCTCCTTTATGTAAGTGGATATGTGATATTTTCCATAAGTTGGGGACACAGGATTCTCCTATTGATCTATTTGAAAGAATGCTGACTGAATATGCTATTGCATCTGTAGCTAGATTTAGGTATTCTGGGGTGAGGTTGACAGCTGAGGAGGAGCAAGGTTTTAGTTTATATAAAGGTTTTTATGAGAGTTATAGAAACTAGTTGAAAGATAAAGTGGATGGACTTGCAAGATGCCTACACATTGAGTAACAGCTTAATTCTACATGTCCCAATGTGAAATCAGAAACTTAGCAGAGAAGTCCAGTGGACCTAAACTTCTTAGTAAATTTCAGTAACTGGCTAGTAAGTACAGTGTTTGGATGCCGGGATTAAGAAATAGAGAGGACCTGAAGGGAAATCAGATAAAAAGGTGATAAAGACACAACTGGAAAAAAGTACTGCAGCTGTTCAGCAAAAAGCAGAGCAAGCTCCAGACATGACTTTCAGTAACCTAGAGGAAAGTATACGGCAACTGCTCACAGACCTATTAAAAAAATGAAACACTGATGGGGTATATCAACTCAAACAGTAAAATGCTGGAAAACTGGAAGAAGCTTAAAAAGATGTTCCGATAAGGTAATAAAACTGCAAAACTCAGAGGTCAAAATGAAGAAAAGGTTGGCTGAATATGAGACCACACAAGAAGAGATGTTTTAAAAAACAGCAGAATTAGAGGAGAGAGCATGCAGGGAAGGCCAGAGATTTTCTGCTGTACCAGAGAAGCTGGAAGGAATAGACTGTATTAATTTTATGAAAGCACAAATAAGCAACTGGACTGGTATTACACAACGTGAATTGTTAATTGAAAGGGCACATCGTGTTTATGCTCCAGACCTGGCTATTAGAATGCAACCTAGACCTTTCAATAGTAAAGATGCAATCTTACCAGCAGAAGAAGTTGATTCTGACAAAACTGTGGCAGATCGACAATGTAATAAATTGGGAGATAGCAGAGTGTTTGTGCCAAATGACTACTCATTGTACACCAGCAAAAGAAAAGTAAATTTATTCCATTATTCAGGAATGTTGAGAAGCAGGTGTGATTTTCAAACTGCTGTACCCAGCTATCTTCAAAATATTTTCCCTGGAGGGAAAAAAATAATTTTTGATGAAGTACATGCTAAGGAAGAAATGCAAATGTTTCTCCAACAAAAAGTGAGCTGTGAAACTGAGATTCTGCTTCTTCTTCTGGGAGTAAAGAACACAGAGAGACTGTGCAAGTGAAACCTTTTCCAGTGTTTCAATGGAAAAGGCTTGAGAGAAGGGAACAAAACACAAGAGTTGTTGTGTCTTTCGGCTTTTCAAAAAACAAGAGTAAACTAGGAAAATCAAGAGTATGTTGAAAGTGAAGCAAAGACAGGAATTAGGAAATGGAGATGAACAGGAATAAAACCAGTAACTTGGAAATTGACAAATGTAGGATTACAAAGCAATATTTATATTTGTGAAATATGACAGATCAAGAAAATCTGGAAACATTGGACTTTCTTGAATGGTGTTAAACTTGTAAGGGACTCTAAAGCATATGTCCTACTTCATGTCATTAATGTTCAGAAAAATACTCAGGAGAGGGGAAGAGGATGGAGAATGTTAATGTAAGCAAAATTATTTTTTTCTTGATGGTATTATTTTAATACTGCATGATTTTCTTTGCATGCTGTAAAGTAACGTTTTCTCTGTTATTTTAAATGTAATGGGGATACTAATGTAAATAGGTTGTCGTGTTTTTTTTTTTCTCCCTTTTTCTCTTTTTCTCCTTGGTCAGTTTTAAGAAATGTAGGCAGTTCATAAGGGAATGACTGAGTTAAGGCCCTTAGCTTAAGCTAGTAAAAAGTTTTAAGAGAAAGCAAATAAATGAAAAAGCATATTGAATATTATAAGGCTTTTTTCTAGTAAACAAATGTATGCTTGGCAGTTTTGTGTCTGGTTCTCATGCCACTAGGAGACAATCTGATAGAAATAATTTGGAGAAAGATGCATTTTTATGTATGGTATATATATTTCTTTAAATGGCTTTTAGGAGTTGTATTTGTGGTTGGGAGAGGTTATGATGTCATAATTAACTGTGGTATTTAAATTGTTCCATACTATATTTTGATGTCTGAAGAAGTTCCTTCATTGTGAGCGAACGAAAGCGCTAAGAATAAATTGTGGATTTTTGAGCTGGCATTTATTTATGGCATTTTATTCTACTGTTGGTGGTATTCGTTTTTCTAAGTTGTTTGTGTGTCATGGAACCTGAAGAAAATGCTAACTCTCCTTCACTGTTCTCCCAAACCAGTGCCTCTATGGGTGACAGTAATTCCATTGGGATGTTAACACAACTTATTCAGCAGTTAACTAACTGGGTTGATGACTTTTCCAAAATAATTACTTTGAATGAAGTCCATTCTTTTTCTTCTGGAAGTGGCCATCTGTCAAGTACACGCACTCTGAGGCAGGAAAACAGCATCAGCCAAGGTAACTTATGTCTTACTAATGTTTGTTTTAGACCCCTTATAAATTCTAGAAATGTACAGGAAGGGGTTTCATCTGGAACAGATAATGGCATGGCTAACAATAATAATCTTGCACATAATGTTCCTGGTAGTATCCCTCTCCTCAATGACTCGCTTAATGCTAATTCTACATTTTTTACTCTGCAAGCTGAAGGGACAGTGCTTAACCAAACTACAGCTTCTGAGTTAAGGGAAAATGTCATTATTTCAAATTTAAAAGACTTTGATTCAAAGCTGATAAAGTACAAAAAGCTTCAACTTGAAGTCACCTACCTCAGAGAATATATTCAAAGACAGCACATACCCGAGGTCTCAGACAGTGGCGATAACCTACTAGGCTAATCCTGAACTCACCCTTTCACTTAGATTTATTGAGACTGATCGCTAGGGAATTGAGTTCTTAGAAATCCTGATTAAACACTATTCGAAACAAATGGATGGTTTGTAAACTGAACTTGGTGCCTTGGAACAGAATATTAAGTTGGATGTTAACGTTTTAAGGTACAAGTATGATTTTTGCTGTATTTATAGTAACATAGACGCTGCCATTGACAAACTGAAAAGGGGTAAAATAAAAAAACTTGAAAGGGATAGCAAAGAATATAAACAGGGTATGTCATACCCACCTCCACCCCTTTCTCAGCAAACAAACAATCTAAACAACAATAATGGTATTAATTTAGAGTCCAACAACATAACTGAAAGCTCTATAGATAATGAAATACAAGAGGAAGAAGTAGACACCCCCTGCAATTGGAGTAGCCGACTTAGAAACAGAACACATCAAAATAATGGTGGATCTGAGCAGCAGGTTTTTCGGAGGGGTCAGCAGCAACCTTCAAATTCGGTCCAAGGCAACAACCAACACAACCAGAGGTCCAGGAGGCAGAATGGATGGAGGAGGTAGCAGACCAGGGCTTTATTGATGGAATGGATCAATAATGGTTCATCGTGTCAGCTTCTGCAAAAAACACAAAAGGTGACTTTGTAATTTATAACTATACTGACTTTATCAAACCTGCCTTGATCGAGACTTTATCAAAGGGTTTTACATTTGAGCCTTCTATGAGGGCTCATTTGGCAGACTGCTTGATTTAAAACTCTTTTGCTGAAAACTGAATCCGCAACTGCTTTTTGGAAATACTTTGCCCACACTTCTAAACTCTAGTGTTTGTAACCCCCCACTTCAGCCAACCATTAATTTATTTGAGAAAATATGCGAGGCTGACATTAGATTTTTACTGAATACACCTATGGGGAAGAGGATGAAGAACAGGAATATTGCAACAACAGACCTTAATGATTTGTATGATTTGAGAATGGCAGGGGTTAGAGTCATGCGACCTGATAAAGGTGGGGGGATTGTTTTTATGTATGAAAAGGATTACAAGATAAAAATTAGAGTCACACTTGAAAATGAAGCATATGAATGTGTTTCATTGAATGAAATGAACAAGGCATATCAAAATGTTAGAAATGCTATTAATGATTTGTTCCTTGTAGGTTACATAGATGTAAACACATTTAACTATTTAGACATGACCGCACCTGTTACACCTATTTTATTCAGAGTTCCCAAGATACACAAAGGTATCCATAAGCCACCATTTAGGCCTATTATAGATAATAGGAATTCCATCTCATATGCTTGTGGAAGGTTCGTGGGCCAGAAATTAAAGAAATATCTTGAGATAGAGGCCCAAATATGTAAGGACTGTTGGAGTTTTTTAGAATCCATGAACAATTTAGAATTCAACCAAGAGTATAATTTTTTGACAGTAGATGTCAAGGACCTCTGTACAGTCATTCCACAAGAGTTAAGGATGGAATGGACAAGGGAATTCCTGTTGGGTAAGAGAGCAGCAGGGGATGAACTAAATTTGATTTTACACCTACTCAAGTTAATTCTTACTAATAATTATTTCTATTTTGATGGGGATTTGTTACTTCAAAAAACAGGTGTGACAATGGGCTCACCTTGTGGGGGAGCCTTTGCCAATTGTGTGGCCCATTGGGAAAAACAGATATTTTTCCAACATGAAATTTACAGCAAGAGAATCCGTTGGTACACTAGGTACCTGGACGATGTGTTCCTTTTATTTGAGGGGGACTTAAGGGATGTCACAGAATTCATGCAAGTCTTATGTAACATGATACTTTTTGGATTTCACATTTCACTTTGAGACTCAAGCAATCCCATGTTTGGATGTCTGGTTATCAAAAGACATAAACAATAGTAGGTATATAGCTATATTTTACAGAAAGCCTACATATTCAAATGACTTCTTCCACTTCAGTAGCAACCACCCCTTTCACCAGAAAAAGGCTGTGGTAAAAGGCCAGTTGGTCAGAGCAGCCAGAATGACAACTCTGGATTCAGATTTCAACAAGGAGTGTTATAATTTAAAAGGGATGTTTTTCAGGAGAGGTTGCCCCTCTTTTTTGCTGGATGAGATCATTAATGAGGTTGGGAGAAAAGAGAATCAGGACATTTCTTACCTATATTGAATAAAGGGTTAGTTTCATCTGAACAAGGAATACTTTCAAGTATTATTCCTAGTGGGAGGGGTGAAACTACTGACAAACTTGATTACAAAATCAGCTTTCTAACAACTTTTTCAATTGATGCCATTGACCTCAGGAACATATTAAGTAAGAAATGGGGTCTGATAAATGATGACAGTAACTTAAGGAACAAACTTGGACTAGAACCAAAGATTATTTTTAGAAAGGGTTTTAACGTGAAATCATTATTAAATAAAGAAATAAGGCCCTATGTTCCCAATAAGGGCATGAAGAAGTGTGGCAGATGCCCTATATGTAAATATGTAAAAATAACCTGCTCAGTGAATATAGGAAACATAAAATTTATCTTGGCAGGGAAATATGATTGTAACACAAAGGGAGTTATTTACCTAGCAAGATGCCAACAATGCCCTGTATTCTACATTGGGAAGACAGAGAGGCAGTCTAAACAAAGGATTTATGAGCATCAGTATGCCATCAGCAAACAGGATAAAAATAATGCTTTAGCTAGACACATATTGGAACAAGCTGATCACTGCTTTCACTACACTATTGTTGAAAAAACAGAAGTTAGCCCTGGGGGGACCGTGGTCACTAAGGCTCGAGGAGAGGGAGTTATTTTGGCAATTGAACACTAATGCTTTTTCCTTCCCTGGCTTAAATGATACTTGCTCCTTAAAATGTGTCTTAAAACTAAAATCTTTAACCAGATAAAAATATTGACAGTGACACATTTTTTGTTTATTTTTTCAGTATGTGAATTTTAATAATTATACATATATATTTTAATATATGCAT
Source organism: Protopterus annectens (assembly GCF_019279795.1). Classification (NCBI taxonomy): domain Eukaryota; kingdom Metazoa; phylum Chordata; order Ceratodontiformes; family Protopteridae; genus Protopterus; species Protopterus annectens. The sequence goes on along the minus strand of NC_056745.1, from coordinate 1,053,137,440 downwards.
TTTTATGTATGGTATATATTTCTTTAAATGGCTTTTAGGAGTTGTATTTGTGCTTGGGAGAGGTTATGATGTCATAATTAACTGTGGTATTTAAATTGTTCAGTACTGTATTTTGATGTCTGAAGAAGTTCCTTCATTGTAAGCGAACAAAAGTGCTAACAATAAATTGTGGATTTTTGAGCTGGCATTTATTTCTGGTATTTTATTCTAAGCTTGAAGACATCTGTCAAAAAAATTAAGTTCCGTATGGTCACGCTACAGTCCATACATACTTTTTTTAAGAAAGGACAATTGGATGTGCTCAATAGATTTCCGGGATGTGTACTACCTCATCAAAATGGCCAAACCATCCAGAGATCACCTACGCTTTCAGCTGGGGGCCAGTCATTATCAGTTTTGAGCTCTGCCCTTTTGTCTCACTACAGCCCCAGAGTGTTTACCAAATGCATGGCAGCAGTCACGGCTCACCTGAGATGTTTAGGAATCCAGGTGTTTCCATACCTAAATGACTGGCTCCTCACTGCCACCACCAAGCATCAACTCATACAAGCAAGGGATACAGCCTTAAATTTCTGCAGTCAATTGGGTATTACCATAAACTCAGAAACATCTGCCTTATCACCATCCAAACATACCGTTTTTATAGGAGCAGATCTCAACACCGCCTCCATGACCACAAAGCTTCCACCAGAAAGAGTTTGTGCTCTATGAGAACAAGTCCTGAACCTTATCTCAAAACAAAAAGGCCCAGCTTCAGTGGTGCTCAAATTATTAGGAACAATGGTGGCAGCAGTCATTGCAATTTATATGAACTGAAGGATTTTATCTGAGATGGGAAGATGGCAAGAGTTAATCGAGATAAGCTGATTCTTCCAATAGAAGAAGACGGATTTGGAGTACCCACTTTGGAGGGGTATTTCCAACAGCATAGTTAAGGCTCTCATAGAACAAGCAGAAAACTATAATTCAAAGTGGAAAGGGATGATGATGAAACGAGCGGGCTGAAGAAACAAGGAGAGACTGGGATTTTGATACAGACCTTTAAGGAGAATAACAGTACTTATGTAGAATATTATATTCATAAAGTAGCAAAGTATTCTAAGAACTAAGCCAACACGGGAGTGGAGAAAGGAGATTCTGCCACTATGGGTGACTGCAGTTAGGGATATAGACAATAGGCAAGAGGGGGCTGAAATTTCTTAGAGAAAACTGGCAAAGGAGCCAAGGTATTGGGAGCAAAGTACTAGAGAAGGGAAGGTAATACAATGGAAAGACACCAACAATTTGGATTGGAGGTTATAGATTGCCTTGCCTGTCAAGGATTGATACTAGAGTATAGGCAAAGAGAAAGAAATTCGAGGATCCTAAATGAAAGACCAGCGCTGGTAGAGTTTTTGTAGACTCTAGAACAGAGCTGCCATTAAAAAAGGAATAATTAGTAGAGTATATAAAATATTGCATTCATAAGAATCAGTCAGAAGATGTTAGAAAGGATTAGGAAGAGAGCTTGGATAAGCAATTCACAAAGAAACAATGGGGCGTTATATGTATGTCTCCTAGATTTGCAACAAAGTCTAGAAGTTTTAGGATCTTTGCTTGGAAGTGTTTACATAGGTACTTTTATAACCAAAGTAGACTCCAAAGAATTTTTCCTCAGCTAGACATTAAATGTTGGAGGTATGATGAGGAAGAATGGGGTAACTGAGAACATATTTTCTGGGAGTGCAATGAGCTGACAGACTTTAAAGATTCCCTACAGACTACTTTGTCAGAGATACTGTGAAAATAAATTGGTGTAACTAAGGAAATGATTTTTTGAGCTATAATGCAGAATTGGAATTGAATAGACATAGTAAGGCTTTGGTGAGTCTAATTATGGTGGCTGCCCAAAAAAAAAAAAAGTTACTAGAAAATGGAAATCAAAATCTAAACCAACTTTACTTGAAGTAGCGAATGTAGCAACAGAGATAAAACAACTGTAATTGGGTCTTTAGAAAACAGTTGGAACAACTTACATAGGAAGAAATGGGAATTGTGGGAACAATACATGTAGAGAAGGAGGAATGAGGTTTAAAAGAGGGCAGGATATGAATGAGCTATGTAATGTTTGACTGACAATGACTGGATATTTTATAAGGGATCTATAATGTTTGCAACTGCAGTTGTGTCAACTTAGTTTGTAATGTATAATGTCTGCAACTGGAACTTTGTCAATATGGCTATGTTTTCATTTATATAAATGTACTATTGCCTATGTCATATGTGATAATTTAACAAAGATGTTTCTTGTTAAAAAAAATGGTAAAGTGGGTGGAGTTGCCTGTGTATGTATCAGAGAGGTTGCAGTTTGAGTTTTGTGAAGGAGATGTGCTAGGATCTAAGGTTGGGGAAGTTAGCTGTGTGGAGGAGATATGTTAGGTGAGTTTGAGGTTAAGTTGGCTATGCAGTCTATGAAATATGTATTGAAATAGCTTTTTGAAGAGGGGGGTGTCTGAGTATGGTCTTGGATCCTTTTTTGTACCTTGGTTGATGAAAGAGGATATGGAGGACCAGAATATTTTAGGGTTGTTTTTATGGCTGTCTTGTAGGTGAGTATAATAAGACTTTTTATTTCTATTAACTTGTTTCTTGACTTGGTTTCATAGCTGTCTGAATAGTTGGCAATTTTTGTCAGTTTTATCAATTTTATTCTTTTGCCAGTTAATCCATATTTTGTTTCAATCCATACTTTCTCTGTATTTCATAAGGAGTTTGCATTGGTTGGTGAGACATGGTGTGTGGCTGTTTTTAATTTTTTTTGTACACTGTGGGATTAAGGTGTTAAGAATACTTAGAAATACTGCATCGAATAATTCAGCTGCATCATTTAAAGGGAGTCTTTTTAGGATGGACCATTTAACTGCTTCCAGAGCTTCAGAGAAAGTTTCTTTGGAGAAACTGGAGAGATTATGGGTGGCTTTGAGATTATGTTCCTTTGTTGTTTGTGTAATACTCCTGTGAGTATAAGCTGGCAGGTAGTCAGTGTATCAGGGGTAGACTGGTTACCTGAATCCAGTTCAGGATATATTGTTGGTTTTGCCATATCTTGTTAGTGTATTAATAAGTTGTACAGAACACACAACAGAGACTTAATTTAAGCATTTTTTTCAACTTTAATACACCATGCAACTCCATCAGAAAATATCTCCTTTAACAATTATCATTAAAAAAGTGCTTCTTAAATGTTTGTTAAGATATAGAATCGTTTGACTTTGTTTATTTAAATAAATGTATTTAAATTATTCAACATCGATGATTAATTTCTGAGTAAACAAATATAAGCCTTTTTAAAATGTTTTTATTAAGAAAGTTATGTGATTCGTGACATTTATTTTTGATTGGGTTATATGTGCTTGGTGCACAAATACTTGATTATTTAAACATGATAATTTTTAAAGGAGATATTTTCTGATGAAGTTCCATGGTGTATTAAAGTTGGGATGAAAGCGCTTAAAATTAAGTCTCCTCTGTGTGTTCTTTACATTTTGTATTTTGATGCAATGCCTTTTACTGCTTTGGAGTGGTGTTACCAAGGTTTTCAGTTGTTTTCATTACAAAGTTTCCTTGGTGTCAGTGGTGTGGTGGTGCTATTATTAAGTTGATTGAAACCAAAGAGGTTCATGCTGTTGATTGCTGAATGTGCAGATAAAAAATGAGAGTCAATGTTTACATCACCCAGGAGGATAATTTCATTTGTGATTGTATCTGCTACACAGGGTAGTATGTTTTCAAGTATTGGAATGTTCTGTTCTGAAGGGATATATAGCATAACAGTGCATATGCTCTTGGTTCTGTCAGTTTTAGGAAATTAAATTAGGATTTCTGCTTTTCCAAAATTTGGGACTGTGTCCATATAGGGAGCTACTGTGAGCATATTTGGCAAGATTACATCTATTTCACCTGCTTTTCTATGTTTTCTATCAAGCCTAATAATGCTGTAACTAGGGGATCGTATTTCAACTTCTTTTATTTTGGGCTTTAGCCATGTCTCTGCTGTGGCTAGGATGTCCAGTTGTGTTGAGTCATCCAGGCATAAAAATCTGTGATTTTGTTGAATATTCTCCTAAGGTTTAGAGTGACTATTTTTAAACTTTTAGGGTGTATTCTTTGGTTTGGGGTTTGGTTGGGACCTGGGTTGGGTGGATATCAACACACTAATGTATAGTGGAGAAAGATGGTTTGTTTATTTTGGTATTTTTAGCAGAGATGGGTGGAAGAATTACCTTGATATTGGGACTGACACTTTTAGTATTTTGGGATTACAACAGTGGAAAGGAGTTAATGGAAATAAGCTTGAAGAGATCTTTGAGTGTTTTAAGTAGCTAGTGGGAAGATGGCTGATACGTGAGGATGGAGGAATGATTGAGGTGTGCTTCTTTATTAATACTAATGTTGGGAATGTTAGGAATGAGAGGACAAATAAGGTGAGGGAAACAGCATGGTCATTGTAAAAATCTTGTGGTATGATCAAGTGAAGTAATAAGCAGTGATAATACTGCTGAGAATAGGTAGGTTTTGATGGGACAAGAGCAGAGTGAGATTTGAGAAGCAATTTATAACAGAATGTGTGGGGTATGGTATAATGAGAACTGTTTGTGACTGGATAGTGCAGTTAGGCTCAGTTTAGGAGGATGAGTAGAGGAGATGGAGTAAGTGAGGTATACTTTTAGATGTAGTGGAGTGGTTGGGACTTGAAGGTAGGGTAGATGAGCAGAGTAAAACCTGAGTGCAGCAAGAGCTGAACAGAGCAGGTTGGCCCATGGTGGAGTAAGTACCAGGAAAAGCAATCTGCAGAACTGCAGGAGGTAAGGCCAGTCCTGATAATTTTAAAAAACAGTAACACAAGCTGCTAAATTACTGTTAACATACAATTTAACTGCAACAGGCAATATTTTATTTATTTATTTGAAATTTGTTTATTGGGAAAGTCCAACTGGGCCAGAAAGTTCCCATTTTTAGTGGAGGACCAGGGAGAAAAGCTGTACACTATTGCAGTGACTTTGGCTTGAAATGCAGCTATAGTAGCTTGAGAACAACTGAGAGGAGGGGAAGGTCAATAAGGTAATTCAATAGATAGAAGTTACTCCCCCAACACAGATGGTTTTCCACCAAAAACAATCAGTGAGATAGAATGTTTATGGGTACAAAGACAAGGCTTGAATTCTAAATACTTGGCATGAGTCACAGCATTTAATTTTATTGTTATGGGTTTTTAATGCTTTTCCAGGGAAATGATACACTGCTAGAGTAAACTATGCAAAAGTGTCAATTTAGCTTTACCTTCAGCAGTATAAGGCCTGCGGGTTGTCCCTCCAGCAGATTCAACAGTACAGTACAGAAAACACTGATACAGAAGTTAGGGAAAACAAGATATTTCATCAAGTTTAGTTTGATTCTTGGAAACTGCCGTACATAGGTTTTAACTGAAGCTATTGCTTCTTTTATATTTTTGCAACTGAGTAAATTCAGCTGTACAAGTTCCCCTGGTAGCGAGATTATGTTAACTTTTGCAGTAGGAATTGTCAAACATACGTATGCACTCAATACATGGGGGAGATTAAACTAATTGGGATTGTTTGATGGTTATACGGGTAGGTAAAGTACTATTTGTCCTTACTCTGCTGCTGCTTTAAGTGATTGGCCAACATAAGTAGTGCACTATGTTTCACAGTTGTGCATTTCTTGTTTATAGCCTATAAACGGGAAAATAATCAGCTAACAGGAGATATATTTAGGTATGCAAGTTTGGGATTACTAAAATAGAGACTTCCACAGTTTAGAAGGACATCTGGAAAATAAAGTAGCTAACAAGAAATATGTGTTGGTAAGCAAGTTTGGGATTACTGATATGGAAGTTTACAGATTTTAGGACAGGTAGAATGCCTGTACCAGTTAGTTCCCACTCTTTGCTACACAACATACAATCTGTAAATGTGACATTTAAGCACTTTAGAATAAGCAGCTTGAGATTTAACATATATGAAAAAAGTAGGCAATGACCCAACTCTTTTCACAAACATAACATCTCATATTACTAACAACTGACTAGGCTAGCCAGTAACTGTGTTGTTCATAAAACATAAAATCAGGTACTACAACTGAAACCTTCAGCAGAAGCCAGTAAAAATAAATAACCAAATGACAACATGCTAGAAACTTACTTGTTGTAACTATGCATTCCATAAAGCAAAAAGGTAGGTGTTTTCACTGAATCCTAGAACAAAAAGCCATCAGAAACCTGCTAACATATTTACTAGACATTAACAGCAGAAAGACGAAACTAGCCAGAGTTTAACACAGAAGAAAAATGTTAGGTGCTACCACTGAATCCTATACCAAAAAGCCAGTAGAAACTTGATGCTGTATTTGCTAGATATTAACAGCAGAAACATACAACACTTAAGCCAGTTTGTAGCATAGCAAAGTTTATTTGTAATTGCTTTCTATTACAAGGTTGAACCAGAACGAAATTATAGACCATTTCTGTTAAGAAATTCAAAAATGCAATGTACCTTACTGTAGAGTGAAGCAACTGAATGGAGATGAGTTCACTTGGGTAATGGGTTAGAGAACAGATTTTGAATTTGGAGCCACTAAGGCAAAATAAACTGGAGAACAATTGAGATGGGGAGGGCCAATCAGATAATTCAATGGAATACATTTACTCCCCTCCAACAGATGTTTTTCCACCAAAAGCAATCAATGGGCTTTTATTGCTTTTTTAGGGAAATTTTACACTTATGGAGTAAAATATGCTAAAGTGTTAATTTAGCTTCACCTTCAGCAGTATAAGGCCTGTGGGTGTGGGTAGGCATGGGTAGCCCCTCCAACAGATTCAGCACTATAGTACAAAACACACTGATACAGAACTGAGGGAAAAACAAGATATTTCATTAAATTTAATTTGATTGTTGGAAACTAATTCCATAAATCTGACACCAATATAAGACATTAGCAGAGGTACAGTTTATTGATTTCACAAATGCCGCTAACAATTCAACAAATGGGTAGTAGTATGGAGTCAGCATGCCACTGCTACCAGAGTAGGAGTGTCATCTTTTGATATATTGTGCTGCCAGTCAAACAATATGCAAAAAAATGACTGATCTTAATTACAATGCAACATTTAACAGCTGAGGATGAACTTATTTTATATGTAACAACAGCTTAGAAAAGGTATTGATTTCAATAGATATGGATAGTAGATGTTACATAATGGTTAATCAAGAAAGGAAAAAGTTTATAGAAATCATAATACTATCCATTACACTGCCCAAACAGTAAATGACTAAGATTCGTGTTGATTGATTAATGACTGTTTTGATAAAAGAAAAAAGCCAAACAATTTTTCTTGAACCTCAGAGCTGAGTTTTTTTTTTTTTTTTTTGCAGAGGGGCAGACCCTCTTGCACCCTATCTGGGTAACACTCCCACTCCCCTAAGTGTATATACATCCTACTAGGCCACCAACAGTAGAAAAACTGTTGATGAAAGTTGTTTTGGTAAGATTTCCTCAATCCATCAGCACTTGCTTAAAGGATTGTCAACCAAATGACCACACCCACAGAAATCCCTGATGACAAGATCCCCATAAAGCAAAAAAAAAAAAAATCTTTCACTTAAGTGAGTAACCACATAGATCACCTAGTAGAGTAAAATAATAAAACACCTGAGTGTTTTTTGCAGTGAACAGACCCTTCAACAGAACCTCTTATGGGAACCTGTGTTCCACATCTCCTGCAACTGCTATGTTTATATATTGACTCCAAGATTACCTAAAACATGAAAGAAGGGGAACAGTTGGCAGTATTCTGCAAGAAAATAGTGAAATAATGCTTCTTGGTAATTGGGACTTATAAGTCACCTGTAGTGTATTTCATAATAGGGCATTTGATGTCTGGATTTACTGAGTGAATTAACAATGAAGTGCCCTGTTATCGAAAAAAAAAAAAGAGATGAAGACGACGAGACGATCACATAAAAATGGAAAAATCCCACTCTCTCTATGGTATTTAGTAATTGCAGAAAACATTGACTACATATACTTAATATGAGGTCATTTTGCCAGTAACGTCATCTTCCAGTTGGCTAGTTGAGGGGTGATTTTCTTTTATTTTTTTATTACTGTTTATTATTTTTTTCTTCTCATTTTGCTACAGTTCATTTCTAGGGGCTTCATTTATGCAGCTGTAGTGTTTCTATTGGTAAATGTTTGCATTTATAATGTAAATGTCTACACCCTTCTTATGTTGAAAAGCGATAGTATTGTCAAAGGACAAGTGATGCATATTAGCAAATTAAAAAGTAGAGATGGTGTTTTTAATAGAACTTGACATGGAAAATTCGTCTATTCTTATACATTTTTAATGTATAAGAGAAACTTTAGAATAACCCCCTGAGCCTCCCTCTGTAGGCAGACATAGGTGTGCCCAGTATGCCCTGGCCTTGGCAAAGAGGCAATGCACAGCACATGTACTGACAACCTAGGGACCCAGGGACTGACACCTCATTCTGACTCACATAGATAGTAAAAAGGATGCCAGCCACACCACACTACCTGTACCTTAGCTGATATGCAGACTTCATACCCATAAGAAAATGCAAGCTAATACAAAACCATTCTACCAACTGTCTACGTTTGTAAGACCAATATTAAGATCCTGTCCCCATGTTTGGGCCTGTGTCCTACAGTTATATATTGCCCCATCCAGATGTCTGGCTGTAAGAGTTCAAGAGGTATGGCCAACATGTAGTCTCATAATAGTGAAACCCAAACCACCTCAGGACCACATAAGATGTATGGGGCACAATGCTGGGCAACCTGCAAAACAGGTACAGTCAGAGGGTGTGAAGTCCGTAATCCTTTCTGCGGTGTTACAACTTCTATCCCTACCCCAATCATACCATAATTACAACTACATAGAGCAGCAACTGTGGACAAAGCCTGGAACTGGAGCAGAGCAGGACAAAGGCCCGCATATAAGGGGAAGGAGGAACCACTGGCCAGACAAATGTAGAATGTGCAGACTAGAAATATTTGTGCAGTAGCATGGGTTCCCTGTAGTGTATGGAGTCAGTAGCCAAATGTCTGTCAGCAGTTCCTCACATTAATCTACACTGATATGCCACTGACATACCAGGAAATCACAGTGCTATATAAAATGTACAACACATATTATGCAAAACTCTGCGCAGTCCAATACACTCTGTACCCACCCTAGATATGACTCAGTTAATAAGGATAGCACACAACCAGGAGATCCCTCAGCCAGTATATCAGTGAGGTGCTGGACTGGACTGTTTAAACAGGTTCATCAGCTAATTGGTTGTAGCACACAAAATCCTGGACCAGAGTACAGGTAGGTCTGGCCTGGAGTCCCAGTGTTAGTACTGATAGTCATACTTTGCATGCTTCTACACTTAGCTAATTTCAGCCCATGTCTGAACCCACATCTGACTATAGAACTGTGATGTCCATTTATCCCTGTGCATACAGATAGCTATGTACACCTTAACTGTATCTCCCCACCCCCATCAGACATGATTACCCTTATCTATTTGTATGTGGCACATATAAGATATATCTGGATCTGTTGATTGTGATAGACATACACACACACACACACATATATATATATATATATATATATATAGGTAACATATACAAATATATAATTTATAGAGAGGCAGAGATGGGAGACAGAGGGAGACACTAAATGGCATAGAGCGATGTAGTGCTGCAGCCACTTGTACACCAATTGTAACCGGTGGCACATGCAAATACTATGGTGAGCTCCATTGTGTAATAGTAAGTAGGTAGGGGTTGTAATCTCACATCACCCACCATGTGTGCGTGTGTGTGTGTGTGTGTGTGTGTGTATTTCTGTATCTATTACACATTCATCAGAATGCATATGCCCAACAGGCCTATGTCGGTGTAATGGTCATCCATTTTATGGCCCTGTGACTAGTGTCCTCCACAACAGTGGCCTACCTGTCAGCAGCTACTGATGTCATCCATCCCAACAGCAGTGGCAGACGCACTCCAAATGCATAAGCCCCATGGTGCATGTGATAAGTACATAGCACTGTATTGTAGAGAGGTAGTGGCTCTAATCCCACCAACAGGAACTCTGTGTGTGTGTTTGTAAGTATATCCCCTTGTAACTGTGTGTATTTCCTGCCCATGTATGTACAATGTCAATACATTTTAAGGCCTGTGCCTACCTATGAACCCCCTATGCCCTACTTTACAGGGCTTGTTGATGACATCCACCTTAGATGTACAGTTACACACTCCCTAGACACATACGTCTGTGACACCAGCAATATGTACGTAGCACTATAATATATACAGTTAGATGAGTAGTGGTTCTAATCCCAGCAACAGCAACTCAGTGAGTGTGTGTAAGTAAATCCCCTTGCAGTTGTGTGTATTCCCTGCCTCTCTGTGTGCAATGCCAATACATTTTGAGGCCTGTTCCACCCTGCTAACCCCCCATTGCACTACTTTACAGGGTTTGTTGATGTCATTCACCTTAGATGCACCATTGGACACTCTCCAGGCATATAAGCTCCATGGCGCACGTGATAAGTAGGCAAGATTATAGTACATATAACTAGATAGGTAGGAGTTCTAATCTCAATACTGGCAACTGTATGAGTGTATATGTGTGTGAAGCATATAACCTGTTGCAGTGTGGCTGTTGTTTGTTGGTTATACCATTTTGAGGCCTGTTCCACCCTCATCCCCCATTGAACTACTTTACAGGACCTGTTGATGTCATCCACCTTAGATGCACCATTGGACTCTCTCCAGGCATATAAAAGCTTTATGGCGCACGCAATAAGTAAATAGCAATTTAATACATATAGCTAGAGAGGTAGGGGTTCTAATCTCAATACTGGCAACTGTGTGAGTGAGAAGCATATCCCTTGATGCAGTGTGTGTGTGTGTCTTGGTTATACCATTTTCAGGCCTGTTCCACCCTGATGACCCTGCATTGCATTACTTTACAGGGCCTGTTGATGTCATTCACCTTAGATGCATCATTAGACATTCTCTAGGCATTTAAGCTCCATGTTGCATGTGATACGTAGATAGCACTATAGTACATACAACTAGAAAGGTAGGGGTTCTATTCTTAATATTGGCAACTGTGTGAGTGTATGTGTCTGTGTATGCATATCCCCTGTAGCAGTGGGGCTGTCTTACATGTGTGTGTGCAACGGTTATACCATTTTGTGGTCCTGTTCCACCTTGTTAACTCCCCCATTGGCAACCTATTCAGGGCCCACTGATGTCATCCACCTTAGAAGCGCAGTTAGACATTTTCAAACAGAGTATCACTGTGGCCCATGCAGTAAGTATGTTGGTCTATAATATACATAACTATATATGTAGGGGTTCTAATATCAAAAGTAGCAACTCTGTGAGTGCATGCAAGTTTGAATGAATATCCCCCTGTGTGTGTTTGTGTTAACCTCCCTGTGGCAATCCTTACATCCACCCTTCAGGCATGTGATGCGCTACTGTGAGTGGCAGTGACTGCTGTAGTAGCAACCAATTCTGCTGGACGTTGCAAGGCTCAGTTATTCCTATGTTGTATTGACAAGCATGTAGTTTTCGTGCAACAGACTGGACTGTGGGTGTCCAGATGTCACATGCTAGAAATGTAACGGATAGAGCTACTGAGTCATTATTATGGCAGGTGTATTTGCAAGACACATGTGCATGCATACAGTGTGTTACACAGGATTGGCATGAACATGTGTGCTCAGATGGTATGACGTGTGACACTGACCTGTCTGTCATGATTTTGTAACCTCAGTATGCACTGACTTACCAGTGCATCAGCACACAATAGGTTTTATGACAACCATACCACAACTGTGAATATTCTGCAAGTCTGCACAGTTGTCACCTCTACCTGATATCGTAAACTTCTGGTACATCCATCAACATGTAAAACTCCAACAGAACAAGCCCACAGGCTGAAAAAATACCAGGAATGTCGGATTCAACCACAGTTCGTTTTCTTTATTCAAACAGATACAACGGAGATGATGCTTGGTTTAGCGCTTTCATCTAGATAACTAGATTTCCTCAGAACAAAGTACGCAGAATCACTCACAGTTAAATACTTAAAAATTCCACCCTTTTCATCAATTAATCAATTATATAATTGTATTCATCTCTATTAACAAAATTTAAAAAATTTTTGTTTTAAAAAAATCTCATACAAAAGTTGTCATATGTACAACCATACAACTAAGTACTACAAATACTAAAAATGTTCATAACTATTAAAATTTGATTCGATGTATCTGTCCATCACAGAATAATATCCCATTTGTTATTGTCATCAAATTCTGTCGATTTATATATCTGAAGTGTTGTTATAAACTAGCTACTATCCACAATACAATTGTGTATTGTGGAACATACTATATGTCATCATATTAAACCTGTAATAAACATTTTACACATTTCAAATACATGAAATACATTACATAATACACTTTGTCACACTGTCGAAACAACCTCTATAATATAATAAAGGCAACCTGATACTTTAATATTGACTGATATGTAATCTTGTGCAAATCTAAACACACAGGGACTAGTAAAATGTAAAATTATATATATTAATACTTATTATAAAAAGTAGATCTTATTGTCAACTATATACCATATATTATATCCTAACTAATGGTTTGGTGGGAATAACTTCATTTAGTCCTGGATGCGTGGCTGCATCAAGTCGTAGCTGCCATTTTATCTCTTTTTCACTAACAATGGCTTTAATGTTTCCCCCCCTAGGATTAGGTATACTCACCTCTAGTATAGCGAACTTGAAACCTACGCATCCTGGACTATTCAGTATATGTCGGGACAATGCATTATTAGTATCCTGTTTGTTGATACAATAGATGTGATCATATATTCTATTTTTAAAGTAACGATCTGTCTTTCCTACATAATAGCTTTGACATGTGTCACATATAACTAAGTAAATCAAGTGACTAGTCTGACAATTTCTATGTCTAAAGGTTACCCTAGTCTTAATATTATTATTTAAGGTGATAGTAATGCCTTCGAATATGTATCTGCAATAATTGCAGTGTCCACATTTTTTGTACCTACTTTTTGTACTTTATGGCATTTGTGATAATTGTATTTCATTTCTATAATTCTTTTTAGACTATTGCCTGTTTTATATACAAATTGAGGCCTAGATGGTACCTTATCTTTTATCATAGCATCACTTGTTAATATATTCCAGTTTTTACTAATAATTTCCTTTACCTCATTAATATGCTTCCCATATTTTACAATGCATGCTTTCTTATAATTATTGGTATTGACATTTTTCTCTTTCTTATTGTGTATGCCAATTCCCAATAGTGGTGGGTATTTTTTCCCCATTCACTAGATACATAGGTGATTATGTCATTTATCATTTCCACTGGGTAACCTTTTTCCTTAAATAGTTTACCTATAAAAGCCAACTCTTTCATCATATTGTCCCTAACAGATGTCATTCTTGCTGCCCTTATGCATTGTCCTTTAACTATATTGTATTTAACCTTGTATGAATGGGCACTATCAAAATGTAAATATCCATTACTGTATGTATCCTTCCTGTATATTTTAGACTGGAAGGATTGCCCGTCATTATAAATGTACACATCTAGATAGTTAATCCCTCTTTTGTCATACTGGTATGTAAACTTGAGATAACTTGTCGTTCCATTGATATAATCAATAAATTTGATTAACTCATCTATGTCACCAGCCCATAGTAAAAAGATGTCATCCAAATAGCGGACATAGGTTTTGATATAATTCATCCAAATTGAATTGAGTACAAATTGCATTTCCCAATCAAGGAGTACTAAGTTGGCATACATGGGGGCGCAAGCTGCCCCCATTGCCACACCAGAAGTTTGTCTATAGTATTCTCCTTCAAAAAAGATATAGTTATGATCAAGTACTATATCCATAAAAGATGTGAGCAATGAAATGTCCTCTTGGTCCAAACCACTATACTTACATAAGCTGTTGATAAAGCTGTCTATTCCTTCATTCTTAGGGATACATGAAAAAAGATCTTGTATATCTATTGTTACAAATATTATGTCTGGGCTCCATATTTCAGGCTTGAATATTCCCAAAAATTCCCATGAATCCTTCATGATATGTGCTTTAATCTATTATCAATAACTTTACCAAAAGGGAAAGCTTTACTAGCACTTCCTGATATTATGGGTCTAAAAGGAGGTTCTATAGGATTTTTGTGTACCTTCGGAATCCCAGTAATGGTTGCCAATATAGGAAATTCAACCCTTAAATATTTGTATAATTCTTCGTCTATTCTATTTTCCAATAGATATTCCTCAAGGTAGGAATCAATCCTACTGTGTGCTATATTTACCTGATTTAAAGATGATACTTCATATTGCATGGAATTATTTAATAATTCAAATATTTTGCTACTATATTTTTCTTGGTCATACAGCACTATACCTCCCCCTTTGTCCGCCGACATAATCCTAACATTTTGTGCACAAAGAGAATCAATAATAGAGTGAACTTGTTTGCATAACATATAGTCACTCTTATTATATTTATGTTTATTGTACAATTTATATATTTCTTTGTTAATCACATTTTCAAAAGATTCTAAGGTTTTAACCATGGGGGGGGGGGGGGTAAAGGAGCTCTTTTTTCTTAAATCCACTGTGTTAGTTAAATGGGGTGTACTATCATGAAAAAATACCCCTAAATTTAACTTTCTGAGGAATAATTTCACTTCTACCAAGGTGTCTATAAGATCCAATAATTTGTCTGGTATATATTTCATTCCCTTTGAAAATATGGATAAAAGCTCTGACTTTACTTCATATGTGCTGTAATTATAAATTTTGACTTCCCCACTGATGGACGCAGTGTTAGGGGGGAAGGGCCCATCTTCTTGCTTAGCAGTATCAATTGGACAAGGTTCTGTTCCAATACTAATGGAATCATATGTTGAATGTATAAAATCTTCTAAGGTTTCCTGTACCTGTTCCACTTGTACTGACCTTTCCCCTTCCGTTTTACTGTCTGCCATTTGTTGTTTTCTCCTTCCTCTAAAAAAGTATCCTCATATTGTTGATAGTACATAACATCTTGATTCCTATCTTTTATGTTATCCCAATTTCTTTCTCTCACTTTTTTGACATTCCATTTATATGCTGTCCCTTGCTCATATTGTGTCATATCTCGCTGCAATTTCTTACACTTTTTTTCAAATATTTTCTTGCTAGAATTTTCAGCATAATCATACTGTTTATAATAGAGTTTCTCCCATTGAGGGAAAAGTGTATCTTGTCGTATTAAACTGTCCATACTTTCAACCTCACTTAATAAAATACTTAATTTCAAATCATTATTATTCACAATAAATTGCATGAACTGTTTCCCAAAATCATTAAACATGTTGTTGCACAGTTTTATATTATCAGCATTCATCTCAATTCCCATGGGTTCCTTAAAGAATCGTAAACCCATTGGGACTATATGACTATCCATACATTTACGTAAATACATGTTGTCAACTTGTAATGCTTTGATTTTGGTCAACTTATTCCCAAAACCATAAATCATATGTTTCAATGAATTATATTGCTCATCATCCTCATTACATTTATTCTTTACACTATTTTTGACATCAAAATCAAACGGTATTTGCATAAATTTCTCAACATTATAATTCTCCACTTTATCATGATTTCCCAAATGGGAACACTGATGTACAGTACCTTTGTGTGTTGTATTAACGGTTGCACAAGTTTTGTCCTTAGTACCATATGTCCTTTCAGGTGGGTGCCGTTTAGGTTTGGCCCCCGAAATCAAATATATGTCTTCTTCTTGGTTCCCTGTTACTGTAGAAAAATTGAATGAGCTTTGTTTTGTATCGGCTGACGGATGCGCATCCTTCCTCGGCGTACAGCTCAGCAAAAATGGAGACGAAGATCTTCTCTGCCCGTTCGGGATCTCCTCCTCGCTCACTTGGCCAATAGAGGAACGGGATGACGCTAACACATTGTTGGATGTCGGTTGAACTGGCATTCTTAAAGAACCAGACTGCAGTGTAAGTAATTCTATAAGCCGTGAAAGTTCACCTTTGATGATGGCCATCTCCGAGTGTAGCTTGTCGACTTCCTCCCTAGTAATAGAGGTTCCAAGTCCTGAAACATCCTGTAGCGAATCCATATAGATGAACCGACTGATACCCAAATTAATTCCTGTATGCAACAATAAAACTCCAACAGAACAAGCCCCCAGGAATATCGGATTCAACCACAGTTCGTTTTCTTTATTCAAACAGATACAACGGAGATGATGCTTGGTTTAGCGCTTTCATCTAGATAACTAGATTTCCTCAGAACAAAGTACGCAGAATCACTCACACTTAAATACTTAAAAATTCCGCCCTTTTCATCAATTAATCAATTATATAATTGTATTCATTGTTGATGACATCCACCTTAGATGTACAGTTACACACTCCCTAGACACATACGTCTGTGACACCAGCAATATGTACGTAGCACTATAATATATACAGTTAGATGAGTAGTGGTTCTAATCCCAGCAACAGCAACTCAGTGAGTGTGTGTAAGTAAATCCCCTTGCAGTTGTGTGTATTTCCTGCCTCTCTGTGTGCAATGCCAATATATTTTGAGGCCTGTTCCACCCTGCTAACCCCCCATTGCACTACTTTACAGGGTTTGTTGATGTCATTCACCTTAGATGCACCATTGGACATTCTCCAGGCATATAAGCTCCATGGCGCACGTGATAAGTAGGCAAGATTATAGTACATATAACTAGATAGGTAGGAGTTCTAATCTCAATACTGGCAACTGTATGAGTGTATATGTGTGTGAATCATATAACCTGTTGCAATGTGGCTGTTGTTTGTTGGTTATACCATTTTGAGGCCTGTTCCACCCTCATCCCCCATTGAACTACTTTACAGGACCTGTTGATGTCATCCACCTTAGATGCACCATTGGACTCTCTCCAGGCATATAAAAGCTTTATGGCGCACGCAATAAGTAAATAGCAATGTAATACATATAACTAGAGAGGTAGGGGTTCTAATCTCAATATTGGCAACTGTGTGAGTGAGAAGCATATCCCTTGATGCAGTGTGTGTGTGTGTGTCTTGGTTATACCATTTTCAGGCCTGTTCCACCCTGATGACCCTGCATTGCATTACTTTACAGGGCCTGTTGATGTCATTCACCTTAGATGCATCATTAGACATTCTCTAGGCATTTAAGCTCCATGTTGCATGTGATACGTAGATAGCACTATAGTACATACAACTAGAAAGGTAGGGGGTTCTATTCTTAATATTGGCAACTGTGTGAGTGTATGTGTCTGTGTATGCATATCCCCTGTAGCAGTGGGGCTGTCTTACATGTGTGTGTGCAACGGTTATACCATTTTGTGGTCCTGTTCCACCTTGTTAACTCCCCCATTGGCAACCTATTCAGGGCCCACTGATGTCATCCACCTTAGAAGCACAGTTAGACATTTTCAAACAGAGTATCACTGTGGCCCATGCAGTAAGTATGTTGGTCTATAGTATACATAACTATATATGTAGGGGTTCTAATATCAAAAGTAGCAACTCTGTGAGTGCATGTGAGTTTGAATGAATATCCCCCTGTGTGTGTTTGTGTTAACCTCCCTGTGGCAATCCTTACATCCACCCTTCAGGCATGTGATGCGCTACTGTGAGTGGCAGTGACTGCTGTAGTAGTAACCAGTTCTGCTGGACGTTGCAAGGCTCAGTTATTCCTATGTTGTATTGACAAGCATGTAGTTTTCGTGCAACAGACTGGACTGTGGGTGTCCAGATGTCACATGCTAGGAATGTAACGGATAGAGCTACTGAGTCATTATTATGGCAGGTGTATTTGCAAGACACATGTGCATGCATACAGTGTGTTACACAGGATTGGCATGAACATGTGTGTTCAGATGGTATGACGTGTGACACTGACCTGTCTGTCATGATTTTGTAACCTCAGTATGCACTGACTTACCAGTGCATCAGCACACAGAATAGGTTTTATGACAACCATACCACAACTGTGAATATTCTGCAAGTCTGCACAGTTGTCACCTCTACCTGATATCGTAAACTTCTGGTACATCCATCAACATGTCTTTGGCTATGTACTAGTTCAGTGTCTGTATCACAGGCCCATGTATGCTGTCATTTATCCCATTATATGTAGAAGTAATGTGTCACTGGCAATCAGAATATCTTTGTAAAAACACCAGTTTTTCTTTATAGCTGAGTGGCCTAGTGGGCTAATGCACAATGCTGTAGTTGACATGGTCCTGAATTCAATACTTGGCAGGGGTCTATATTTTTGCTGATGTGACATCACTGTATTGCATGATATATTTATAGAAGGATCTTAATTTTGAAAGTCCAAAATCCTGAAGTTCGATATATCGAACTCAGAACCTCGAGATCTTGGAATCTCGAAATTAAGAAGAAGAAAAAAAAGAACACATCAAAAAACATGTTTTTGCAGGTGGGCAAGCCCCCTGCAACTGCACTGCAACTTAAATATACTAACTCCAAGATCACTCTACAGTGAAGAGAACGGTAATGTCCCCGTTCCGCACTGTATAGCGATCTCCATTACCATTCTCTTCACTGTAGAACAATCTTGGAATTAGTATATGTAAGTTGCAGGGGGTGTGGGGGTGCAGGGGGCTTGCTCCACTGCAAAAATGTGTTTTTTGATGTGATCTTTTTTTTTTCTTCTTAATTTAGAGATTCCAAGATCTCAAGGTTCTGAGTTTGATATATTGAACTTCAGGATTTTGGACTTTCAAAATTAGGAAGTGGACCCTTATAGAAACACCAGTTATTCTCCAGAGCTGAGTTAGCCTAGTGGGCTATTACACTATGCTGTAGTTCAGAAGGTACTGGGTTTGACACTGGGCAGTGGTGATAATTTTATTGATGTGCATAGCAGTGTCAGAATCAGATAAGGTGGTTAAAGCAGTTTAAGCAGTTTTAAGTGGGTTTGTGCAATGCGAAGCGGAGCAGCATGCCACTTAGTCCCACTTAAACCTGTGCTATTTCCAAAAAAAGAAAAGAAAAAGGGGTGATAGGAAAGTGGTGTAATGGGGGCAAGCAGGGAGAAAAGCAATATGAAAGGCAGGGAGGGATGTGCAGGATGGGTGTAGGAAAGGACCACAGCTCCCCATTTCTTGTACAACAAAAGCTGTGCTTGTTGTGGACAATTTTGAGCCCCACATCCCACAGGGAGGGGTGTGGGTGACATAACTTTATTGATTAATTGCTGGGATGATTGATTGATGACAGTGTACATGGGGAGAAATGGACAGCTATGTATGGGGCAAATTTATATTTTTTTGCAGGACAGATGTCCTTGTTTTTTTAAGGTGAGAGTGAGATGTTGGGGATGGGTTTTAGGCTTGCTTGGAGAGGTAAGTTAGGTAGGAGAGGTTGCATTTGCATACAGACAAGACAGCAGACAGGGGCAGTGTATGACACATGAGGGAGTAAACACCTTGGACGGGGAGGGTGATTGGGAATTGGAGGACCAAGTGCCCCCAAATGGCAACAATGAGACTGAGAGCCCTACCCATGGGCAGTCACCACTGCTCCTTCATGGCCTTGAAGGTGGATGTGCTGGAGGCTGGGTGCTTGGGCTGGCCTGTCCCTCCAGGTGCACCTGTCTGCCCTCAGTCTGGCTCAGTCGATCATCCAAATCACACTGGATAACCCAGCGCATCATCCCTTGGAACTGATTTCAGGTGAGCACATCCTCTCCACCCCTGCACTCAGGAGGATGGGCCCTGTCCCCTGAGGCAGTTCCACCCATGGGTGGTGCAGGATCAGTGGAGGGGGAAGCCCCAGGTTGGGTCCCACACATACTGGGGACCCGGTGCCACAGCCAGATGAGGTGGGATAGGCTGATCCGCTAGAACTGGCCTACCTAACTGTGCTATGGTGTTGAAGTTTGTCAAAGTGTATTGGTTAGTCATGAACAGAGAATTTCAACATTAGTTATAACAGCATGCATAGGTGTTCCAATTAACCCAGAACAACAGAATTGCATAGCATACAGAATACAGGCATATATGGAATAACGTAGAAGGTATAGGACATCCACAGGAACAAACCACAGCTAGCAAAAAATCTTTAGATGATAAAAAGTCTCTCCACTGTTGTAGTATACATCTCCTGGTGCAAACACAATTCTGTTAATCACACCATATAATCAAAAAAACACTTTTATTAACAACATTTTCCTGTGGATGTCATATACCTTCTACATTATTTTTATGTTTTACATCGCTGGAACATTTACTCCATGGTGGTGCCTCTTCATTTTACTGGTTATATATGGAATAACAGCCATTATTGTAACAGTCTGCCAGTTACAGTTATGGCAAAAGGCCAGCAACATTGGAATTTCAACAAGGTATGATAGCATGCAACCATTGTGATATATAACCAATAAAACAACACAAGGCCCAACATTAGATTTTGAGAACAACATATGTGAAAATGGAACCATGCCCATAGTATAAGACTAATAATTTGTGATACAGATAAGGGGTGAGCAGAGGGAAGACATTCCATTACCAACTGTATAGGCTATATTTTTCACAACAGTACTGTGCAATACTCTACAGGTCTGCCCTTACTTTATGTCTACAAGTGCCCTAAAGTGTCTTTAACACTTACATATCTCTCAAGCTGTCCATATGGGATGGTATGGGCCAAGCTGTAACACCTACAGGTACATAACAGGGGACTATTACATGTCAGGGAACATGTATGACTACCAAGGTGTACTCTGCACTGATGTTGTGTGAGTGTGCTTCTGGCATACCTCAACTGGGTTTATATCTGTGTCCAACGTTTTTGGCAGCAATGATCACTATTTGGGACAGCGTGACACTTGAGAGACGTGTCATGCACAGTACAGAGTTTGCACTTATCCTACTGTCATTGGCAGACATGGGGCTAGACTATCAGCAGACATTCACAGACTCACCAGGCATACAGCTGTACCAACAGTAGACCATTGTATTTGTCTTATTAACTTGGAATAGTACTGTACTTCATGTTGCTTTATTTAATGGAGTCTTATCACCTTGCTGGGCAATGCTGTTTATGCACTAGTACATCTGGACAGACATTAGTATACTCTTCATACAGCTACTACAGACATTTATTTGCCTGTATGTCCTGTGTGGAGAATATCTGTTAACAATACATAACTGTTTTTATAAATAGTACTACTTGTCTGTTGCTATAAATATATCTTAGTACCTGTCCCTGGATTCATACCTTGGTCTGTGTGTGGCAAAATGAACAACATATATATTGCTTATCACACTGAGCTACTGGGCCTCTGCTGTGTGTTGATTGAGTGATATGTACCTAAAGCTCACCTTGTGACAAAGTCGGATCAGGCAATAGAGGTAGAGTGTCACACAAGACTGCAGAGACAGTTGCACATGCATGCATTAGATTCATGCTTGACAGAGATAGGTGAACTGTGTATTAATACTTGGAATGCAGGTGTACACAATTAACCCCTGGTGGATGGGAATATGTGTGATCTATACACACCATATTGGGGTGCTGGGTTGCCTACCTGACCCATATACATTTGCAGATGGTATATTTGCAGTCTACAGCTATTACAGTTTCATACTTGCCTGCATCAGTGTACCTACATTCAGGAATGCATATAGCTGAAATGCAAAGGGTAACACAAGACAATCTTGGGAGAAACATGCTATAATACATTAGACAGTACTACTCTAGGTTCAGATCTATAGAGACCAGATGGCTTAGTGGTTAAGGTCTTCGCCTCCAATGCACAAGGTACAAGGTTCAATCCTGGCCTCTGACTAATGCCTGTTTGGAGTTTGCATGTTCTCTCTGTGTCTCCGTGGGGTTTCTCCCATGTCCAAAAAACATGCTGAGTGTTTCCATCTCAAACTCACCAATGAATGGAGCTGTGGGCAGCAGCACAGACTCTACATGGTGCCCAATAGGGGAAGAGTTGTAAAAAGACCAACCGCTTTGGGCATCTATTGTGGCGCGCAGTATCCTCCAGATAGGAGAAAACGGACCACAAACTGCGCGCCGTGGCAAGGCTAGCCACTTGATGGTGTAAAATATGGCTCTAGGTGATTCGGTCATGTTGACTGTCGTCAAAAAAAATGGGCATGGGTAGTTACTGGTGATAAGTGGGTTGAGGACTCAGCCTACTCTCTGACCCACGCCAGGGACCCATGCTAATGGTGGGAGGGGTATATGTGCCCCTATTGGCCAGTGTGTGCCCACCATAAAAGCCCAGCAGCTCTGGGTCAATAGGCTACTGGCTGGCCGGTGTCTAGTTGCCCAGCCTGGGTTACCTGGGATAGCTCTGTTGAGTGAAAGCTGGACATAAAACCAACCAACCTGCCAAACATGAACTGAGAATTGCTACGCTTAATGTAGGTTCACTGACAGGACGCAGCTTAGAAGTGGATGACATGATGATACAGAGGAGGCTGGACATCCTATGTATCCAAGAGATGAGATGGAAGGGCAGTGCAACAAAGCCACTTGGCTTGGGATCCAGACTCTACTACTCAGGTGGTGGACAGGCTAGAAATGGTGTAGGAATTGTGGTGAGACAGAGGCTTCAGAAGTCAGTGAGGGATATCATCAGAATTAATGACAGACTCATGGCAATCAGACTCCAGTGTAATGATAGGACAGTATTCATAATCTCAGCCTATGCCCCACAGCAGGGTTGTGATAGTGAGGAAAAGAGTGCATTCAGACAGCAGTTGCAGGACCTACTAGATAAAGCAGGACAACATGAATTGGTGTTGATAATGGGTGACTTAAATGCACATATTGGGACAGACAGAACAGGATATGAGGACTGCCTGAGTCCACATGGGTGGAGCAATAGGAATAAAGAAGGAGAAGCCATTCTAGACTTCTGTCTGGCAATTGGCTTGATAGTAGCCAACACATGGTTCAGAAAGAGAGACAGTCACAAGATCACATACAACAGAAGCCAACATGCAACTCAGGTAGACTTCCTCCTAGTAAGGAAAAGGCACTGGGGTAGAATCCATGATTGCAAAGTCATCCCCAGTGAAACAGTCAGTTCACAGCATAAACCAGTAGTTGCCACAATCAGCTGCAAGCAGTGGTCAGAGAAGGCTCTAAGGTCAACAGAGACCAGGCTGAAGACCTGGAAGTTGACTGGAGAGAAAGTACAGCAGTTCAATGAATTACTCGGGGCTCTAGCTCCCCAAGAAGAAGAGGAAATAGGTGGAGTTGAAGAAGAGTGGCAGCGGCTAAAAACAGCATGTATTAGGACTACAGAAAAAATATGTGGCCGAGCCAGGTATGGAAATAAGGTACATAAGGAAAGCTGGTGGTGGAATGCAGAAGTGCAGGAAGTAATCAAAAGAAAGAAGGAGTGCAGGAAGAAGTGGGAGATTGAAAAGACTGACCAAGCTAGGAAGGACTACTGGTTGGCTAACAAAGAAACTAAGAAAGAAGTTGCAATAGCAAAGAATAGGGCATCAGAGGCACTCTATCAGCTTCTGGAAAGTGACTCAGTAAGGGGCACAAAGAAACTATACCAGGTTGCAAGGCAAAGACAGAAAGATAAAGAAGATAGACACCCTTCATAAGGGATTCCAGCAACAACCTGCTTACCAGCCCACAGGACATCAAAGGCAGATGGAAGGAGTATTTCCAGCAACTTCTGAATGAAGAAAACCCCAAATAAGCAGTACTGCCCCAGAAGCAGCCTACAATGAGAGTAGAAGAGGAGCCCAGCTTAGACGAAGTAAGAGCAGCACTAAGGAAAATGAAGTCAGGGAAAGCAGCAGGCTCAGATGAGGTCACAGCAGATATGATAAAGATGCTGGGTGAGCTAGGGGAAAAATGGCTCCTGGGAGTACTAATTGCAGTGTGGAGAGAAAGGCGTATCCCAGATGACTGGAGAATAAGTGAATAAGCATACTCATGCCAGTGTACAAGAACAAAGGGGACATCCACAACTGTGGACAGTACAGAGGCATCAAACTCCTACCACATTGCATGAAAGTTCTGGAGAGGGTGATTGATAAACGGATACACAGAATAGTAGAATGTAAGATGGGAGATGAACAGTTTGGATTCAGATCAGGATGCAGCACAACTGACCCGATGTTTGCATTGAGACAGATACTTGAGAAGAAACTAGAGAAGAGGAGAGAGTCAAACTGGGCTTTCCTAGACTTGGAGAAAGCATATGACAAGGTCCCAAGAAAGCTGATCTGGGCAGTACTGTGGTGGTCTGAAGTCCCAGAAACATTGGTAGAATTAGTACAGGCTATGTACTAGGACCCAGTGACTCAAGTAAGAACAGTGTTTGGCCTCACTGAGGGGTTCCCAATGGGAGTGGGTGTACACCAGGGTTCAACTCTGAGCCCACTGCTGTTCATACTGGTAATGGTCTACATCAGCAAACAGGTTGGAGGGGTCAGAGCATCAAAGCTGCTGTATGCAGACGATGTGGCAGCACAGGCAGACTCTGATCTAGAACTTCAGCAAAGGATAGGAGAATGGAATGCAAATCTGAAGTCACATGAGATGAAACTAAGCACAGATAAGACGGTAATAGCAGCAGATTGGGGAAATCAGAAGAAGCTGAGAATAGAGATAGATGGGAAGATAGTAGAACAGATAAACAGCTTCAAGTATCTGGGAGAGGTGGTTGAGGAAAAGGGTAGTCTGAATGGAGAGGTCAAAGCTAGAATCAGAGGGGCTGCAGCCAACTGGCATAGAGTATCAGGTGTAGTGTATGACAGAAGAATGCCAAAGAAGCTGAAAAGTAAGGTGTACAAGACAGTGGTGCGACCAGTACTACTGTATGGTACAGAAACCTGGGCGGTAAAGGCAGAACAGTTGAAGAAGCTAGAGGTGATGGAAATGAAGTGCCTGAGAAAGGTGGTAGGATGCACACTGCAGGACAGGCGAAGAAATGAGGACATAAGAGCAGAAGCCAAAGTAGCTCCAATTGCAGAAAAGATCAAAGAGAACAGATTACGATGGTATGGGCATATGTGTAGAAAAGCAGAACACAATCTGGTGAGGGAGATTTGGGACAGACAGGAAGAAGGTAAGAGGAAGCAAGGGCGTCCAGCAAAGAGGTGGATGGATTGTGTGAAAGAAGATCTGCGACAGTCAGGCATGAGTGTTGAAGAAGGCAGGAGAGTGGCAGTGAATCGAGAGAGTTGGTGACAGTTAATACGATACCCCGACCCCATGTAAAAAAATGGGAAAAGGGGGGGATGATGATGATGATGATGACTCTAGGTTCAGATCTTAGTGCAGAAAAATAGCATTATATCTTGTAGTACAACTCCACATTTACACTTTAACATAACAGTTCTTTATTGGCCAGCCTTCAGTCACTTCATGGTGTTATACCAGTATTTACTTTACAGCACCTGTAATATTTGATTTCTTGAACAACAGCCCAGAATACACACAATAATTGGCAAAACACGGATTTATTGAGGGTGACATGACACAGTGATTGGTATACATCTGACAGTCTACATTGTTCTACACTTTAGATAATGCAGGCATTGGACGACAGCTGTTATTACAGTACTGCCTTTATTTTATCAAAATTCTGACTGCAGTTGTGCTGTATTTCCTGTAGATTAACAATGGGTTTAATTTATTCCCTTCACATTTTCAGTGCTGGTGTACTTTATTACTAGAACATGTATTAATGCAGTATACATGTTATTCCCAAACATTATTAATGCAGTATTAACTTTCTTTCTGTAACATTAGCATGTTTCATGCTTTCATCTCTATTGAACTGTACTTGGCAATGCTCACTTATATCAGTTCACGTCTTGCAGTACACTCACAACAGACTATACCTACTGGCAGTTATTACTGTACTCTTTCTTAATTAGATTACTATATATATTGCAAGATATATCTGTACTCACCACACTCTTGGTGCATGCTGACCAGGTGCCCTGCATGGGCCTCCAGGTTGCAAGCCATATTCTCTGCAGATGTGGGGGGAAAACACACCATTACCAGAATTTGGTAAATCAGTGGTACCTATACTTACAAACTTCTGGAGCATTGTGGTCATGAGCTTCTTGAATCTATTGGGCCATGAAACCCCCCTTCCTATGCTTCAAATCATCATAATTATGATGCACCTGCTCATCAGTGCAGGATAATGCCAGTTGCAGTGGTGAGGTCACATGCCAGCTGGTCCCAGACCTCTGATTTGTATTCAGACCCCTCATACTGACCCTGCAGCAGCCGGTCATCATGGTCTTTCACAAGGAGCCCAACCATGACTCTGGACTCCAAAATGCCCCAACGCTGTGCCCAGAAATGTGCACCCTCTCCAACTCCAGCCATAGCTCCTGCAGTGATCAAACTCCAACAGGTTCTGGCTGTATTCCCACCTACTGCACTTATATAAGGCTGTTTTCCCACCCTTTGTTGCCATTAGTCCATTTTTAAAAATGCTAAGCAACAGCTAGCACAGCACAAACCCGCTGTGCTCAGCTGAGCAGTGCTTAAACAGGGACTGCTTAGCAATGCTTAGTGGTGCGCAAACCCATTTAGATGAGCTGAGGACTGCTTAAACTGAAATTGCTTAGCAGTGTCCAAACCAGCTAAGCAGAGCTGCACATTGCTAAATATTGCAAAAACAGGTCCTGTTTAAGCATTGCTTGGTTTAGCAGTGCTTAAGAGAGCTTAGCTAAGGGCAAACCAGATTTTTAAATAAATAAAATATATATTGGCATTAATTGCTCATTAATGATACTTTATTATTATGTGCATGCATTTTACTTTGCATGAACTAACCCTATGTATTTTAATTGTTACCTTAAGGAGTGACTATAATGTATTGGACACTTGTGTGCAGCTGGGAATTTTCTCCTTGTATCTCCACTTGAAAATGGGCTTCTGGACCAGCTGGACAAACCCGGTTGAAAATATCAATAACTACATTGATAAAAAAGAAAAAGACGTATAACTTAATGCTATCAAATATAAAAGCTGAATATCTTTTCTGGGTATTCGAACCGTGCACTTAATGCACACAAGGGTGTAACTCTAACCATTCAGCTAACATGAATGTGAAGATTTCTGCTATACATTTCTATATAGCTTTTAGTTACGTTTAAGCACTACTTAGCAGCGCACTGTGTCATGCAAACCCGCTCAGCTGTGCATAAATATGACCTTTCCCATTAAAATTAAAAGCATTCAGTTTCTATATTTAGATGTCTGGCACGTGTTCATTGCTAAGCACAGTGCCACACTGTACCACACCACACCACACAAACACAAGGGAAAAAAAAGGGGGAAATGACATTTTAACATTTAGATTCCAGTGCCATCCGGCAGTTTGACAGTGCAGGGGGTGTATTACAGACACTGTAACACACTCCCTACAAGAAAAAGAAAGAAAAGACCATGTAAACACATATTGAACGTTTATATTTCAGTGCCATCCAGTACTTTGACAGTGCAGTGTGTGTTACACATCTCTGAGCACTGTAACACACCCCCTACACTTATTCTGTAACTGTGTTATATGGCTTTCCCTCAGTAGCATGCCTTCATTAATATGCAAGGCACACTGCTGAGGGGGTGCTGCAGCCACAGCCACGGTATACTCCATGTAGACCTTGCAATATTCATACACAGAGTTTATTACTTCTTGGGGTATGTGAATGGCACTAAGGGGTGGGGGAAATACCACTTTAGAAAAAATATTCTCCATATACCTTTGGCTACAGTTTTCCATACTTTTATCCCTGTCCCTCATACGTTTTAACTTTCTGGTAAGCTAATAATGTTAGTCAGTAGTTTCATATTTCTCATTATTCAGAAAAGACATGTCGATATAAAACTTGATGTGTGGGTGTGTCTATATATATATATATATATATATATATATATATATGATTAATATATTTAATATGGACTATATGTATTTTTATATACTTAATATTAAATGTAGATTCTGACGAAGTCTTTGATTGCTAAAGATGAAAGCACTCAATCTGTGTGTGTGTTTTTATATTTTATTAAACATATTTTTATGAATCTGTGGTTCTGACTCGAAGTATTTGTTTCCTTTTATTTGTAGAGGTTTTGACACTTCATTGTAGTGTATTTATTTAGTTTGTTCTAGTCTTGGTTGGATAATGGATTCTTGGACAAAATTCTGTCTTTAATTTTGCCTGTGCACTGACAGGAATTGAACAGGGTGAATTCCGAGTTATCTATCATTAAGAGAGATCTAACAAGATTGATAGAGTTACTCACCTAACCAGATAGCGGACCTCTAAAGGATTTCAGAGAGCAGAACCAGAAACAACCTAGTGGGTTAGCCCCAAATTGAGAAACCGATGCTTCTTTTTCTGATTCAGAAGCTGGTGGGACAGTATTACCTAAGAGTGATGGTTCCTTCGATGGATTTACTGTTCCTTCAGACAAAAGTCAAGAGGGATGTGTTTCTATGGGTTTACTGTTCCTTTGGACAAAAGTCAACAGGGACGTGTTTCTTCTAAAGGTACTGTTCCTAAAAAAAGTATGCAGTTTCTGCAACCACAACTTTACTTTCTTTTAAAATTAAAAATGACAATACAGTCAGTAAAAAATGCACAGAAACTGTTAAAACTAGCAAAGGACCTTTGCAAAAACATGCCCAAACCCTTATTGGTAACAGAACTGGCCAGTTTGATTCTTTTGTTAAGGAAAACCTTTGATTTTACACTGTATAATTGGAGTAGCAGTGTGAATTACATTAGTCCTGACTGGAATATTGGTGGATCCTTAAAGGAATTGATTCACCAATTTGAAAAGAAACTTAAAAATAAAATCTCTCCAAATTGAGAATGGTTGCTTGTTGAAATGCTTAGAGCTTAAAATAGTCCCACGGGGACTTTGTGTTTTTAAATTTCTTTTTGGGCTGCATTATACCAGTGAAATGTATGACAAGTTTGTTGAAATGTTTAATCAGTATGGCTTAGAATTAATTAGAAAGTTTATTAAATTTAACAATGCTAATTTGTACATTTTGATGAAAGAGGCAGAGAAACTAAATGCTGATATATTGAATGACTTGATTTTTTCATAAATGGGGAAATTATTATTTAAAACAAATAAATAGGGTAGAGGGCAAATGTGATGTGATTGTCAGGAGGAAACATAAGAAAATGGAAAGGAATACCTATTGGTATGCTGTTCTTATAGTTGGTGGCTTTGCAGTTGCCCGCCCCTACTGTAAATTTGATCTGAGACACTTCTCCCAGTCTAGTGTTATTAGCTCATTCTACCTAATACAGGGATAATGTTTGAGAAAGCCAATCCACTTAGTTTCTGCTCCTCCTTTCTCTCTTTCCACTAAAAAAAAAAAAAAATTCTAAGCTTGTTTCCTGCCTTTCCTGTGGGTAGTCTAGTCTGGATACCAATTTGCTATGTCCAGGACTATTTGTGGGCTTTTGAACCCCCAAGCCTTTCTGTATTGGAAGGAGGCCTTCTAGCTTAATTTTGTTTTTTAGAACTAGCCAGTTTTTTTAGTTTCAGCACTCAAGTCTGTTTCTTTGAGCTCAGCACTTGTTCAGAACTCATTGTAAGCACTAAATAAGCTACAAATTACTACAGCACTCAACTTTCCTCACTTGTCTAGTGGAAGACAGTTTCTAGTACTTAACAAATAAGGACATATCCAGGCATGTCTAAGGGTCAGCTCCCCGTGTTTTCTCTTGTCTACCTACTGAATCTGGGCATCTTGGTACAATGCAACAATTGCCTCATGTATACAGACAACCCTCTTCTCCTACCACCCAACACTACAACCTGTGAGAGATGCACTTATATAGCCAAACTGGAAGCAAAGCTCTCTTCACCCAACACTGGACTAGACAGACAAGAGGAGAAGGTAAACACTTGCACCACACCACACTCAGCACATAGTCCCTCAAAACCTATGCCACCAAAACACACACATAGAAACACAAAATACACACCTACATTTGCGGAGGCTCTCAGTAAAAACCTGCCCAAGTAACAAGGACCTCCAAAGCAGAAACACAAGCAACCTCCACCCCCCAATACAACCCAAATGACACATAGCCCGCAAACTCAGTGTGTCACTCAACCAGAGCCCATAAGGCATAACAATGTACCCAACACTCTAGTCATAGGTGACTCTGTAGTCAGGCACACTGATGTTCCACTCACCAGGCTAAACAAGGAGAAAGTTACTGTCAGCTGCCTTTTGGGTGCCAGGATCTGCCACATACCACATGCACTCAGGTCACTCCACAAGAAGTACAACTATGACTCTGTCGTTGTCCATGTTGGTGTGAATGACCTGAGACGTACCTCCCTGGACTACATGAAAAGGGACATGGAGGTGCTGTCTGATCTTGTAGCCCAGGCCGGTATGACCCTAGTCCTGAGTAGCATCCTGCCATCACCCAGAATGATACCACAGTACAAGGACAAAAAGATTGACTTCAACAATTGGCTAAGCTTCTGGTGTCATTCTAAGGGGATCCAGTATCTGCCTGGGATGACATGATCGACAAACCACAATGCTTTGCCAGAGATGGCCTGCACCTGTCGCCCCTGGGATTCCGGATACTGGCTAAGACTCTAGCCACCCCTATAGTGCCTTTTTTAGGCAAGGTTCAAATGACAAATTCACCACTGTAACAGGTACAAGCAAGAAGAATCTTAGGGTATTGCTACTCAATGCTAGACAGCTAAACCTTAAAATGCACTCACTCGGGGCACTCCTTAAAATGGAGAACATCAACATCTGTGCAGTGACAGAGACGTGGTTCAAGGCTCCAGAGAGTACCCCTGTATTACCAGGCTATAATTCATGCCACACCTTTTGGCCACCTAACCTGGACCGAAACACTAAAGACAGAGGCATGTCCAGATTCATTAAGGATATCCACACCTCCAGGCTAGTTGCTCAGCATAATGCATCCGAGATTATCCAAGTGCAACTAACTAACCACAATCCAAATTGTAGCTTGCTACAGATCCCCCACCATGCCCCAGGATTCCCACTCCTCATTTCTTAATACACTGGAAAATATTAGGGTACAACCTAACACCCTAATAATGGGCGATTTCAACTACCCCACCATTAAATGGGAAAACTACTTGTGTACCAACTCTTGTGCTCAACGTTTTCTGGAATTCATAAGTTCCAATGCCTTGGATCAACTTATCCACACCCCCGTCAGGGTCAGCAATGTCCTAGACCTGGTTATTATCAACATGGGCAACAGGTGCTCCACACCAGAGGTAAATTCCTTGTTGGTCAGATCCGAAAACAAGCTAATCACCCTAGACATCCACATCCCTCCCCCACCCCCCATTAGGGAAACCACTGTAAAAAATGTCTTCAAAGCCAACTTCACACTTCTTAAGACAGAAGTGGAAAACTTCACGACACCCATGCTGATGGAGAATAGAGGTATGACTGCTGAATCCTACACAAATGCACTTTATAAGCACTTACACGAGTGCATGGATCGTGCAATCCCTAACAGAACCAAGATGCTGTCCTCCAAAAAAGGAAGCCAATCTGGTGGTCCCCTGCCATAAACAAACTCTACAACAGAAGAAAGAAATTGTTGCAAAAAAGAGTAAAATAACATGATTGGAGAAACTCCCTAGTCAGCCTCAGTAAGAAGCTGAGATCCCTCATACAATCCTCCAAATCTATTTACGAAAATAAAATCGCCACTGACTCTAAAGAAAACCACAAAGCATTATATAGCTATGTCAAGAATCTCAATGGCAACACTCAGATCTGCTCTGAGTTACAGCAAAATGGCACTAAATATACAGAACCAACTGAACTTTCCAACATCTTTGCCCCTTACTGATTGTCTCCTCTGAATCCTCCACCACTTGGTCTGACCCGTTCCGTTCGCCCTACAGGCTCACTCCACTCCCCTACCCTACCCCAAATTCCCACCCACCCCCAGTGCTGTTAAACTTAAACATCTCTGACCACACCCACTTAACTACTCAGCCTATCCCATTAGACTACTACTTATCAACCCCACCCCTTCTCCAATTTTCTCTATAACTAACCCCACCCTTCAATAAATTTACTTTTCATCCCTCTACTTCTCTGTTACCCCTCCCATAAGACTACTACTTATCAACCCCACCCCAACCCCAACCCCACCCCTTCTCCAATTTTCTCTATAACTAACCCCACCCTTCTATAAATTTACTTTTCATCCCTCTACTGCTCTGTTATCCCTCCCATAAGTCACCTCTCATCTATTCTACCTTAAATTTCTCTTATCTTTACTTTGTTTAACCCACTATATAATCTCTTAACCCCACTATCACAAATGACCTTCTTACTTAACTATACCCTTAAGAACTTTCTTCTTATTACTTCTTCAATAATATTCCTAACTTCACCCTATGCCCTAACCTACTACGAACATCTCTCTTTAATTAATAATGAGCCTTCCCATCAACAAACATTACCTATCACTCAGCTCAACTTCTTCTCCCATTGTAATATAACCTCTACTTCAGTTTACCTACTCCCAAGTTTTCATAGATCTTCCCATGTTACTTACTTCTCCAGCAAGATAAGCCCACCCAAGTACCTTAAAAGCATAAAGACTTTACTAAAATATCCCACTCAACTTCAATTAGATGGCGATATTCATCCTAATCCAGGCCCAAACCCTCCAATCTACAATAACCCACAAAACGAAACAACTAATTGTGTCTCTACCTCTATAAAACTAGGTAATTCTCTTACAATAGCTCATCTCAACATCCGTAGCATTAACAATAAACTTACTCAACTGCATGCCCTATTACAGGTGCATGCATTTAATATCCTTTGCCTTACAGAAACTTGGTTGAAACCCTCTACTCATGACCTAGAAATAACCCCACCTGGATATAACATCCTAAAATGTGACCGTACCACCAAGAAGGGTGGAGGTATAGCTATCTTATACAAATCGGAACTTCTAATTTCATGCTTTAATGTGTTACTCCCTTCTAATACCAATGCAGAAACCCTTACCATTAAACTCCAACTTAATAAATCTAAATCTGTTTATATAATCTGCACCTATATCCCTCCAGGAAATAATATTAACACTCTTGAAAAGATTCTTAGTAGCCTTTCCACCCTACTACCTCAAGAAACTATTGTACTAGGTGATTTTAACATTGACTGGACTACCTGTAGCTCTCCTAATCCTAACTCCCACATAAATCTTTATGGCTTCACTCAAATAATAAACACCCCCACAAGAATCCACAAACCTAGTAATAAAGAAGCTACTCTTGACTGAATACTTATAAGTAGTCATGCTGAAACCTATACTTCAGGAACACTTCCAGATAACCTTAGTGACCATGTACTTACCTATATAACAAAACAAAAAGCTCACACACCTATTAATAACACATTTATAACCTATCGTTCAAAAAAAACACTTTAAAGCAGAGAGCTTTCAGAATGAACTAAAGGTCTGTAACTGGTCACCTCTGAAACAACTCTAGATGAAGCAGTTTCTTACTTTAATACCAAGTTCCTACAAATCCTAGATCTCCATGCCCCCCTTCGCTCTTCCTGAGTTAGGACTAAAGCAGCCCCATGGCTCACAAAACAAACAAAGGACAAAATACTCCTACAGAACAAAATATGGGCCAGATGGAGAGCCACTAAGAGCTCTGCTGACCACCTATATTTTAAACAGCTAAGAAATGCAACCAAGAATGACATTGTCTTAGACAAAAAAAACTACTATCTCCACCTTCAACAATCACACCCAAATAACCCTAAAAAGTTTTGGTCAGGCATTAATAAACTTCTCCATCCAGGACATACCAAAAACTCCAGCCCCATCTTCAGTTCCCCATAATAACCCTTTGCAAATAGCAAATGCCTTTAATAATTACTTCACAGAAACTATACAAACTCTTGCAAACACAATATCTCCCATTTCCCCCAGCACTTTACAAAACACAGACAGTTCAGTGCCTCCCTTCCATATACAACCTGTACCAACATCCTTTATCTGCAAACTCCTTCAAAAACTCAAACCTTGCACCCCTTCTGCCGACCACCTACCAGCAGAATACCTTCAAATAGCTTCCAAAGTCATAGCATATCCCATATCCATCCTTATAAACCAAACAATCATAGAAGGTAACATCCCATCCATATGGAAAGTCTCCCATATAATCCCCTTACATAAAGGAGGCAAATCCACTGATATCTCCAACTTCCGACCAATTGCATTACTCTCTCCACTAGCCAAAATAATGGAAAAATGTATTCATCATCAACTACTCCATCTGCTCCACAATAACTTACTTGCCAACTGTCAGCACGGCTTTAGGCCCTTTCATAGTACAACTACCGCCCTTCTATCTTTTACTGACTGCATTAACAAGAATCGAAATAATAACTCTCTATCTTCTGCATTATTCATTGACCTATCAAAAGCCTTTGATATGGTTAACCATGACTTACTAATCAATGTCCTAAAAGCCCAATCTCTTGACCCACAAGCAATACTCTGGTTTACATCCTATCTAAAAAATAGACAACAAGCAGTGCTCTGGGACAATAATCTCTCCACACCCCTCCCTGTAAACATTGGAGTCCCTCAAGGCTCTATCCTTGGCCCTCTTCTATTTTCCATCTTTATTAATGATCTAAATACTGCTGTTCCTCAAGCCACATGCATACAATACGCTGATGATTCTACCTTAATCTGTACTGCTAAGTCATCTATCTCTTCAGACCCTTACTCAAGCAGTTTTAACACAGTTGAAAATTGGTTCACCCATCACTACCTCCTCCTCAACCCTAAAAACAAAATTATTACTCTTTGCCCCACTCAAAAGTCACCAGAGTTCCACTTCACAATTATCTCTAACAATGGAACTACTATTTCCCTGACACTACTACTCATCTACTGGGTATAACCTTAGATAATAACCTCAGCTTCGACGAACATATCAACAATACTATACAGACTGTCAATAAAAAACTAGGCTCTCTGTATAGAATCAAACCCTTCCTCACACCACTAGCTAAAACCTCCATTGCCCAAACTCACCTAACTTCTACTCTATTCTATGCTTCCGCCATATACATCAATCTATCAAAACACAATGTAAGCAAGCTTGAAACCAGCTATAATAACATAGCTAGATTTGTCACTGCCACCCCTTTCAGAACCCATCACTGTCACAGCCTTAAACAACTTGGATGGTCAGAACTACAAAACCATCTACTGTATAAGCAACTGCTTATCTCACATAATATTCTTCATCACCCAAACAATACCCCAATCCTCTCCAACCTGATCTCCCCATATAGAAATCTTGCAACACTTCGCTCAGCAAATAAGCTATTAATCCCCAATATTAAATCAAATAATAAAGCTGGTGACTCACTTTTTACTAACATTGTGGGTAAAATCTGGAACAATCTTCCTAGTACACTCACGTCGCTCTCATCCACACCACTCTTCAAGGAACATCTCAAAGAACATCTGAAATTTCATTGGCTTTGTCCCTGTTCTAAACCAGACTACACCCTACCTTTTCCCCCTTAATGCTCTTTTTTCTATACCCCTTCCTTCCAGTCTTTGTCCCCTCTACAGCTTTAATCAATAGAATCCAACCTTATTCTAGCCCTTGTGATTCTTGCCTTCTTCTGCTCTCTCTCTTTCTCTTTCTCAGACCTACTAATCATTATTTTCAGAATACTGAATGTCCTTGTACTCAATTGTATTTTAACCCTTGCACAGCCTGCGAGCTATTATTCACAGAAACAATTTTTGATTCTCTTAAATCTTTTTTAATTTCCTTGTATTTGAATTTAGTCATTTTTTAACTATTGTAATCTTTTTTGTAATTTACTAATGCTTGGAGCTTATCTCCCTGGGCCTCTACTGAAAATGGACATGTATCCAGCTAGACTAGCCCAGCCAACAAATGTAAAATAAATAAATAAATAAAATAAAATAACATCCTGGCAGATAGGTTCAGTGCTAACTTTACCCCCCTCTTGTCCCCTAAAGGACCCATATCTATACTGGAAGAATACAAAGTTCCTGTAATCACAGCTGCACAGGTAAAAAACACACAAAGCCAAGAACACAGCATCCATGGGACCTGACAACATCCCAGGCTGTGTTCTACATGAACTACAGAATGAACTGGCACCCCACCTAAGTATCATGTTCAATCATAGCCTCACCTCAGACTATGTACCCACTGAATGGCGCACAGCGACGTTTATCCCACTCCACAAAGGGGGAGCCACCATGGACCCCAGAAACCACCACTCCATTAGCCTGATGAGCCTGGTCTGCAAGGCTATCGAACGTATCATCATGGAACTTATAAACAATGACATTGGTAATCTCCAAACTCAGGACCCCACCCAGTTTGGGTTTGTAAAAGGCAGATCATGTCTCCTAAACCTGATAGACTTATTTGAAGCAGTCACCAAAGCCATAGATGAGGGTAGGGTGGTTCACACAGCCTATCTAGATCTCACCAAGGCTTTTGACACCATCCCCTACTCTGGAATTATAGATAAACTCACTAAACTAGGTATAAATCCCTATGTCACAAGATGGGTTGCCAACTGGCTCAGTGACAGAACCCACACTATGAAAGTAGCAGACTCCAAATCCAACTTCATACCAGTGACAAGTGGAGTACCACAGGGTTCAGTCCTGGGTCCTCTCCTGTTTGGTATCTACTTCTCTGAAGTAGATACCAAACACAGAAGGTCTTTGGCTAATGAAGTTCGCAGATGACTGCAAACTAGGAGCCATAGTCAAGTCCCCAAATTATGTGGACATCCTACAGAAGGGCTTCGCTGAGACAGATGCCTGGTGTCAAAGCCATGGCCTCAAGCTCAATGCCAAAAAGTGCATTGTCATCCCTTTTGGTAAAACCTTTGTAACCATGAACTACCACATAGGCGGTAGTCTACTTAACACCAAAAGTGTGATAAGAGACCTTGGGACACAGGTGGACAGTAGTCTCTCCTTTGATAATCACATTGCCACAGTAGTCAGGAAATCCTTCTACATGGCACACCTCATCACAAAAGGTTTCTCATCCAGGAAAAAAGAGGTCATTGTTCCCCTCTAATCGTCACTCATTAGACCCATTATAGAGTACAATGCCCCTTTTGGTATGTACCTCCCAAGACATCTACAACAACTGGAAAGGCCACAGAAATACCTCACAAAGAGGAGTACTGGCCTCAAACAGATGCCCTACGCAGACCATCTCAAAAAACAGCAGCTTTACTCCATTGCATATCGCCTACTCAGAGGCAATCTCTGCCTAACACACAAAGCTATGTCAAAGCCAGAGCTTTTGGACATGCTCCACTTAAAGAAACCCCAATCCCTATGAGCTACATGCTCTAGGGACCTAAACCTTGTCACCACAATAAACAGAACATGCTGGAGGGATAGATTCCTGTCCCAGAGACTTCCCATACTTTGGAACAAACTACCTATCTATAGCAAACAAAGCTCCTCATTAGCACTCTTCAAGAAAAATCTTGATAATTGGATGGGAGATAGGAAATTCACCCCGGGGATCACTTCAATGGCTGTGCTCAACAGTGGCACAGGAAAATAATTTTCTTGGGTGGCGAAAGCCAGGGTACCTTTTGGCTAGGCTTATGTAGGCCCTAGGGCCAATAGCCTAGTACCTACCTATGAACATAAACAATATACATATTAGAAAGCCTACCCAATTAAAGAAGACTAAAATAAAAATAAAAATGTATATCCAGAAAAAAATAATAATAGAGATGGAATGAATAAAGAATGGGGGACAATGGTATGAACAGAGGTGAAACAAGGGTTAGATACAACAGTGATTATTAGAATTTTTTTCCAAGGTATTAAACAAATTACAAGAAAAGAGAGAACCAGAATCAATACTAATTGGGACAAAGAATGTACAACCACCCACATATCAATGGGGAGATGGTGAGACTGAACAGGAACTATTATTAGGGTGCACTAATAAAGTTGTGTATAGTCTCAGTTGATTTAATATTTATAATTTTTCTGGTATAAATATTACCAACGAACATTTTACCATGTTTTAAAAAGGGTAGAAATATGTGCCTACTAACAATTTCAACCAAGTCTTTTCTTTTCTTTTCTTTTGGCTTTTCCTGGTTAGGGGTTGCCTCAGTGGAACTCCAGTCTGCTAATGATTGGCAGTGAATTGTTATGGTGTTGAGTTGCCAGCCCAGCACCCAGCCTTCAAGGAAGGCACACCCACTCACCCACACACCTACCTGCATGTCTTTTAAAGTAGATAGCCTAAATGAGACTAAACTGTTTACTAGGAAATTGAACTTAGCATACAGCACATTAAGTGTTTATTAGGGAAGAACATAGTATTTTTTCGTCATTTTGTGGATGACCTATTTCTGCTATGGAAAAGAACAGAGAAAAAGTTTTATGATTTTTTAGAACAGATGAATACTAGCAGTGACTTTTTGAAATTCACAGCTGAGTATTCTCCTAGTAGTATTAACTATTTAGACATCCATATTTACAACAATAGTATCTCTACAAATGTTTTTAGAAAGGAATACCATGTTCCATCATATTTGCACTGAGATAGCATGCATCTGGGACATATATTCCCCAATGTTGTCAAGGAACAAATGCTACGTCTCTCTAGGCTAACAGTGGATGACACTGATTTTGAGGAGATATTTTGAGAATAGAGGGTATGATAGTACTGAAATTGAAGAAACTAGTGTGTTAGTTAAGAAAGGAAAGGTTTGGGTAAACCTTTTTATTCTTCACCTCATAGCGGCAATGTGCAAAATCGAAATTCTAAGA
Organism: Protopterus annectens; assembly: GCF_019279795.1. Taxonomy (NCBI): domain Eukaryota; kingdom Metazoa; phylum Chordata; order Ceratodontiformes; family Protopteridae; genus Protopterus; species Protopterus annectens. The sequence goes on along the minus strand of NC_056745.1, from coordinate 1,053,098,338 downwards.
ATAGAAAGGTCTCTTTCACTTTAACATACAGTAGTGAGACTAATGTTATTAAAGATATAGTGCGCATATGGATGAGAATGTAACTGGCATTATAAGAAAGATGCCATCTTTTATTTATAGGAACAAAAAAATCCCTGAGGAGACAGCTTTATTACTCTAAAGTAAAAGATGTAGGTGTAAATAATGGGATGAAAGGTACAAAAAAATGTGGGGCATGTGATTTTTTCCATTACATATTCGAACATCCAGTATTTATACATCCTGACTCTGGTCAAGAAATTAGGTTCAACATCTTAGCCAACTGCAACATGAAGAATTTAGTTTACTTAGCTATTTGTGCATGCAGTAATAAATTTTATGTTGGCAAAACCAAAAGACATCTTCGTGAATGAATAAGGGACCATCTATATTGCATCAATAAGGGGCTAAAATATAGTGCATTACCAAAGCATATAGCACAAGAAGGGAATTAACATAAGTTTTTATTTCAAGTGATAGAAACAGTAAAGGAAGATATGAGGTTGGGTGATTTAACCAATGACACTGAATGCAGTGAAACCAGGTGGATTTTAAGGCTCAGAGCACATAAAGGCTTTGGCCTTAATAATGTTGTTTCCCTAAAACCAGAACTTAATAGTAGAAGTTTAAGATAATATGTATTCATTCAGATCTACTTCATTTGCCCTAACTTCCGATTGACCGACACCCATTTGCCCGAGACCAAATGACCGAAATTTAATTTGACCGCCACTTCATTTGACCGACAAGTATTATTGACAAGAAAATGGGATATGCCCCCTTACCCACTGTAGTGCAACCCTAGAGTTAGAATATATAGTTAGGGGGGTGTGGGGGGTACAGCCTTCCACAATGGGGGGTGTGGGGGGTGAAGCCCCCCACTTAATTTAATATTATATTGTTTAGGTTTGCTTTAATATTGCTTAGTAAAACAAAAGTAAGTGGGGAGCTTTGCCCACCACACCCCCCATTGTGGGGAGGCTGTGCCCCCCACCCCCCCTAACTATATAGTCTAACTCCAGGGTTGCACTACAGTGGGGAAGGGGGTATATCCCATTTTCTTGCCAATAATACTTGTCGGTCAAATGAAGTGTCAGTCAAATGAAATTTCAGTCAAATGGTCTCGGGCAAATGGGTGTCGGTCAATCGGAAGTTAGGGCAAATGAAGTAGACCTATTCATTCACATATATTTTTATATGTATATATGTTTTTTATGCATTATATATTTTATAGATAAACTATGTATACATGCCTTTAAGCATAAAGGGTTTGTAGGTTATGCTGACTTCGCTATTACAAGATTTAATGAGATGCCTTAATAGGTTGATTATTTAATTGGTTTTACTTACTCATTGTATATACATATATATATTATATATATATATATATATATATATATATATATTTATTTATTTATTTTCAGTGTCATTCTTTAATCTGAAGAAGCAATTTTTAAATTGTGAAAGTGCTCATCTATCTCCACATTATAGTTCTTTGTTTTTATGAACATTTGGATTTTATTCATTCAGCTGTGGAACTGTACCTGACTTTTTTGTTGGACTTGGTTTAATTTTGGTTTTGGTAAAGTGCATCACTTGGAGGTGTGCTCTTTTTTCTACTTAATAAGTATGAAATTCATTTTCTTGACACCATGGTTAAACATACTGAATTTGGTTTTAAGTCTACTATATGCAGGAAGGAGACTTTTAACAGTTCCTGCTTTCATTATTCAAGTTGTCACCCCTTTGTGCAAAAAAAGAGTATTTTAAAATTACAGCTCATTAAGGTGGCCAGAATGACATCTCATAAAGAGGATGTTTTAGGAGAATTATATAAAGTGATGGAAATGTTTTTTAGCAAGGGCATACTCTTGAAAACTTACAGATTAATTAATGAATTACATGTATGCCCAATGGGGTAAGAGATATCAGCCCCTTCTTGGAGTAGGATTAACAAAGAAAGAAAACACCTCAAGTAATAAAAGTTATGAGAGGGGTGTAAGAATTGAATTTGGGACCCAGGCTAAGGAGATTAAGTATATTGGGAGAAAAAATTGGAATATTTTAAAGATGGATCCTGACTTATTCCAACTCCTAGGATCTGAACCTTGCTTTATTTTTAAGACTAAAGAAGTTTCAAGGGTAAAAGACAGACCCGTGATATGAAGAATGAGACTACAGGAACTAAAAGGTGTGGGTGTTGTGCTCAATGTAGTTAGATTTTTGAGACCTGTTCTTTCATCCTTGAAAATAGGGTAAGTTCTAAAATTACTTTTATGAAAGGGAACTATCAGACTGGTAGAGTGATTTATTTAGCTAAATGTTCGACCTGCCCTGTTTTTTACGTGGGCAAAACAAAAAGGGCATTAAGAAAAAGAATATATGAGCATTTTTACCAAATAAGTAAAATGATTGATAATAATGCATTGTTTAAATACTCTAAGGTATGTCCTAGGTTCCAAAAATGTATGTTTACTATTTTTGACCATATAATAGTAAATTCCAGGAGGGGGGGTGTAATGCTAGCAGGGTTTTGGAAGAAAGACAGGTCAGATGGCAGTTAAAATTACAAGCAACACAATACCCAGGAATTAATGAGCACATCTCTCGGCAGCCCAAATTAAATAAGAGAGCAAACTCTAATTAAATATTTTTTAGATTTATGGTAAGGTTGATTTTAACAAGAGAGATCTGCTATTTGATTTTTATATTTTTTATATGGTTACTTAATATTACTTGCTTTTGTGTGGAATACATACACATTTTTAACTTTCCCTAGTTGATATTACTGTCTCTTTAAATGATCATTTTTTTTTTAAATTAGTGGTGGATTACTGAAGATATATAAATAGGCTTTGAGACAATTAGATGTAGATTCTGATGAAGTCCTTGGTTGATAAGGATGAAAGGGCTCAGTCTGTGTGTGTTCTTATAGGTTCATAGGTTGGTACTAGGCTATTGGCCCTAGGGCCTGTACAAGCCTAGCCATAACAATTCCCTGGCTATTTCTTCCCACACTATTTACTTCCTGGACCCCTGTCTAGCAGGGCGACTGACGCGATCCCCAGGGTGAATTTCCTTTCTCCCATCCAATCAAGTTTCCTTTTGAAAAGGGCCAAAGATGTTGATGCTTGATATGTATGGGCGGTCTATTCCAGAATCTGGGTCAGGAACGTATCCTTCCAGCATGTTTTGTTTATTGTGATGACAAGGTTTAGATCCCTGGAGCATGTGGCTCTGAGGGATTGGGATTTCTTTAAGTGTAGCATGTCCAACAGCTCTGGGTTTGATATGGCCTTGTATGTTAAGCAGAGATCACCTATGAGTAGACGATAGCTGGAGTTTTTTAATGCGGTCAGCATAGGGCATCTGCTTTAGGCCTTTGAGTCTTTTAGTGAGGTATTTCTGCGGCTTTTCCAGTTGTTGCAAATGGGGCATTGTATTCTATAATGGGTCTAATGAGGGATGAGTACAGTGGGACAATGACCTCCTTTTTTCTGGATGAAAAGCCCTTAGTGATGAGGTGTGCCACATAGAAGGATTTCCTGACTGTTGTGGTAATGTGGTTATCGAAGGTAAGACCACTGTCCACCTGTGTCCCTAAGTCTCTTATCACACTTTCAGTGTTTAGTGTACTGCCACCTATATGGTAATTCACAGGTACATGTTTTTTACCAAAGGGGATATTATACATTTCTTGGCATTGAGCTTGAGCTCATGGCTCTGGCACCAAGCATCTGTTTCTGTAAGGCACTTTTGTAGAGTATCCACATCATTTGGAGATTCAGTAATGGCTCCCAGTTTGCAGTCATCTGCAAAGTTTGTTAGAAAGAGTACCTTAGTATTGGCCTGTACTTCAGAGAAGTAGATGCCAAACAAGAGTAGTCCCAGGACTGAACCTTGAGGTGCTCCACTTGTCACTTGTCTGGAGCTGGATTTGAAGTCAGCTACTTTTACAGTGTGGGTTCTGTCAGTCAGCCAGTTGGTAACTCATCGAGTGACATAGGGATTAATGCCCAGCTTAGTAAGTTTATCTATGATTCCAGAGTGGAGGATGGTGTCAAAGGCCTTGGCGAGGTCCATATAAGCTGTGTGGACTGCCTTACCCTCATCCACGGCTCTGGAGACTGATTCAAAGAAGTCAGTCAGGTTCAGGAGACAAGATCGGCCCTTTACGAACCCAAACTGGGTTGGGTCCAGTGTTTGAAGGTTGCCAATGTCTTTGTTTATAAGTTCCATGATAATATGTTCCATGGCCTTGCAGATCAGGCTCATCAGACTGATGGGGCTGTAGTTCCCGGGATCCAAGGGGGACCCCCCCCTTGTGGAGTGGGATAACTGTAGATGTGCACCACTCAGTGAGCATGAAGCCTGAGGTGAGGCTATGATTAAACATGACACTTAGGTGAGGTGCCAGTTCATTTTGTAGATCATGTAGTACACAGCCCAGGATGTCATCTGGTCCCATGGATGCTGTATTCTTAGCTTTGGAGAGTGCGTTTTTTACCTGTGTGGCCATTATTACCGGAATTTGGCAATCTTCCGGTATTGAGATGGGCCATTTAGGGGGTGAGAGGGGGGTGAAATTGTTACTGAATCAATCTGCCAGGATATTGGCAATATCCTTGGGATCAGTATATTTAATGCCATTCTGTTGTAGCTCAGAGCACATCTGAGCATTGCCATTTAGATTCTTGACATAATTATAGAATGCCTTGTGGCTGTCTAGAATCTCCGGCAATTTTATTTTCGTAACTAGCTTTGGAGGATTTTATGAGGGATCTCAGCTTCTTACTGAGGCTGGTAAGGGAGTTTTTTGCATCTTGGGATTTTCCTCTTTTCTGGAACAGTTTCTTCCTTTTGTTGTAAAGTTTGTTTATGGCAAGGGACCACCAGATTGGCTTCATTTTTTTGGAGGAGAGCATCTTGGTTCTATTTGGGATGGCACGATTCATGCATGAGTTGATGTGCTCATACAATGCCTTAGTGTAGGACTCAGCAGTTGAACTTTCAGTTCCCGTCTGCATGGGTGTCATGAAGTTTGTCATTTCTGACTTGAGTAGAATGAAATTGGCTTTGGAGAAGTTTTTTATGGAGGTTTCCTTACTGGGGGGTGGGGGGGTGGGATGTGGATATTATATTTTATTAAACATATTTTTATGAATCTGCGGCTCCAACTTGAAGCACTTTTTTCATTTTATTTGTAGATATACTTAATATTAGCATTTTTAGTGTCAAGAAAGCACCTTGGGAGGGCAGTTTCATAGTGCGCACTATTACTTTTATAATGTCCTGATCTGGTTTTCTGTTATGTTGATAGACAGAACAGGTTCACCATGCCAAAAAAAAAAAATGCAACCATGCCACCTGACAGTTATGTTTGCTTTCCTGCATGTTAGGTGCGTGTGTGTGTGTGTGTGTGTGTGTGTCTGCGCTCATGCATGCATGTGCATGTGTGTCTCTTCATGTATTTTATGCAGCTAATTTTGTGTTTGCATATGTATTTTTATAAGGTTAATATGGTGTGTGTATTTTATATAATTATTATAGTGTGTGTGATTATACAGTTAATATGGGGATGGTTATAATTACCACCATTTGACAGATATTTATACTTATTTAGCAATAAGTATAATTGTGCATATTATATAACTTTTTCAGGCACATTACCATGGTTGAACAGCATTTTCCAGGACACCTGAGCACAAAGGTGTTTTGTAAGCAAGAAAGTACAATTTCTTTTTATGACAAATTATAAGTATGTGCCATATTAATATTTCTGTTAATAACTTGACCCAAACAGAATGTATATGAAATGTCATAGTAATACAGTGAAAGCTTATATCATGTTGCAAGCGTTGTCATTGATACCTGTCTGTCTTATACCAGTTTATAGATATTTATAATTGTTTAGTAATAAAATATGTACAAATATATTTCTCTACATGTCTCAGGCGTTGTCCACTTGGATACATTGTAGAACAACATTTCACATGCCCAGTTTCCACATGGATCATATATGGCACCTTGGACTAATTAGGGTCCTGCATAACAGAGAAAATATGAGGTAGTCTATAGAAATATTAAGAGGATATGATATATGTTAATAATTATATGAATAATATAAACTATAAGGTATTTATGTGGTAGTCCATGGTATTAAATGAAAGCATACACAATGTTGAAAAACTCTACACAGAGAGTTGGTGTTCAACTAACACTGCTTTGCTGATATTTATTTTAACTGTCCACTAAATATGCAATTTATATATATATATATATATATATATATATATATATATATATATATATATATATATATATATCCTGAAAGCCCAAAATCCTGAAGCCAAAATCTCAAAAGTTCAAAATACTGAAAACACACAGGATACCAAAACTTACTGTATTCTAGCACAAGTGCATACAGAAACAAAAAAAAAAAAACATATTACTCTTCTCCAAGTATAAGCAGGGGGGAAGCCCCCATGCACCCCCATGTGGGGGCTGCGCTCCCCACACCCATTGCTACTTAAATATATCAACTCTGAGATTGCACTTAGTGTAGTGAAGTGCAAGCTCGCAGCTGATATATTTAACTAGAAGGGGGTGTGGAGGGCTGCGCCCCCCATATGGGGGTGTGAAGGGGAGGCTTGCCCCCCTGCATATAGTTGAAGGGTAATATGTTTGTGTATGTACTTGTGCTGAAATGTAGCAAGTGTTGGTGTCCTGTATGTTTTCAGTATTTTGCGTTTTCATTATTTTAAGTTTTCAGTATTTTGAACTTTCGAGATTTTGGTCTCAGTATTTTGGTTATTGAGATATATATATATATATATATATATATATATATATATATATATATATAAAATATATATATATATATATATATATATATATATATATATATATATATATATATATATATATATATATATATATATATATATATATATATATAGTTGCACTTCAGAAGCCTGAATGAAAACAAGCCTGAATTGCATAAGCCAGAAGACCAAAAGCCTGAAATTTCATAAGCCTGAAAACTAAAAATCCTGAATCCCATAAGGCTGAAAGCATACAGAACACAAAAGTCTGGGAAAATCCCCTCTGCACCCCCCATGTGGGAGGCTACACCCCCACACCCCCTGCTAATTAAATATATCAACTCTGCAATTGCACTTTAGTGTAGTGAAGTGCAATCTTGGAGTTGATATATATATGTGGCAGGGGGTGGGGGGTGCATGGAGGCTTGCCCCCCTGCTTATATATGATGGAATATAATCTGTTCTGTGTTGTCTTCAGTCAGTATATGTATCCTATCTGTTTTCAGAATTATGGGATTCATGCTTTTGAGTTTTCAGGCTTATGAAATTTCAGGCTTTTGATCTTCCGGATTATGCAATTCAGGCTTGTGATCATTCAAGCTTCTGAAGTGAATCCATATATATATATATATATATATATATATATATATATATATAATCATTCATAATTATGCAAATATCTCAGAAATGGGGAAGGTCTACAAAACTGTTTTCCAGCTAAGTGAAGAGCACATCTGCATGAACAACCATCATAGTGATACTTATGTTCTGTCTGCTATGGTTACTAAGGTATTATTACTTGTTTTCCTAATCATAAGTTAATTTGTATATTATGTCATTACTTATTTAATATAAAATTACAATTTTGTCTGGCTCATACATTAATAGCACCATTGTGAAGAGTGGTGTATGCTGAATAACTTTTGTATTTTTACCTCTTTTGTAACTTTTACCATTTTTGAGATATATACTTTTGTTTACAGGTAGGTTGTAAAACTGCATTCTCAGGATTTTAGCTTAGCTGAAAGTTGTCCAGTCAAGAATTCTTCAGGTGTTTGGAGGTGTAAAATTCCACTCAGGGTACATGTGAAAGAAGGAATGAGAGAGAGAGAGAGAAAGAGTGAGAGAGAAGCTGGTGTTAGAATGAGGCAAGGAATACAGTTTTGGGGAAACAGAGACAGTGAGCTGTGGACCTGTCATAGGAAGAGAATGAAACAGAGAGAGAGAGAGAGAGAGATAGACAGACACCTGAAATCAGACTAAAAGGGGACAAAAGACTTGGATTTTGAAATTATGTAAGGCATGATTCTTTTGTTTTATTTTTAGTAATCTACATGATCCTTATTTGCTCAAAAGAAAAAAACAGACATTGGAGGATCCTATGAAAAGCCTTTTATTTTAAGTAAAAGTTATTACTTAACAAATGTAAGCCTGCTGGATGCTCTTGATGAAGCAGTCTGAATATTTTATAAAGAATGAATGATATTAGCTAGGTTAATAAATCCTAACAAAATACTACACTGGTGCTTTTTGGCAGGCAAATGGTTAAATATACTGTACTGTGGCATTTTGTGTTACTGCAACACAGTCTGCAAGTGCTAATACCTTGTAAATTAGTGTTCTCAGTTGTAAAACTTTGTTTGTTACCACACCAATCTGTAGAGAGAGGGAGTTAAATGTATGTTTGCTTCAGCAACTGCTACTTTTCAGCAAACTGTAATTTTATAACTACAATGAGAAGGTATGGGAATGTTTCTGAGTTACTGTCAGTCAAAAAGAGTGAAGGTTAGACTGATGTATTCTAAAGCAGTGAGTATTGAATGAGGGCTGGTGACAAAATCCTTTCAAAGAAATACCGTTGAATGCATTTTTTTTTTTGCTTAAAAACTTTTTATTGCAATTTTGAACCAAATAACTTACAAAAAATGACAATTAACTAACTTACAAGAATAATACAAACAAGAAACTATTTACATCATCCACAACAAAATTTGACAGGTAATTAACCATTACCTCATTCACTCCAATGGAGCTTAGGAAGTTTCCACTGTAACTTCCAATGTTCAGAGCCTAAGCCTTTTGACAGTATCAAATTATAGCCTCACATTTCAAACAAATGTTTATATCTCAGGAATCATAGGGATTATCAAAGAAGTATAAATGGCCAACTCTTAAGTACAAACTATTTTTATAGTGATAGTATTAATTATGTTCTAGGTCTTAAACCAAATATTGTAGGTCACAGTAAACGCAGTTACTATAACATTTGTAATAGTTTGTAAACAACTTACAATATCTCAGCAACCAGTCAAGTTATGCACATACTGTCAGCAGCATTTATTTCATCTAGCTGAGAGCTTTCATATGAGGCTAAGGAATTCTGTCTTTGTTACTTGGTTGTTGAGATAGTTAGAAAAAATTGAAAATTATATCTATATAACTGAATATCATAAACACAATAGTTCATATCTATTTACCTGCACTAGACAGAGGTCAAATATTAAGGCAGTTGAGTTTGCTATTGTGTAAGTTTTAAGATTACATATTTGAAAACCTTGTACATAGTAAAATTTTGAAATTATTGATGCAAATATGAAGAAACAATATTTGATGCCTAGATGCGTCAGTAGAAGTTAACTGCAGATGCACCTGGTGGCATCAATAAGATGTAATTTTTTAAATAATTCTTTAAGCTTTTTCCAAGATAAAAGTTTGTGTGTATGATTTGAAGTTCAATTATACATTGTCTAAATTTCTTTATTGCATACAGTTTTTTCTAACCAACTGAATTCAGTAAAAGTGAGGGTGTTCTTGCTTTTCCAATTTATTGTAATGATTTTCCTAGCCATAGGTAGAATTGACCATAGAAGGTGCACCTGTATTTTTGGTATGGAATCCATAAATGGAGCATAAAATTAAATCAAGGAGTCTGACACAACACAATTATCTGATCACAATGCTTTAAGAACATTTCTAAATTCAGACCAAAACAATACAATCATCCAACATTCGATAATCTTGTGAGACCATTTAGGGTCTATAACCTCATCACATCACTAACATTTTATTTTTGTTTTTTTATAAATCATATAAATCAAGGCTATTTAATGTGGTGTTAGAAAATTTCTATGTAGATATTTCCAACTAAATATTTTCCAAAAGATGACAAAGTAGTGTAATTTATAGATTTTAATAAAAGCTTCTTGTTTATTTCCATAAAGGTTTCATTATTAATCTTTGTTGAATATTCCCAAAAGGATGAGTCAAAAGGGGCCAATTCCAGTCTTAAAATGTTATATAATGTTGATAAGTAAGATTTATCTTTTGCTTCTTCACTATTAATCTTAAAAAACAAAATTCTTGGTATAGGTTTTAAAATGTTGCATATATTTGAATATCTACGTAATAATTTTTCATATTATATTTAATCATTAAATGATCAGCTGAAAGTATTTTATTCCCATCTAAAAATTGATACCAAAACTTAAAGTTGTCCTCTTCAAAATCTAGCATTTTATTAAGATTAAATGATTCCATACAGTCATTTGTATGTGCTATAGGAAACATCAAAATTAATAAAGCTTTAAGTAGGTGGTTACTATCTTTTACTTTCCTGAACATATGTAAAATGTAATTGATGTATGGAATAGGACCAGGAAATGTTCTTTTATTCATACAAAAATATTTTATAATCCAATAAATTTTATTTATGCTTGAGTTATAAATTATATTTGTTTGAACTGTATTATTTGAAAATAATTCTTCATGCAATGATTTCCAATTTAAAATATATGATGAGTTTAGCCAGTGACTTACTATATTTAGAATTGCATAAATCTGCATTAGGGAACCCAGTTACATCTTCTACCCACAATTTAACATGTAAGTCAATTCCTATTCTTACTCTTTGAGTGAGGATACCATAAAAATTTAAATAATATAGAATTTAATTGTTTAATAAATTTATTGGATGATCCGCTGTGGCGACCCCTAACGGGAACAGCCAAAAGAAGAAGAATAAATTTATTGGATGGCAATAAAATTAATGATCTATGTAGTATATTTTTGTAGAATAATAATTTTTATTAATGTAAGTCTATCTTCCATAGTAAAGTACATTTTATTCCAATTTTCTATTAATTTTAATAACGAGTTTAGTAATATTTTATAATTAGTGTTTGTTGAGTATTTCCAGGTATTTTTTATAGTTATTCCTAAATATTTAAGTTGTTTATTTTCCCAACTGAACTTCTTATAATTTCTTTAAAACATATTTAACTTAAGTATTTGTAATGTTTCTGTTTTATTGTGACTAAAACTTAAAGATGAAATCCTTTCAAAGTGTTTTATTGAATTAATAATGTGCTGTAATGAAAAGTCAATATCACCAACTGTTAGTAGGATATCATCTGTAAATAATTGGATTTTAGAATTATAATTACTGTTTATGGAAAACCCCTTTATATGTTTATCTGCTCTAATAGATGTTGCAAAATGTTCTACTGACAAAGCAAACAATAATGGAGACAAAGGACAACCTTGTTTTGTTCTTTTAAATATTTTGAATGGACTAGATGAAAATAAACCAATTTCAACATAAGAAAATCATTATATAATTTCATTATCAAATCTACAACATCTGACAAAAAGTTGTATTCTTTAAGTACTTTACATAAGTAATCCCAAATAATTGAATCAAAAGCTTTGTCTAAGTCTAAACTTATAATTGAAAGCTCTTTCTTGCCTTTTTAACATCTATCAACTAATTGAGGCATCATGGTATTTAATATTTTTGCCAAAACAGCCAAATATTTTATAATCGACATTGAGAAAAGAGATTTGACAATAAGATGAACATAGTTGTGGGCTTTTCCCTCTTTCAGAATATGAGATATTAATGTAAATTTCCAAGAAAGGGACAGGTTTAATGTATTTTTGAACTCTTCAAATACTTTTAAATGAGATTTTAGAATATTATCAGGAATTCATTTATATATCATTGGTATTATGCCATCCAATCCTGTGTCTTTCTTGTTTTTTAGATTGTTAATTTGCTTGTTCAATTCCCTTAAAAAGATAGACTTATTTAATTTATCATTTTTTTCTTCTGTTAATTTGTGTTTTAGATTTTGTCTTAAAAAGTTATCAGTCTATCATTATCAAGTGTTAATTTACTATTATTAATTAATTCATAATGCTGCCTAAAACCTACTAGTATATCTTTTAAATCTGTTAATCTTTTACTTTTATCATTAATTTTGTATGTAATCTTATTAATCTGATTCATATAACATTATTTCAGCTTTTATGGCTAGTCTATGCAAAGTTTTGGGTTAATAGAGTAAGATTGAATCTTTAATTTTTCCATGTTTATCGATATTTTGTGATTCAGTACTTTAAATTTTTCTGATTTAAGTCTTTCTATTCAAGGTTTGCTTTTCCTTATCCTCAGGATTAAGGTTTAATTTTATTCTATCACTTTTCAACTGTATTTCACTTCATTCCTTACCCACTCTTTTACAGAGAAACCAATTCTTAATACTTCCATATAAGTATGCTTTTAATGTATCCCATATGAAAGTATCAGTAACTTCTGTATTATTATTAAATTCCATAAATAAATGTAATTATTTTAATAACTATTCCTTAAATCCCTTAATTTTAATAATATAAACAGGAATTATTTGCCAATAAAATAAATCATTAGATGTTACATTAAAATTAATATTGATACCATTGTGGTCAGACAATGACCATGAAATTACTTGTAATTCATCAGTTTTAGAATAGTGTCTACTAGATACAAATACTTTATCAATATTTGTTTGTGTAACAAATCTAAATGAATAAATTGTATAATTTAGTGAGTTTTTCAATTTTAAATCATAAATATCTTGAAAATACATTATGCTTTAAAATGCTTTAGTTGTTTAGCAGCAATTGTTTTGTTTTTTTTCACCCTTGTTAGTATTTTTTTTCTGAAATGATGCAATTAAAATCTAAGTATTTTTGCTATTTTAGATCCAATTCCAGGAATCCAATACGCATTAACAAGTGTGTAATACTTTTTTGTTTATCTCAATAACCACCAATCCCATCTTGCCATTTTTATCAGAATATGTGTCTACAATTCTAGGCATAGTCAGGGATTTCTTCCGAAGAATAAGTGTGCCTCATATTTTTGAACTATAATGAGAATCAATAAGTATTGAATAATCTTTGAATAATAGTTTTTCTAGATTTTTTGTTAATAAATGTGTTTCTTCTAAAAAGTCTATATGGGCTTTATATAATTTAAGATATTTAATAAGACCACCACTCTTAATGGGATTATTAAAACCATTGACATTCATAGAAATACATCTATAAACTGACAGTTTTGAAACAAAAACATTGTAAGAAAAGTATACTATGTTTATGAATTAAGAAATACATTTTATTTTTATTACATTTTATTATAGACAAAATCAAAATTCTATCTAATATTAAATTAAAAAAAATTACATCTGTTAATACAGAATAACATTTTCCTGGTTTGCTAATGTACTTATGCAAATCATCCATACTCATTATCTTACCATATTCAAAACTATCCTATTGCTTTCATCTCTAAGCTAATGTTATTTACTGGTGTATATTAAAATTTGGAAATGTTTTTCTGTATCAACATTTCCTAAGAATAAGATTTTACTTTGTAATACATATATTCAAATATTAACTATTACATAGTCAATAGGTATTACCTACTATAACAAAACTAATGTCTATATAACTTATTATTCTTTACTAACAAAGTTATTAATAAGAAAATAACTATTTAAAAACAATCCAGTAATGCAACTTATATTTATATTATATTAAAATGACATCTATCAGATCTCCACAAATAATTGAATGTGTATACACTGTAAACATAAGTAACTTAGGTATAGATTTTCATAAACTTTGCTAAAAGACCTATCAAAACAATATGGGGGTAATTCAATAAACCCTACACAGAGTGATTCTCCATGCAGGAATAGTGTAGCGGCATAAACACGGCTGCCAAGCAATCCAGGAAACAGAGCTGGGAGTGTGCATGAGCGTGTTGACACCGTGCAGACATGGAGGTGTCCACAGAATGCAAATCACCTCATATTCTGGTAAAAACCATGCAAATTAAGTGATTTTCCAATTCAGCAAGCAGAAAGGCATCCATGTAGGTGCTGTGGTAGCATAAAAATATGAACACAGTTACAAACTGTGTACAGGAGTATAAAATTCAAACAGGGGCTGTAACAGGGCAAATAAAAAGATGTATATTGCACAGTAGGCATGCAAATGGCCAAAACTGTGGCCAATGTGTTAAAAAAGTAATGCAATATATGAAAAATTAATTTTTTAATGCATATGCCACATTTAAGTGGTGCACAGTGATGTGCAAACATGCTATTTTGCAAAAAAAAAAAATAAAAAGTAAAATATGAAATTTAAAGCTATGCAAAGGTATTGCATTATACTTATACTGGCCAGCATGTAGAGTCATACAATGGCAGGTTATAGTGGTAGCTAAGGAGATAGGCCCTGGTGTGGTGCAATATCCATGGTATACACAATTAGGTGTAAGTAAAAGAGCCAGGGTTATTGAATAGCAAAAAGGGCCACCGTGTCTGTAGGTACTAACAGTGTAGGGCTAGAACTGTGTTGGTGTATGCAGAACAGACAGCTAACATAAAAAGGGTGTGTCACACCATATTTAAGTGCATTGGAGCTTAGCGGTGCTTGTTTGTGCTCAGCTAAGCACAGCTAAGCAGGGGTGTGTGTCTGAGGCTGCTAAGCTCTCCTTAACCCCGCAGCTCATGTTATAGCTGGTTAAAGAAAAGCTAAGTGTGCCCTTGAGCAGGGGAGGGTCCAAACTGCTGAGCAATGTTTATACTAGCACCATGGGTTTATGCGGACCACCGCGGGGCTTAGCAGTGGAAAAAATTGAAAAAAAATAAAAGGAAATAGCCTGGGAAAGCCAATCAAGTATAAAAGACTGATAAGCCCTGTTCCACTGACACTGGGCCATTCAAAACCTTCAGTGATAGACCTGGCAGGTGGAATGCATCATAGTCAGCCAATCACACAGGCTACAAATGCAGCGCACCAGAATAATGTATGCATACACCCTTCAATCTGATTTTTCCCACATATTCTGCACCATTGGAGTACACACTTGGGAATTTTAATCAACAAAATGATAGGGGCTGCTGCTGCTCTGCTACATCTGTATGCACTGGAGGCTGAGGTCAGTGATGATGATGCTAACAATAGGCCCAGACTGAGGAGGAGAAGAGTGTTCAGCCCAGGGTAATCTTTCAGGGGCTACATGAGCTGGAGATAGTAGAGTGCTACAGGATGGACAGGGACATACTACAGAAACTCACCGAGCTAAGCAGCCCTCACCTCAGACCCAGAGCCAACAGAGGGGGAACCAATCCCAGTGAAAACAAAGGTATGTCTAACCTTAAGAATACTAGCTACAGGTACTTTCCAAAGACTCACTGGGGACATCATGGGGGTCTCACAGCATCTGCATCCAGGGTACTCCACCTGTTTCTGGATGTCATGCTAACACATGCCAGTGAGCACATTTATTTCCCCAGCACCCCTGAGGAGAAGACCAGCAATATGCATCTCTTCCACCATGTAACACAGTACCCAGAAGTATTGGGTGGCATAGACTGCACTCGTGCACATTGAAGCACCACCTGGTGAGGAGGGTAGAGTCTTCATCAACTGCAAGGAGTATCACTCCATCAACTGCCAGGTCATGTGCAATGCCCAGGGCATTATCATGAATGCGTGTGCTGGCAGCCCTGGCAGTTATCATGAATCCCACATCTGGCATGCATCACAGCTGTATCAGACATTTGCCAGGGGGGACATCCAGTATGGGCATCTACTGGGGGATGCTGGCTAAGCACTGGAACTGTGGATGATGGCACCCATCAGGAATGCACACACACCAATGGAAAAGTGCCATAATGAGGCACACACACAAACCAAAAACATTGTAGAGCATGTGTTTGGGCTGCTCAAGTCATAATTCTGCTGCCTCGACATATCTGGTGGAGCCCTGCAGTACTCTCCAGCCACATCTGCACACATGTTCACAGTATGTTCCATGCTACACAATATGATCCTGTGGAAACAACTGCGGCAGGAACATCACAGGAAAGGGACACACAGCCCCGGCACCATTGCCAAGGTCCCCACAGGCACAGGAGGACTCAAAGGAGGAACCCCCTGAGCTTGTTCCTGTAGGGAGATGTAGGCATACCCAGTATGGCCTGGCCTTGGCAAAGAGGCAATGCATAGCACATGCATTGACAACCTAGGGACCCAGGGACTGACACCTCACTCCAACTTGCATACACAGTAAAAAGGATGCCAGCCACATCACATTACCTGTACCTTACCATGTATAGGGTATGTACTGGGCGCATCTGACAGAGTCAGCCCTGAAGCACTATCCTCTCAACTGCTGCAAGATCAAGGTAAATCACTCTTCTTAACAACAAATGAATGGGGTAGTAGACTGTGGTAGCATATCTATGTATCGCTGCATGTATGCAAGGGAACGGAGTGGGCTACCAGGATAGCAGCAAACAACTGGCAGCTATGTGGGACAACAGGTACTCTCTGCCAAATACTGGCTGCCCCAGAATATGCAGTAGGCCCCAAGCCAGCAAAACCCACTGCACTATGTGAGGGACCTACAAACAGCAGGGTCATAGGATAGATGCATGGATGTCAATGTTGGAGTCCCATATATACCTCTCCCCTCTTAAAGCAAGAAATCTGTACAAAGCCATAAAGAAATATGTGGCAAAGGCCCAAAAACAGGAACAATTTTTAAATATTGCTCTTACAATCTTAGAAAGTTGATAGGATAACATATTTTTGCACTACCATATATTCTTTGAATGTCAAGAAGTCAGAAACTCAAATGGCCGTCATTAGTTTCTAACTTCAGTCTTTAATGATTTGCCAGTAATTTTCCAGACAACCACAATTTTATGAAAAATGGGCACAAAATATGAGGCAAACATCTGGACATTCTGAGAAAATCTGTACAGTTGAGAGGTATTGTACCTTACCCCCGACACACCCATGTTCCCATAGAACTGCAGTAACATTTATGTTTATAAGGTAATAGCAGCAGACCACATATTCTAAGGGTTGTCACAATCAACTTGCTAACATGTTCTGTTTCCACACTGTATAGAGGTCAATGTGCTATGTTTATGTGTGTGGTTAATAGTGTCAGGGAGTAGACAGCACTGACTGGTGGCTGTTGTGGCCATGTGGGCAAAGTACATTACTGCGGTTGACAGGGTCCATGGTGTGAGGCTGGCCTTGCCTACTATTTTGCATGTCAGCTATACCTATGGTAGGAGTTCTACAGACAGTCCAGAAGTCAATATTTGTTACTGCAGGAAAGCTGGACAATGGAGGGACAGTGGGCCATGGATGTGGAGAGTACACAGCTCTGAGTATTCTAGACGGTGCCTAGTAGAACAGCAGGTTGTGACAAGTCAGTCTAGCACCAGGATATAAAGACTTCCATGTAACTGTGGCAGTACTGACAACAAGTCAGTGGGCACCATCCATACCCCATGAATGACAAGGTTTCTCAGAATGTCCACACATATGCCTCATACATCTGTTCTGTTTGTCATAACATTACATTTTTCTGGCAAAGAAAGGTTGATGTGAAAACATCAATGACAGACAGTTGAGATGCAGACTTCATACCCATAAGAAAATGCAAGCTAATACAAAACCATTCTACCAACTGTCTATGTTTGGAAGAGCAATATTAACATCCTGTCCCATTATCTGGGCCCTTGTCTGACTGTTATATATGGCCCTGTCCAGATGTCTGGCTGTAACACTTTGAGATGTATGACCAACATGTAGCCTTATAATAGTGCAACACAAACCGTCTGAGGACCCGAGCAAATGTATGGGGCACAATGCTGGCCAACCTGCTAAACAGGTACAGTTAGAGCTGTGAAGTCCATAACCCTGTGTGTGATGTTATGACTTCTACCCCAGTCACACCATAACTACAACTACATAAGAGCAGAAACTGTGGACAAAGCCTGCGACTGGAGCAGAGCAGGACGAAGGGCCACATATAAGGGGAAGAAGGAAACATTGGCCAGACAAATGTGCAGTGTGCAGACTAGAAAAATTCATGCAGTAGCATGGGTTCCCTTCAGTGGATGGAGTCAGTAGACAAATGTCTGTCAGCGGTTCCTCACATTAATCTATACTGATCTGCCACTGACATACCAGGACATCACAGTTCTGTGTAAAATGTACCTCACATATTATGCATAACTTTGCTCAGTCCAGTACACTCTGTACCCACCCTAGATATGACTCAGTTAATAAGGATAGCACACAGCCAAGAGATCCATCAGCCAGTATGTCAGTGAGGTGCTAGACTGTTTACACAGGTTCGTCAGCCAATCGGTTGTAGCACAGAAAACCCTGGACTGGAGTACAGGTAGGTCTGGCCTGGAGTCCCACTATTACTGTTGGTGGTCATACTGGGCATGCCCATGTCTGAACCTACATCTGACTATAGAACGCGGATGTACATATATCCCATGTGCATATAGACAACTATATACACCTTAACTGTCTATCCCCACCTCCATCAGACATGTTTACTCCATCTAACTGAATGTTTTACATATAAGATTTATCTGGATCTGTTGAGTGTGATATACATACAGATATATAGGTAACACATACAACTATATCATTTATAGAGAGGCAGAGATGGGAGGAGAGAGAAAGAGAGACAGAGAGAGACTCTGAAAGCATCGAGTGATGTACTGCCACAGCCACACGTACACCTATTTTAACCAGTGGCACATGCAAATACTATAGTGAGCCCCATTGTGTAATAGGTAGCTAGGGATTGTATTCTCACATCAGTCACTGAGTGTGTGTGTGTGTGTGTGTGTGTGTGTGTGTGTGTGTGTGTGTGTGTGTGTGTGTGTGTGTGTGTGTGTGTGTGTGTGTGTGTGTGTGTGTGTATGTATTACACATACAGCAGAATACACATGCCCAACAGGCCTATGTCTGTGTAATGGCCACCCATGTTTTGGCCCTGTGACTAGTGTCCTCCACAACAGTGGTCTACCTGTCAGCAGCTAATGATGCCATCCACCCTAAAAGCAGTGCCAGACAATCTCCACATGTGTAATTCCCGTGGTGCATGTGTTAAGCAGATAGTGCTATAGTGTAGACAGTTAGATAGGTAGTGGTTATAATCCCAACAACAGCAGCTCAGTGTGTGTGTAAGTATATTCCCTTGCAGCTGTGTGCATTTCCTGCCTATGTGTGTGCAATGTTGATGCATTTTAAGGCCTGTTACACCCTGTTAACCGCCCCTCGGCCTACTTTACAGGGCCTGCTGATGTCATAAACCTTAGATGCACATTTAGACACTCTCTAGCCACTTAAGTCTGTGGCACAAGTGATACGTATGTAGCACTGTAGTGTAGATAGTTACATAGGTAGTGGTTCTAATCCCAATAATGGCAGCTAAGTGAGTGTTTGTGTATGTATAAGTATATTCCCTTGTGGCTGTGTGTATTTCCTGCCTGTGTGTGCAATACATTTTGAGGCCTGTTCCACCCTGTTGACTCCCTCCATTGCATTACTTTACAGGGCCTGTTGATGTCATCTATTTTAGATGCAGCATTGGACACTTTCCAGGCATATAAGCTCCGTGGCGTGTGCGATAAGTACATACAACTAGATAGGTAGGGGTTCTAATCTCAATACTGCTAACTGTGTGTGTGAAGTATATCCCCTGTGTGTTTGTTGGTTATATCATTTTGAGGCCTGTTCCATCCTGTTGACTCCCCGCATTGCATTACTTTACAGGGCCTGTTGATGTCATCCACCTTCGATGCACTGTTGGACACTCGTGAGGCATATAAGCTCCGTGCCACACATGATAAGTACATAGCAGTATAGTACACACAACTAGATAGGTGGGAGTTCTAATCTCAATACTTGCAGCTGTGTGTGTGTGTGTGTGTGTGTGTGTGTGTGTGTGTGTGTGTGTGTGTGTGTGTGTGTGTGTGTGTGTGTGTGTGTGAAGCATATCCCCTGTGGCTATCCTGTGTGTGTGTTTGGTTATATCATTTTGAGGCCTGTTCCATCCTGTTGACTCCCCACATCACATTACTTTAGAGAGCCTGTTGCTATCATCCACCTTAGATGCACCATTGGACACTCCCTAGGCATATAAGCTCTGTGTTGCATACACTAAGTCTGTAGTACTATAGTACATATGACTGGATAGATAGGGGTTCTAATCTCAATACTGGCAACTATGTGAGTGTATGCATATCCCCTGTAGCAGCGTGGCTGTCTTGCCTGTGTGTGTGCAATGGTTACACCATTTTGTGTGCTTGTTCCACTCTAACTCCCCCATCACCAACCTATTCAGGGCCTACATATGTCATCCACCTTAGATGCAAAGTTAGACATTTTCAAACACAATAGCACTTTGGCACATGTAATATGTACAGTGGGCTATAGTGTACATAACTAGATAGATAGGTATTCTAATCTCAAAACTGGCAACTCCGAGTGCATATGTGTTTGAATACCTGTCCCCCTGCAGCAGTGTGTGTGGGTGAGATGGTTAACCTCCCGTGGCAATCCTTACAACACCTGCAGATGTCATCCACCTGAATAGTAGTGGCAGACACTGCAAAACTATATGAGGTCTGTGGCGCATGCTCTATGTATATAGGGCTATCGTATGTAAAATTAGGCATGTAGGGATTCTACTCTCAACAAGGGCAGTTCATGAGTGGGTGTGTGTATGCCTGTATATCCCTTTGCAGCAGTATGACTGTGTGAGGGCCACCACCATACCTCTTCATCCCTTAGAAAAAGACATATGGATATAGCCATACAGAAAAGTTGGACAAAGGCCAAATATTAGGCTCAGTCTTTAAATATTGCTGTGAAAAACATAGAAAGTAGATAGAATAAATTCTCTCATGTCTATCTGATGAATCTGGGCATCTTGAGGCAATGTAGAAATTGCCTCATGTACACAGACAACCCTCTTCTCCTACCACCCAACACTACAACCTGTGAGAGATGCACTTGTCTAGCCAAACTGGAGGTAAAGCTCTCTCCAACCAAGACTGAACTTGATAGTCATGAGGAGAAGGTAAACATTTGCACCACACCACACACATCACATAGTCTAACTAAATCTACACCACCAAAATCCACACATAGTAACACAAAAACATTTGCGGAGGCTCTCAATAATAATCTGTCTAAGCAACAGAGACTGCCAAAGCAGAAATGCAAGCAACTTCCTTCCCTCAACACAACCCAAATGACACATAGCCCACATACTCAGTGTGCCACTCAACCACAGCCAATAAGGCAAAACAACGTACCCAACACACTAGTCATAGGTGACTCTATAGTCAGGCACACTGATGTCACACTCACCAGGCTAAACAAGGAGAAGGTTACTGTCAGCTGCCTGTCAGGTGCCAGGATCCGTCACATAACCCACGCACTCAGATCACTCCACAACAAGTACAAATATGACTCTGTCATTGTCCATGTTGGTGTGAATGACCTGAGATGTACCTCCCTGGACTACATGAAAAGAGACATGGAAGAGCTCTCCAATCTTGTAGCCCATGCAGTTATGACCCTAGCCCTGAGTAGCATTCTGCCATTGCCACGAATGATACTGCAGTACAAGGACAAAATGATTGACTTCAACAATTGGCTAAGCTTCTGGTGTCATTCTAAGGGGATCCAGTATCTGTCTACTTGGGATGACATGGTCGACAGACCACGATGCTTTGCCACAGATGGCCTGCACCTGTCACCCCTGGGATTCCGGATACTGGCTAAGGCTCTTGCTGTCCCTATAGTGCCTTTTTTAGGCAAGGTTTAAATAACAAATTCACCACCGTAACAGGAACAGGCAAGCAAAAACTGAGGGTAATGCTGCTCAATGCTAGAAGTCTAAATCTCAAAATGCACTCACATGAGGCACTCTTTAAATGGAGAACATCGATATCTATGCAGTGACTGAGACCTGGTTCAAGGCTCCAGAGAGCACCCCTGCACTACCAGGCTATAACTCATATCACACTTTTCATCCATGTAACCTGGACAGAAACAGCAAAAGCGGAGGTGTGTCCATATTCATTAAGGATATCCACACCTCCAGGCTAGTTGCTCAGCATAATGCATCCAATGTTATCCAAGTGCAACTAACTCTGGGAA
The DNA here is from genome assembly GCF_019279795.1 of Protopterus annectens. Classification (NCBI taxonomy): domain Eukaryota; kingdom Metazoa; phylum Chordata; order Ceratodontiformes; family Protopteridae; genus Protopterus; species Protopterus annectens. The sequence continues at coordinate 1,053,076,163 of NC_056745.1, read as the reverse complement.
AACTGCAATCCTAATTGTAGCTTGCTACAGATCCCCCACCATGCCCCAGGATTCCCACTCCTCTTTTCTTGATGTACTGGAAAATATTAGGGTTCAACCAACACCCTAATAATGGGCGACTTCAACTACCCCACCATTAACTGGGAAAACTACTCGTGTACCAACTCCTTAGCGCAATGCTTTCTGGAATTCATAAACTCCAATGCGCTGGATCAACTTATCCACACCCCCACCAGGGGCAACAATATCCTAGACCTAGTCATTACCAGCATGTGTGACCGGTGTTCCACACCTGAAGTCAACTCCTCATTGGTCCGATCTGACCATAAGCTAATCACCCTTGATATCCACATCCTGCCCCCACCCCCCATTAAGGCAACCACGGTAAAAAATTTCTCTGAAGCCAACTTCATGCTTCTTAAGACAGAAGTGGTGAACTTCATGACACCCATGCAGATGGAAAATACAGTTACAACTACTAAATCCTACACAAATGCGCTCTATAAGCACTTACATGAGTGCTGGATCGTGCTATCCCAAACAGAACCAAGACACTATCCTCCAAAAAAGGAAGCCAATCTGGTGGCCCCCTACCATAAACAAACTGTACAACAGAAGGAAGAAACTGTTGCAAAAGAGAGTAAAATCCCATGAGTGGAGGAACTCTCTGGTCAGCCTCAGTAAGAAGCTGAGATCCCTTATGAGATTCTCCAAAGCTAGCTATGAAAACAAAATCACCACTACTTCTAAGGACAACCACAAAGCATTCTATAGCTATGTCAAGAATCTCGATGGCAACACCCAGATCTGCTCTGAGTTACAGCACAAAGGCATGAAAATTACAGAACCAACTGATATTGCCAACATCCTGGCAGATAGGTTCAGTGCTAACTTTACCCCCCCACCCCCACCCCCTAAAGGGCCCATATCTATACAGGAAGAATGCAGAGTCCCTGTAATCACAACTATGCAGGTAAAAGCTGCACTCTCTAAAGCCAAAAACACAGCATCCATAGGACCGGACAACATCCCAGGCTGCATTTTACATGAACTTCAGAACGAACTGGCTCCCCACTTGAGCGCCATGTTCAATAATAGCCTCACATCAGGCTTTGTGTCCACTGAATGGCACACAACAACAGTTATCCCACTCCACTAAGGGGGAGCCACCACTGAACCCGGGAATTATCGACCTATTAGCTTGATGAGCCTGGTCTGCAAGGCCATGGAATGTATCATCATGGAATTCATAAACAAAGACATTGGTAACCTCCAAATGCTGGATCCCACCCAGCTCAGGTTTGTGAAAGGCAGATCATGCCTCCTGAACCTGATCGACTTTTTGAGGCAGTCACCAAAGCCGTAGAGGAGGGTAAGGTGGTTCACACAGCCTATCTTGACCTCGCCAAGGCTTTCAACACCATCCCCCATTCTGGAATTATAGCTAAACTCACTAAACTAGGTATAAATTCCTACATCACAAGATGGGTTGCCAACTGGCTCACTGACAGAACCCACACTGTAAAAATTGCAGACTCCAAATATGACCTCAAAGCAGTGACAAGTGGACTACCACTGGGTTCTGTCTTGGGACCTCTCCTTTTTGGTATCTACTTCTCTGAAATACAGGCTAACACAGAAGGCCTCTGGCTAATGAAGTTCACAGATGACTGCAAACTAGGAGCCATAGTCAAGTCCTCAAATGATGTGGACATCCTACAGTAGGGCCTCGCTGAGACAGATGCCTGGTGTCAGAGCCATGGCCTCAAGCTCAATGCCAAAAAGTGCAGTGTCATCCCCTTTGGTAAAAACTCTGTACCATGAACTACCACATAGGCAGCAATCTACTTAACACCGAATGTGTGATAAGAGACCTTGGGACCCAGGTGGACAGTAGTCTCTCCTTTGATAGTCACATCACCACAGTAGTCAGGAAGTCCTTCTACATAGCACACCTCATCATAAAAGGGTTCTCATCCAGGAAAAAAGAGGTCATTGTTCCCCTCTACTCGACACTCATTAGATCCATTATAGAGTACAACACCCCTTTTGGAATGTACCTCACAAGACATCTGCAGCAGCTGGAAAGGCCACAAAAGTACCTCACAAAGAGGATTACTGGCCTCAAACAAATGCCCTATACTGACCACCTCAAAAAACTCCAGCTTTACTCCGGCGCATATCGCCTACTCCGAGGTGATCTCTGCCTAACATATAAAGCTATGTCAAACCGAGAGCTGTTGAACATGCTACACCTAAAGAAATCCCAATCTCTCTGAGCTACATGCTCTAGGGACCTAAACCTTGTCACCACAATAAGCAGGACTTGCTGGAGGGTTAGATTCCTGTCCCAGAGACTTCCCATACTCTGGAATAGGCTACCCATCTATGTCAAGCAAAGTTCTTCATTAGCACTCTTCAAGAAAAATCTTGAGTGGATGGGAAATAGGAAATACACCCCAGGGATCACTTCTGTGTCTCTGCTCGACAGTGTAATAGGAAAATAACTTTCTTGGGTGGCATAAGCTAGGGAACCTTGTTGGCTAGGCTTACGTAGGCCCTTGGGCCAATAGCCTAGTACCTACCTATGAACCTATGAACCATAACAGGTTGTGTATTTCCATGCATTTTCTGAAGGGTATGAAGTGTGACATGAAAATATCTGTCATTATTGTCTAACATCAGTCTTTAATGATTTCACATTAATTTGCCAGAAAACAACACTGTTGTGACAAACAGAACAAAAATATATGGCAAATGTCAGGACATTCTGCAGGAATCTGTAGAAGTGAGAGGTATGGCCATCACCTGTCACACCCTGCAGGTTGCAGTCCATGGTTGGCCAGGTGTGACCTGTGACAATGACTCAAACAATACAGAAGTTCCCAGAGTGTAGGACAACAAACATGTTATAAAGTTGTCTAGCAGTTGCACAAAGCAGTTATTTCATATCAGAATCACCTTAATGTTATGAGAAGTAGCATAGGCTGAGGTAATGTGACACAAAGAAGCTGTCATATTGGCAAACCAAGAGAAGTCCTGTCTGTTGCACTAGCTGTGGGTATGGTACATCCTGTGCCCAATGACCCACATGTATCTAGGCATGAATGCTAACTGCCACCACCCACATATGGAGGTACTGCCTAAGGCTATGGTGACTGTAAGTAGTGAGCTGTCTGTCATTGACCCACAAACTGATGGTAACACACTGCAATGGGGCCATACAGCAGGTATGGAATGGTGCCAAGGTTCTGGCTTCAAGCTGAATGCAGAAAACAGTACCATCATACCATAAGGCAAGGACATGGCCCCACTATTTTCCACATCAATGGCAACCCCATAAACACACCAACTGTGTTGATAGACCTGGGTACCCAGGTTGATAACACTGTTGTATTCAGCCATCGAGTAGTGGCAGTGATCAGAAAAGGCTTGTACATGGTTCACCACATAGGTAAAGGGACTGCATCCAGACAAAAGGTGGACATTACCTCTGTATAGTCCTCAGTCAGTACATTATCTCTGTATAGTTCTCAGGCAGTACAACAATACATTATCATCATGACTGGTCTGGTATGTACCTATGCAGACATCTGCAGCAACTGGAAAGGCTATGTTAACACCCACAAAGGTTATCCATGGCCTTTAACACCTGTTCCATGCAGACAGCCTCAAATCAGTAGTGCCCTACTTGGTATTGGACTGGCTGTCCACAGGTGGGTTGTGGCATGCCTAGATGGCAATATTGTGCTCAGCCCTTCAACAGCTGCCCCATATATGTGAGTCTAACTCTGTGAATATTACCAGCATGGCAGGCCTGAATCACATATGCAACAGCAAACAAACTTGCTGGAGAGACAGGTTTGTCTCCCAGAAGCTGCCTTGTCTCAGGAATGCACTTCCCATACATGTCAAACAGAGTACCATGCAGACCCTCATCAAGTGCATCCGTGATGAGTGGATGGGAAAACAAAAATCTGTCCCAGGGGTCCAACCTGTGTCCATCAATGCCAGGGACAATAGCTGCTGATCGATGATTCTGTTGGGGATAAATTAATGGCTAGGCTTGTAAGGGACCCAGGGCCAGTACTCTAGTAACCTTCTATGGACCTCTTATCCTGCGATCCTACGGACCTCCCAGGTGACATGTATCAAGATTAGCATGCTGTGTCAAGGGTTATGCATGCAAGATTATGCTGTCTGGCCCCATTGTCCCTCACACACTGTTCCACGCATATGCACCTAGGTGAACATGCAAATATACAGCTGTACCTTGGCGAGTAAAAAGTCTCTGTGTTGCCACTATGCCACCATGAGCTTCTGTAATGGCAGCAGGTCCCCATGACTTAGACACACAGACACCTGGAACAGAAACAGAATAAGGTCTGTCAGACAACAGTCAGTCAACAGTACTAAGCAGTAAAGCATCATGGCACGAAGGTACATACACTTTGATGTGTGCGCATGACAACTGCCAGCAGATAGCACCTTACAGGGCATAACACTACTGCACTACAAACTGCCATTAACTGTACTATATTCACTCTGTGCCTCAGACACATATAAGCATGTTCCTGCATTGATGGTATAGATAACAGGGATGTGGTACAGGTATCATTACTCGCACAGGGTCTGGTGTGGGTTTGGCAAAGGTCTACGCTGTGCCATACAGTTGACATCATATATGTGTGTCTGGAGATGTGCTGGTCAGCTGGGCCATGGAGAGGAGCTGTATGTTTGTCTGTTGATGACCTGCATGTGACAGTGATGTTGTGCATTGTGACATTGCTTAAGTGTGTGCATGCACACAGTCAAGCAATGTGCTATCCCTAAACAAGGGTATGTTGGACAGCCATGGACAATACATGGCAGAATGTACAGTTCACCACCTCCAGCCACGAACATGGGAACTGGTTCTTCAAGGAGTGGCACTGGCACCACCATGCCCAGGGCCAGATATGGCACTACTTGCTGATGGTGGCATGTGTCTGCTGGGTCTGTGTCCCTCATGAGACCACCCAAGCCCACTTGCCCATGGCCTGCCACATTGTGGTGTGGACAGCACCCTCCCTTCAGTAGTGCTGGTGGTACTGCTACTACAGGAGTGTGAATGTACACAGCCATGTTGGTTCTCAGCTGATGTTGCTGACCTACATCCATGTTTCCAATGCCCTACTCCCATCACATGTTCAAGCACAGACATTGCATGATTAAGGACTGATAATGTCTCTCCCCACCGTCTATCCATTGCATCAGCGAAATAACGTAAGGCATCACTCATGCAATGGAGGGAGTCATGCATGCCAGGCAGTGTGGCATCCATGACCCTGAGCATCCATCTGGTGTACCATTCACAATGTGCCTGTGCCACCAAGATGGACATAACATGCATTGGGTGACACATGCTGGGACACCTCTGAAAGGTGCTGGATAGGCAGCAGTCCTCCTCTGAGCACCCCTGTCAATCTGCCTGTCTGGGACCTCACCAGCACTCTGGCTATGGCTAGTGTCTACATTCACAGATGCCATAGTCATCACAATCCCCTGTTCGATGCCATCATCTTCGGACTGCCCAATATCTGTGACTGCTGGGGACAGGTTATGTGTGGGTATACTGACTGTGTGTGGGGACACTGGGGGTGAAAGTGGGATGTCAAACAATGGGACAGAATCAGCCCCCAACAACCCCACCTGCGCCTCACAATGGCCACCATCATTATCAGAGTCAAATGAGACACTGACATCAGGTTGTGAGGGGGACACACTCCAACCCCCATGGTCACTTGTGAGGTGAAGACAACATGACTACATTAATTCCTGCAATATACTCTCTGCTGATACACACACACACACACACACACACACACACACACACACACACACACACACACACACACACACACACACACACACATACAGGTGAGGTGCCAAAAAGGCATTATATAGACCACATCTTCTGACTGATGCCATGCATAAAACACAGTCAGACCGCAATACTCTGGACAGGCCCTCAACAACATGCAGTGCAGCTACGTCCAGTTAATGCTGCTAGTACTGTACACCTGTGAGATATGTGACAAGTCAGAGTATGTGATGGACCTTCACCTAAAACACAGTGCACCCATTTACATAATAGTAATGCACCCCTGTATAGCAGAGTGGCTGCACCTTTACAACAAATATGTGCTAATATGTTACAGCTCCTGCAAATATGCTACTGTGATTACCAATGTGATGCACTGAAGTGAACTGCACTACAAGTGAACATGCACGTATTGCAATATGGCTAAGCTGAACAGTAGTGTCCATGGCAAACTGGCAGCCCTTATCATGCCTAGGGTATAGAAGGGCCATAAGACAGTTCCACACTCACTGTCTACAGGATGATGTTCCTCAGCCACACCAGAGGTACCTATGGATTTATGGTGGAGAGGTATTGTCAGCAGATACACATGTGGCATTGGTACCATTTATCAACATGTACAGTATGCTGCCACTATGAATGCTACAGTATTAATGCGATGACCACTGGAGGCTTACCTGGATGCTCCTTGGCTGTGGAATCTGTGCCACCAATCTCCATGACATATGTTGTGATAGTTTCTTGTGAGCTAGTGGGTGAACCCAGGCTTGCCATCAACTCCTCTGTGGCTGAGAGTGGGGATTGTGTAGTAGGTCCTCCCCTGGTGCCAGCATGGTCCCTGGGCACAGCTATGGCCTTTTGCCATGCATGATGTATTATATCAGTAGCATGGTGTCAGACCTGTTCAAAGCTCCTGTCCCAGTGGCCCACATCATTCACCTTGGTCATGAAGTCTGCCCACAGTGCAGTGTGTTCTTCCTGGTTATGGTGAGTCCTTGACAACAGCACCTGGTGATGGAGTCTCATGGCATCAATAATGGCAGTGGTCTCAGCTACTGAGAAAGGTGAATTGTGAAGTCTATACATCCCATCTGACAGACATGAAGAGGGGAACACATCACAGGACTGCATACATTGGTCACCATTATGTACACATCCTGAATATCCAGTTTTGCCAGTACTATCCATCTCTAACTCCCACATCATACCCCACCATCTGTCAGCACAGTATATATGTGTCTATCGGCAACATAGTGGCAATACAGCATGCATTGGCCTCCTGATCCTGATGTTTCATGCTATTGCTGCATGTGCTATGAGGTGTTCAAATGCATTTACCTGTTCCACTTATTACTGCTTGTTCATAGCCTGTCTACATGGTACTGTTGCAGTAAGCACCTGGGCTGTAGGCAGAAGGCTTTCCTGGCCTTCCTCCCTCAGATTCTGGACTATATGGCTGGACAATGTCCTATAGTTTCTCCTGCCAGTGTGGTTGATATGGGTGTTCTGACACAGTGCAGCACCTGCATCATGTACACTGATGGACAACCGTCTACAAACACCACTAAGGAACACACTGTTTGAGAGATGCAATGACAGTAAGAACCTGCAGTACATGCTGTCTCCCTATCAAGGCCACATATCTGTCCCCAAACATGTCAACACAATCAGTAGACCTCACACACCACCCAGACCTACACAACACACACACACATATGCAGTGGTCCTCAGCATACTCATCCACAAACAAAAGAGACCTCCAAGGCAAAGCCACACATGAACACCACGGTCGTACACAGCACATACCACACATGGCCACACATCTGTATCCCACAGCCATGCAGGTGTCAGCACATATCAAACATATTACACATGGGAGACTCCATTGTGAGACACGCTGATGTGCCTCTCACCTGGCTGTATATGTGGATGATCACAGTTACTTGTGTGTCAGGTGACAGACTCCACCGTATCGCATATGCACTGCTGTCTCTCATCAACAGGTACTATCATGAGTCTGTCACAGTCCATGTTGGCGTGCCTGACCTGACATGTATGTCCCCAGAATATATGCCGTGAGACAAGAGTGAGCACACTGATTATGTGTCCCAGGCAGCTATGTCCCTAGTCTTATGCAGAATTCCGCTGTCACCCAGACTGATGCCACAATACAATCGGGAAATGATTGACCTTAACATGTGGCCTTTTATCCTGTGATATTCCAGGGAGTTCCTGGACCTGTGAGTCTGGGATGATATGGTCAACAGACCACGATGCTCTACAAGAGATGGCCTTCATCTGTCTTCACTGGCCTTCATGCATCTGGCAATGGTTCTCGTCACCCCCATAGTAACTCCATTAGTAAAAGTGGTGAAGTTATCACTACCAACATATAACTGTCAGAGCAGCACACATTGAAGGCCATGCTGCTAAATGCTAGGGGTGTTACACATGCCTCTACCTTCATTGCAAGCATTCTTTACCCTGTGAAATGCAGACATCTGTGCAGTCACACAGGCATGATTCAAAGCTGCAGAGAACACCCCAGCCTTACCTGGTCAACCATCCTATCATACATTTAGAACCCAAATTGTAGCTGGTAATGCATGGGACATGGGGTTTCAGTATATGAGACACATACACACCTCCACGCTATACATCCAGTAAGATGCACAGGGGACACTACAGGGACAGTTCACTATTGCCAGCACACCTATTCAAATCATAGCTAGCTACCAGCCACGACATGTGACCAGGAAGCCCACTTCTGCCTATATGGACCTCATCAACTGTATTAGAATTTGGGTCTGTACCCTAATCCTGGATCAGGTGAATGACACAAACATACATTGGAAGACATAACCATGAAAGCACACAAATGGCCAGGGAGCCATCAATAGTGGAATTACAAACACCTCAGTGCAGTTAGAGGGTACCCCCACATGAGTTGATATTACACCACATGGATTACCATTGCAGCATTGCTACAATGTCATCCTCTGTGGCAAAATAACCATTATGCAGTCATGTTTGCAGTTACCATCTCCCACAAACCCATCTAGCTAAGGTCAGCCATACATACACCTCCAACACGGAGTACATCCTCCTGGAGTTATACACAGCTTCACAGTCCCCCAACCCCTCATTAAGGACTGGTACCAATATCCACACATACACACAAATGCTATATATGCATTTGTATAGATGCATGGAGTCAGTTATATCCAACGGGACTACATCATCCTCTGCTAGGATATGTACATCTGTTTGGTAGACATCTGCAATACATACTGTCCATAACAGGGAAGACATACTGCTGTCTGAGACAAAGTAGGGGTAGGTGCCATATTGGAGCAATATCTCCTTAGTGTGAACATGCAAATGGGATCAGTCCTGGAAACCTGCACAACACACACAGAGCTTACATTGTCGGCATCCACTACAGACAATCATCTCCCCTACTGCACATATGTCTGCAACATCACAGGAATCACCTGCATTTGCTCACTTGTGGTGGTCAAGGGCACCAGCTATACCAGTGCTGTAGGTATAGCATACTGGATGCCTGACAGAGTAAGTGTAGGCTTCACCCCCCTGTCTTCCCCATCAGTACATCAGGATGTCCACAGTACCTTCCCCCCATCTCCTATATGTAGGAAACAGGTCACCACTGCCATGTGAAAGTCATGGTATACATCTGCTATGGGAGCCTATCACATCACAGGATGCATCCTAAATTACCCCATGCATAACCATGCAACACCATAAGGCAAAGTAGGCCTGACTACTGCCTTTGTCCCAGCTGTTTAAAGAACAGCCACTGTCACCCCTTTAGACTAAGGTGGGGCATCCACCACTCAGTCACATGATATATTCCCAGCAGCCTAACTAGGCTGTTCTCAAGGCTATAGCACAATTTATAGTGAACCCCATTAACAAGAACATTGTTGACTTGCATACACTCCATCACGCACAGTTAGGCTTTGTCAAGGAAGAGTTCATGTCTGTTACACTCGGTTGACCTCTATGACACAGTCATCAAAGCCATGGATGGGTTGTGACAGTGCAAACTGCCTACCTTGACCTGGACAAAATCTTTGACAGTATAACACACCTGGCCATAATAGATATACACTGCCAAGTATGTATCATACCATATATTACCATAGGGGTAGCACACTGGCCCTGACACGACCCACCTATTCCACATAATGGAATCCACCTCATGCAGTTGTCTCATAACTAGTAGTGTAACCTGTTGTTGTGTGTTTGGGCCTCTATTATGTGTGATGTACACTTCTGAGGTGCAAGTAACAGCCATTGGCCTATGGCCGGCCATGTCTGCAGACAACTGCATGCTATGTGCTGTCACTGGATTCCCTAGTAATATGGACATCTGCCTAGGAGGGTCTCACACAGATACATGCCTGCTGCCAGAAACATGGCTTCAGGTCGTATACCAGGAAATGCAGTGTCAACCCCTTTGGGGAGAGTGATGTCCCCACATATTATCAAAGTACTAACAACATCCTAGGCACACAATCGGCTGTGAGGATCTATCTTTGGTAACATGACATTTCACCACAATGTTGCTTCCATTTCATTAAGGGACATGGGCTCAACACATCCCTGTATTCCCTCCAATAAGGCCTATTATTGTGTATAAGTCCCTGTTCATCAATCACATCACACAGCACATGCAGCAGCTGGGGACATTACAGAGGTCCCCCACCAGGGAATATCAGGGCCTCATACATCTACCATACACAGATAGGCTATAAGCCAAATCATCTACCTGGTTTCATACATACTCCTCAGAGGTGACCTCTGTGTGGCATGCAAGGCAATCGTGGACTCCACATTGCTGGGACTTGTGCACAAGTGCAACTCATGCTCCACTCTGTTAAAACACATGCACCATCAACCTGGTGTGTGACATGAACTGGGCTTCTTGGCAGCTCAGATGTGTGTCCCACAGACTCACCCTGCTGTGAAATGGTCACCCTGTCCACGTCAAGGAAGGTAGCTATTTACACCTTTGCAGGTGGAACCTGGATAACTGGATGGTTAATTGCACATACACCCTTGGGATACCACCTGTGTCTCTGTTGAACTGGGGCATCAGGTGCTGCCTTTTATATACAAGGGGCAACATCTGGCCTAGGTATATGCTTGCTCAGGGCCCATATCCTAGTAACCTCATATGGTACCAGGTGTACCAGTTATGGCCTGAGTGGTGTGACAGAGTGTGTTGTTATCTGTCCACACCCATCACTATCATTGACTGTGGTGTGTCCCCTATGGGCAATGTTACAGTACCATGTCATACAGCCTACATTAGATAAATAGGTGAGTGGTACTACAAGTGCATGTGGACATTCCAGCAACATATGTGCTACACAATAACTGTGAGCAGTGCATATGTGGTGTAGGGTGCCCTCCTCATAGGTCTGATATCTGCAGTACCCAGATGTTTGCAGAATGTGTACACATGCCTGATATATGTAGACCCCCTGCCAGACAAATGTGGATTTCTGGAAACCAGTTGGACAATATGTGATGGTTGTCCCCAGAGTGTGGGGACTGTGTCTGTCACATGCCAGACCACTCAGAACACAGTAATGGTACATTAATATCTGGTACTGTATTCATTCCCTTACACTGTATGTTCAATATGTACACACTGCTCCTGAGGCAGAGCCAGTGCCCCCCCCCCCACTACTACTGCCTCTAACCTGCTGTACTGCTGCAGGGGTTCACCAGGTATGCTAGCCATAGGTGTCAGACAATGAGATATAGATGTGAAGTACACAGTGACCTAGCCAGAGTACATCAGGAATGGTCAGGGACACCTGGACAATCTCTGAACTAAGCCTGTATGACATTCACAGACTGAAAGGGGCTCACTGACAGTACATGATGTGATATGCCAGCTGTATCCACCAGTACATACTGTCACTATTGTACAACAGACAATCCAGTAGCATTCATATGTGAGTTGACCATTGCTGGGGTGACTTAGGGGCCAGAGATGTAATCTGGGTCACTGCAGACACAGCCAAAAGGGAAGGCCATAGGTGCTGGACAGCAGACTAACAGCAACATGTCATTCCTAGATATGTTGTTGAGACCTACTGTTGAAATTCCTATTTCCCATGACCACATCCCCCCATCTGCATTCCATTACATGCTTAATTCTATGACATGCCTGGTATAGTGCTGTACTTCTTTGTGGGAAGAAATCCAGTGGTACTTTTCTTAGTAAATCACAGCCTGTCTTCATGAAGAAAGCCTCATAACTGTTTACCATATGCAGCAGCTTGCCTTTTGTAGGTAATGCTCATGAACAGGTGATTGCCTGTGCACAAATCTGTGACTCACACTTGCTAATAGCATCCAAAACAACTGGGTTGCCTTTTCATTAGCCAATGGCATGGTGACACAATGCTATAATTAAGGCCTTCATGTAGGTCTTGCCCCTTTTCCTGGCCTGTGAGCAGGACATTATTGAGGTGTGGAAGCTACAGCATCACAGAGGGTAGGTAGAAATACTGTCCACTGTTTGGACTGATGTGTTATGTCCACAGTTTTGCATACTATTATTGGCCATTGTTAACAGTCTTTCTGATTCTGTTGCAGTGTGCTGTTTAACAATATGTGTTGGGGTCAGTAAGGAGCCAGGCAGATGTGTCATACATCCTTTTTATCTGAATGTGCATACTGCTGCAGTTGATGCTGGTCTATCAGCTGTGCATGTTTGAAGGGGGAGACTGTGACACATGTCTCTTTCACCTGAGCATCCCCCAACTCTTTATTTATGGGTGATGTGTGAATGACCTGTTCTAGGTGTTTGAGAGGTATGGTAGGTCTGTAGCAGGTAGCTGAACATACTGCTGCATGTGTAGCAGACTGCAGCTGCTGCATTCTGGCCAGGAGTCATACTAGGGATTGTGATGACATTGGGGGACAGCAAGCTGTTAATGTCAGTGAGGAAGCAGTGTCAGCTCATGTGTCACAGCATGGTCAGAGTGAGGGTACCCATAACAGTCCAGGTGAGGCATGTCCCTCTGGTACATATGTTAAGTAATAGCACTATCCAGAGAGTGGTTGGTGACATTTAGGCCACATATTCATATTTGTGACGTGTCCCACCCTCCAGGCCTTTAACATGCTATTGTGGGTGGCAGTGACTGTGGTAGCAGTAACCAGTTTTGCTGGATGTTGCAGGGCTCAGTTATTCCTATATTGTATTGACATGCATGTAGTTGTCATACAACAGACTGGACTGTGGGCCAGGACTGTAGGTGTCCAGATGTGACACATGCTAGGAATGTAACAAATACAGCTACTGAGTCATTATAATGGCAGGTGTATTTGCAAGACATATGTGCATGCATACAGTATGTTACACAGGATTGGCATGGACATGTGGGTTTGGATGGGTATGACGTGTGACACTGACCTGTCCGTCATGAGTTTGTAACCTCAATCTGCAGTGACTTCCCAGTATTTCAACACACAAAATATGTTTTATGACAACCCTGTCATAACTAGGGGGCACAACTGTGGACATTCTGCAACAGTCTGTGCAGTTGCCAATTCTACCTGATGTCATAGGCCTCCTGTACATCCATCAGCATTTACTTGGCTGTGTACTGGTTCAGTGTCTGCATCACAAGCCCAAGTACACTGTCCTTTATCCTATTATATGTAGGAGTAGTGTGTCACTGACAATCAGGATATGTTTGTAAAAACAGCAGTTATTTTCCAGAGCTGAGTTGGCCTACTGGGCTAATGCACTGTGCTGTAGTTGACAAAGTCTTGCATTCAACACTTGACAGGGGTGTACATTTTTGGTGTTGTGACATCACTGTAATGCATAATATATTTATAGAAACACCAGTTATTCTACAGAGCTGAGTTGGCCTAATGTGCTAATGCACTGTACTGTAGTTGACAAGGTCCTGGGTTCAATATTTGGCAGGGGTGTAATTTTTTGCTGATTTGACATCTCTTTATTGCATGATATATTTATAGAAACACCCGTTATTCTCAAGAGCTTGGTTGGCCTAGTGGTCTAATATACTATGCTGTGGTTCAGAGGGTCCTGGGTTTGAGACTTGGAAGGGGCGATTATTTTATTGCTATGGATAACAGTATCAGAATCAGATAAGGTGATTAAAGCAGTTTTAAGCAGGTTTGTGTGATGTGCGCGATGCTAAGCAGCACCTAGACCCGCTTAAACTCGTACTGTTTCCCAAAAAAGAAAAAGAAAAGAAAAAGGGGTGATAGGAAAGTGGTGAAATGAGGTAAGCAAGGGGATAAACAATATTAAAGGCAGGTAGGGATGTGCAGGATGGGTGTAGGAAAGGACCATAGCTCTCCATTACTTGGGCAGCAACAGCTGTGCATGATGTGGACAATTTGGAATTTTGAGTATCAAACCCCACAGGGAGGTGTGTGGGTAAAATAAGTTTGTTGATTAATTGCTGGGATGATTGATTGATGGCAGTGGTTGTGGGGCAAAATGGAGAGCTATGCATGGGGCAATATATTTTTTCTGGGACAGATGCCTAGTTTTTTAAGATGAGAGTGGGAAGTTGGGGAAGGGTTGTAAGTATGTTTGGGGAGGTAAGTTGGGTAGGAGAGGTTACTTTTGCAGACAGACAAGACAGTGGACAGGAGTGGTGCATGACACATGAAGGGGCAAACACCCTGGATGGGGAGGGTGTTTGGGAATCAGAAGACCAAGTGCCCCCATATGGCAACAGTGGGACTGAGATGCTGACACATGGGCAGTCACCACTGCCACTTCTAGTCCCCAAAGGTGGCTGTGCTGGGGGCTGGGTGCTGGGGCTGGACTGCCCCTTGAGGTGCACCAGTCTACCCTCAGTCTGGTGCAGTCTATAATTCAAGTCATGCTGGATGACCCTGTGTACCATACCTGAAAGCTGATTCCAGGTGATGACCCCCTCTCCATGCCCATGCCTGGTGGGGTGGGTCCTGTCCTCTGAGACAGTTCTTCCAACTAGGGGTGGTGCAGGACCAGCAGAGGGAGCAGCTCCAGGTTGGGTTCCAGACATGCTGGGACCTGGTGCCACCACCAGATGAGATGGGATAGACAGATCAACCGGAACTGGTCTACCCATTTGAGCTATGGTGTTGAGGTTTTATAAAGTGTATAGGTTAGTCATGGACAGAACATTTAAACATTAGTTGTAACAGCATGCAAGTGTGTTTGAATTAACCCAGAACAATCAAATTGCATAGCATACAGAACACAGGTATAATTGGAATAGCAGTCAGTATTGAAACAGCATGCCAGTAACAGTTACAGCACCTTTGTTGGCCTTTTTCCATAACTGTTACTGGCATGCTGTTTCAATACTGACTGCTAGTAACAGTTACATCCTTTTGCTGTAACTGTTACTAGCAGTCAGTATTGAAACAGCATGCCAGTAACAGTTACGGCAAAAGGCCAACAATGGTGCAATTTCAACAAGGTATGATAGTACGCAACCATTGTAAGATATAACCAATAATACAACACAAGGCCCAACGTTAAGTTTTGAGAAAAATATATGTGGAAATGAAACTATACCTGTTGTATAAGAATAAACATTTGTGATGCAGATAAGGGGTGGAGGGAGAGAATGACATTCCATTTTCTATTTTACTTTACATGACCTAACCCTATGTATTTTAATTATGTTATGTTGGGGTGTGACTGTGCTGTATTGGACACTTGTATTTAACGGGAACTTTTTCCTCCTATCTTCACTGACAATGGGATTGTGGACCAGCTGCACTAACTATAATAATAACTACATAGATAAAAAATATGTATATATAAATGCTGTCTGATGTAAAAGCTGAATTGCCTGTCTGGGTATTCGAAACATGCACCTGTTGCACATGAAAATGTGACTCTAACCATTCAGCTAATGTGGATGTGAAGATTTCAGCTATACATTTCTATATAGCTTTTCATTACGTTTAAGCAGTGCTGATTGCCTTGCCGTGCAAACCGGCTCAGCTTTGCTTAAACTTGACATTTTCTATTAAAATTAAAAGCATCCAGTTTCTATTTTTAGATGTCTGGCATGTGTTTATTGCTAAGTACCATGCTGCGCCATGCAAACACAAAAGAAAAATAATAAAAAAAAATGTAAAAAAAAAAAAAGAGACAATGGCATTTTCACATTTAATTTCAGGCACTCTGACAGTAAAGGGTGTGTGTTACGGACCCTGTAACACACCCCCTACATATAAATTTTACAACTGTCTGAGGACATGCATTTAATTTAATATTGTAGTGCTGTCTGACAGTGCAGGGGGTGTGTTATACATCTCCGGGCACTGCAACACATCCCCTGCACTGATTCAGTAACCATGTACATGGCTATCCCTCAGTAGCGCACGTTCATTAATATGCAAGGCACTCTGCTGAGGGGAGATGCAGACATGGCCATGGTACACTCTGTGTAGGGCTTGCACTATTCCTACATGGAGTTTATTAAATCTGGGGGTATGTTTTAGCACAATCACATGAATTTTAACACTTATTTATGTTAATTGATGCATAACAATGTTGTTTGAAGTTTTCCATAGAGCTATGTGTTTTAACTATAACTATTATTCATTTTCAGGTATGGATTATTTAAGAATCTTATTTACACCTGTTGCTTGAAATCAACTGAAATGAAGTTCATATATATTAAGATGATAAAAAATAGTTACACTATTATATAATGGAAAGATGCCATTTAGCATTGTTAGCATATGTGTCAAAATTACCAATTGTTTTCATACTAGACAACACAAATATCTTTTCACACTACTATCTTTAGATGATTTAATAATATGTCTATTTATCTGCTTAGTTCATCTATTACAAATTATTTCATCACTACAGATCTAAGTATTTTGTGTAGTAGTAAAACATCAACAATATGTTATATATTTTAGCATACTATTTATTCTTTTTCCATCTATTTTTCTTTTCCCCCTTTCCCACTTGAATAGCAACAGTTAAAATCCATATCTTATTTGAAATATATAGGCGTATCATACACTTATCTAACAGGGAAATTGTTAAACGTTGTATATAAATACCCTGAAGCAACTGAAAATAGGCATTTTGTCCAGTCATTCATTTATATTCAAAGTTTGCTTCAAAGTACAGTCATTGTGTATGTTCCATCAGTGTTATCCCAGAATGTAGAAACACACTGTGTTGAACATATTATCTTATGTTTTATAGCAACTTTAAACTTTGTGTGTGTTTATTCAGTTGTTTTGAGCTGTTTACATTATTGAAGTACAATTCTGTTTACTATTTGACAGTACTATTATTTAATACATTTAAGGTTTAGCTTTTATAATTAAAATAAAAAAAAAGTTGCTACATTTAAAACTTTAATGTTTCAATTCACTCTATTTCCCTCATGAATTCTTTGATTCTTTGCCTCCATGTTCCACAAAGCATTTCCTGGAAGGCAAAAGGTCAGAGGAGATTCTCGGATGTCAAAGTGCAGCAGCGACATCATCACAGTCTTCAATTTTGTTCCTCATGCTTGCAGCTTCACTAAAGACAGAAAAAACTGCTTCTATGCAAAAATTCGAGTGGGAGGTAATTTTAAGAGTTTGTTTTTAAAGGATGCACGCTCACACCACCTCCAGCAAACAGTTCACACAAAAAGAAATGGTCAAAGTGATTCAAATAATATCACTTGTAAATTGACCAGTAATTAATTAAAAGGCATTTCTTTTTAATTATGCATATTATTTCACTATTTCCCCATTAGTGTTAACAGTGACTTTACTAAAGATAGAAACAAGTTAATGAGAAAACCAATCAAATAATAATAACAAGGGGAAAATGTAAGTGAAGATATACATACCACATTTTGTTCTAAGTTAGTGCTCCTTATGATGATCTCCATTCCAAAGCCCCTTTATTTCAGCAGATTCAGAACTCTATTATAAGTTTATAGGGCTGTCACAATACTACGATTTAACTATTTATTCATAAATTAAACTATGCTCCCCACCAAGATATTAAAAGTCGATGCTATTCTTTAGTAGTTATTCATATATGTGTAGTATTAGAGTATTTTAAAATCTGTTAATATATTAGATGAAAATATATCATCTTTGTATTGGAGAGCTTCTTAAAGTTTTAAAATAAGGGTCTAATAGGATAAGAAGACAAATAAGCAAAGTAATAAAATATTATTTTTCTTTAAAACTTTTAGTTTTCCCTGTAGTTGTCCATCTGTTTTCAAGAGCATTTCTTTTTGATTTAGTCAAAGACCAATCAATTTCTTCAAGTTTATCCAAAAGTTTATTCTTCCATGCAAAATCCAAAGCTTCCTCAAGTGTGTTGAATGTTTTCTGTCCATCAAGAAGATGAAGTTTTATTCTTGCTGGAAATAGTATTTGTGTTTTAATGCCAGATTTATTTAGGTTTTTAATCTGAGGAATGCATTTGGTTTCTATTCAAAACTACTGATGTTGTGTAATCATTATCACATCTCATATTTTTTCCATTTATTTTTATTGGTGGATTTGACCTTGCTGCTCTAAGTCCCAAGTCTTTGTTCTGAGTAGAAAGAAACTTCACCATTATAGATCTTGGTGAAGAAAAGTTTTTTTAGATGAAGTGATATTTGAGAAAGATCTATATATACTCTCTGAATTTCAAAGGAAAGATCCTCGGGTGGGTTTAGAGTCTTTGGCAACCAAGGGTTCAGAAATGACAACATAATTGTTACCTTCTTTTTTTGACACTCCATATATTCTTATATTGTTTCTCTTTAAAATCTGCTTTCTAAATTTTATACTTTCTCTATTAACAGGGTGTTCTACTCCAGGAAGAGTTCAATTTTATTATCATTTTCTGTTGTCCTTCCATCTATGTCATTTACTGATTTTTTTCGATTGATGTAATTAGATCTGAGTGTTTTTTAATGATTTCATCCAATAGTTCTATTTGCTTTTTATTGTCTTGTTTTATATCCAACTTATCAGTTTGGATAGAGAGATCATTTACACTTGCAGTAAGTATTTGAAGTGTCTTCTTCATTCTATTCTCATGTGTAGAGGCCTTCAAGTGACTCAAGACTAGATTTATGTGAAGAACTTCTAACAGAATAAAAACTTCAGGAAATCCCAGGAGCTTATTTTTCTCAGTTAATTTCAGACCTGAAGTGATTTTAATGCAACCAGAAAACTTAAAATATAATTTTTACTTTTTAAAACTGAATTTTCATGTCAGAAAAACTGAACAGAGCTAAATTTTCTTGATGCTACAAACGTGCCATCTTGGCCACCCCCCCCCCCCCATTGAATTAATTCTTAACTGAATGTTAAAGATTCTGAAGTTTCTCTTTGACCATCCAGACAGAGCTAAAATCAGAAGTTAGAGTCTGACACTGAAATAAATGAAATAATTCTTAAACCAAGTTTAAAAGAATTGCATCAAAAGCAAGGAGAGAATGCTAAGCACTACTGAATGTTTTAGTACAATGGTATGAAAAGTTGATTGCTGAAGATGCTAAAGTAAATTATTAGAAGGTTGCTTACTAAAGTTATGTATAGTGAATGTAGTAAGGTGCAGAAAGATGCATTGTGAAAATGTAATTGCACTATGAAGCATGTGTTCAAGAATACTGGTGGAAAAAAATCACTGAAGCAAGGAGTGAATATAACAAAACCAAGGTGAATTTTCAAACTGTAAAAAGTAGCTTGCTGCATTTTAAATATAGAAGTAAAACCAAACAAGTGTGGAGCACTGTGGTTTTAAATTAATTGTGACTTGGAGAAGGCTTTGAAGACTTCACAAATCTAAGTAAATCTTAATAATGAATGAAAAGTATGAAAACAAGGAGGGATATTCAGAAAGGTTACAAATAATAAGTCCATTTTTCCACTCATTGTAACCATTTGTGAATCAGAGACATCCCTACCCTTGTACTGTAACACAAAGAGGTCCAGTACTATGATGGGCTGTCTCTGTTGTCTATCACAGATGCTAATCAGGCATTCTGAGGGGGAGTGGCCAGTGCTAATTAGCCATGGGCTCTGTATCAAAATGCCTGCAGTAAGGCATCTACATGGCTGAGAGATTCAGATAATCACTCAGCTACATAAATGAAGCTAAAACTTAAATTGTATGGCATTTCTGGAACAATTCAAAAGCACAGATGCACATAAATAAACCTAGTAACCAGTGGTGGCTTGTGCTTTTGAACTTCAGGACTGCAGCCCCCCCAGCTGTACAAAAGCAGGAAAACCAGAATAAAAAAAATTAACGAGTCCCAGAACTCCACACATGCATGCTCGGAACTCAAATCTGGACTGCTGTTTAACCTGTCCAGATTTGGAAAGAAGGCATCATGCTACAACTGCATAGACTGGAAGGGGATTGGACTGCAAGGTCTTCAGTCTGTGCATGCTCAGTCAAAACTGTAGGCTGGATTCAGTGCATGCATGAGTGCTATTGCCCTGGAAACAGAAACTGCTTTGGACTTGGAGTGAGCTGCTGCTTTTGAACAAATCCATTCAAATGGACTCAAATTTGTAATGGGACTTTGAACTTAGGTACTGGCTTTTGCAGTGCATGTGTGTGTGTGTGTGTGTGTGTGTGTGTGTGTGTGTGTGTGTGTGTGTGTGTGTGTGTGTGTGTGTGTGTGTGTGTGTGTGTGTGTGTGTGTGTGTGAAATGCCCCAGTTAACTATAACTAGTGGCTAGAGATCAACTCAGGCTCAAACCCTGAACCTTGGTTGCAGGTAGCAAGAGCCTGACTTTCCTACCCACCACCACTTGTGAAACATTTTCATATTTTTGCCTCATATTTTTGTTCTGTTCCTCATAAAATCTGTGGTTTTCTGGATTTTGAATTCACTAAATAATGACAGGCATTTAAATTTCAGACTTCATATTCTTCAAAAAGTACATGGTAACACAAAACATTTCATTCTAGCACGTTTTTAAGTTTATAAGATCAGTATTTGAAATATATCCCTATTTTTGGGGCTGTATTCCCCCATTATTGACTTTGTCCAGGTGTTTTGTACTAAGAGGTTGAGAGCTATGGTGAGAACTGTATTCACAAAATGATAGCCATTTAAGTTTCAGTCTTCCTGTCTTTTAAGACACAGCTGATTTGGCATAGTGGTATGTTGCTTTGACTGTAGTGCGCAGGGTCCTGGGTTCAAGACTTTGCAGTGAAATGCATGGCAACAGCACAGTATTTTATTCTAGCAACTTTCCAAGATTATACAACCAATATTTAAAATGTGTCCCTGGTTTTTAGGCTTTTGTCCCCCCCCCAATAAATGTTGGCTTTTTCCAGATTTCTTGTGCTCATGTGCTGCAAATTTGAGAAACACAATTGAGTGTCGAGTGGATTTTACAAGGAGCTAAGAGCTTCAGAGGCAGAGAAGTTTAGTGCTACCTATGCTGAGTCTGCTTGCATTGTTAATAGCACAACAGGTAGAGTAATTGCTGTTGATGCAGAAGGCTGTGGGTTTTACTCCCACAGAATATAGATGCATTGCTGATACTGTACTGTGTTGTACTTTTAAAAGGGGTGGATGCTGCAGTCCTGAGAATGTCCTCTTTGGTGGAGATACCTAGTAACTATGAACCTGTTATCAGTTTGCCATCTATTCCCTATTGCAATATTACTAGGTTATCCTTTTTTAATGTAACATGGACAATTTATTCCTCAAGGTGAAGAGGCTCTTTATTTGTAGATGAAACAATGAAATATAAAGTTGTTTGCTAGCAGCAACCTCTTCATTAGTTACAGATCTCTTTAATGTGGAATTATTCTGAATTCGGCAATTTTGTCATTATTGGTGCATACATATTGTTTCATTGTTTACTAGAAAAATGTTCAAAACAATAAATTTAAGACATCCTCTAACAACTGTACTGTATTATACAAGGAATATAATTTAATACAATCAGGAAGCTGTATCAAAGAACACATGTATGATTTGTGTGCAAGGGGCCTATGATTTGAAAACAGCCCAAAGTTAATCTTTATCTGTCACTGGCCAGATGTATTTTCTTTGAATGTGGGTTTCAATGCTGTTTCAATGAATGTGAGTTTCAAGGGCAGAGAAGTTGTAATGTTAAGTCTGTTTTCATTGTGAGGCTGCATTGCTTTGTTTAGCAGATGTCTATTAGTGCTTGTGCTGTAAAATGTAAAATAAAACTTTTAAATGAAATCAAAATAATTGTGGCATTAAAGCAGTATGCACAGTACAGTGTTTATGGAAATGGGTTGAAATAGCCAAGTAATGGGACATTGGAATGACTGCAGAGGGGTGGCCCCATTCGACCATGATTTTGTGAGGGGGGAGGGTGGCAAACTCAAAGACAGACCTGGCTGAACTATACCTCTCAACTCTCCATATTTTCATAAAATGAATAGATTTTTGCTTAATTTTTGTTTTGTTCCTCATAAAATTTGTTGTTTTCTGGAAAATCATTTAGGAATGAAATCACTAAATAACGACAGACATTGAGTTTCAAACTTTATACCCTTCAGAAAAATGCATGCTAAAGCAAGACCTGTTATTCTATAAACTGTCTAAGTTTATACAAGAGCAATTTTTAGTACTGTCTGTATTTTCCCCTAATATATTTGGTCTTGTCCATTTTTCCTGCATTAAGAGGTTGAGAGGTATGTGCAAATAAATTGCTTTACAGAATTAGGTATATCCAAGCTTTCAACTGTCCTCAACTTTGGCTCAAAATGTTGTTCTCCCCTTAATAATCCCTCTGCAAAATGGCAATTTTGGAAGAAAATGTGGATGGTTTACAATTAATAAATAATTGTAATGATCAGAGTTATAGATTACTTTTATTTCAGAAATGCATGTAGATTATCTTATTTTGTCAGCAGCTCAACTTAACAATACTAATATTAAAAAGTGTCCCTTCTTTGTCAGGTTCCCAGCTGTATTGTGTGGCTATTTTATATTTCTGCATCACATTTCTGGTCAGTGTTTCATATAATTTTGGTTTTCTGGCAAATTAGTGGCAAATCATTAAAGATTGAAGTTAGAAAATAATGACAGACATTTGAGTTTCAGATTTTATACCCTTCAGAAAATTCATACTAATGCAAGACCCACTATTCTATTATCTTGCTAAGTTTATAAGAGCAATATTTAAAAAAATGTCCTTATTTTTGCACCCTTGTCCCACTTCTGTTCATGGCTTTGTTAGGATTTCTTGCTCTGAGGTTGAGAGGTATGACAAATGTGTCAGAGCCATCACCATCAGCCACAGACATTTCAAATTGTGACATACTTGTTGCACCCCACTCCCCCATGTAGTGACTCAGGATGTGTCCAAGCAAGGCAAGGAGCAGTTATGCAGTGTAAGTGTGCAGAGTATCCCCCCATCCAAAGTAGACACAAGTAATACAATGGCTTTTCATCTTTCCTTGATTTTGCAGAATGTTTTGGTTTTCTGTCATATTTTTATACTGTTGATTTATGCTTCTTATTATTCAGAACATGCATGTTGTTGCAGTGCCTGTTGCTCTGTGTTTAAGTAGCAGTGATTTAATGACTATCAGGTAAGCTTGCCTGAGATTGTAACATGCAAGTAAGTTTTAATAAGCATACTGTTAAAGAATTACCAACTTTGAAACCCTTTTTGTTGTTGCCTTGCAGAGAATATTTACATAACTAGATAATGTATAAATCTTAGATATTGAAATGGATATGGCAGTATTTGTAATAAAGAACAGGATTACAGTATTTTCAAAAGCTCACTACATTTGTTGGAGACTTGCATTCATCTTTGCAGGCTTTACCAGTAAACTAAACATAATGCCAATCTATCATGTGTGGTCCATAACCTGTGCGGTAATCCTTTAAGTAATTTATCTTGAGATTGTTTCTTGTTTGCTGTTCATTTTTTACTTAGATTATGTTTTCCCCATGAAACAAGTAGATAGTTGTTGTCAGGCAGCAGGTATTTTTTGGATAAGATACATTTTTACAAGTAGGGGGATCACAGAGATTGCTACTTTCAGCATATTACTTGGTACTTTTATAAAGCCGAATATAAATTCTAATTAGAACTGCAGTGCAAGGAGAAGTGGGTTGAGTTGAGTGCTGCTTGTTTTTTTATACTTGATTTCAACTGGCATTCCAGTAATGTATTTAAAAAGTAATTTATTTTTTCATGCCTCACAACCTTTTTGTTTCCATCTAGATATTAAGTAAGCTGTCATGTAGCCAATGCATTGAAATATTTTTTTCTTCTACACTTCATTTTGTTTTGATTGGACTCTCATAATGATGGTTTGGCATCCAGGGCAGTGTATTTTATTAAAGTCCCAGTTTTTTGTGGTTTTGAGCATAGCTCCACCCCTTTCTAGTTGGTCACACCCCTTCCCATTGGCTCCACCCATTCAGCTGTCTTCTGCAGTCACCCTTTGATTTGAAGTCACCAGCTGCCACAGCTAGTAACACTTTCTTTTGTGGTGTTTGCCCTGTAACATGGAATGAAATCCCACTGGGAAGTTTTTGGCATGTAAAACAGCCGTATTCTTGAGAAATGTAAATGGTTTATTATACAATGACTGGCCGGTAATATCGTAAAATGAGCATGCTGATCGGCCAGCCCATCCAGCGTGCCTGTTGAGAATATACAATGGAAAAAGTCAGATCGCCCAGACTTTTTTACGTTGATATATTCTTTAATTTTAAGGGTTTAAAAAAAAAAGTGTAGCAACGGAGATCTTTCTTCCGTTGCTTACTTTACCAAGCGCTGATGTACTCGGTATGTGTGGGAACACAAGTTCCAAATGCATGCGCAGTACATCAGCAATGGCAAAGTGGAGCTGTCCAACAGTGGAAGGATAGCACGGTGCCGTTATACAAAGACATTATTTTAGAAAAGTAAGTATTTTGGTTTCTTAAATAATGTCATTGTATAATAGCTATAACCCACTTCTGGGTGTGGGTAATGCTGGATTTACCCATGGTTGTCTTTGTTTGGTCACTCGGGTTTCGCCCTCATGACCAAACCACATCAACCATGAGTAAATCCAGCATTGCCCACACCCAGGCGTGGGTTATTGCTTAATTATGACATTTTTCAGTGTGATATACTTTGCAGTTCCATGCATGGTGCACAGTTTTGGCACTAATTGCTGATACAACCACTTTATAATTATATGTTTATAATACTAATTAAACAGCCTCATGTAAGACAGACAGTGCTTACACTCAGTTATCAATAATTTGCCTTTGATAAGCTTGCAAATTCCAGTATCAAACTCAAATTATTATATTCAGTCTTAATCTCATATTTGATTTAACATTACTCATCAAACAAAAACAAACACACATGCGCACACACACAAACAAATTGATTGCAACCTGATATGAAATCAGGAATTAATTAATGATCTTATTATTTTATTTACACCATAATATTAGTTTTAGCAGGACCAAGCACCTTATATTAGAGTCTACCTTATTAAATATATATATATGTCTTAGGTACTTTGTTCTGTGTCAGCATCCTCTTCAAGCAAATTCCAGTAAGCATCCCATAAATACCACTCTTTTATTAAGTTTTGTTTATGATTTCTAATAGCTTTCATTTCCATACTTTTAATATGTATATTTTTAACTGTCTTATTGATGATTTGTCTTTCCATTTTCTAGTTATAGCTTTCTTATCTGCAATTAAAAGATAGCAACATTTTCACTTCTTTACAACTGTTATTTAAACCAACTCAGCAAAAACATCTCTATGCTAAGGTTGAATTCTCTTTCAAGTATAAGACTTAGAATAGTATTAACATTGTTGTTGTTATACCAAAGCATCTCCTTCTATTTCTAGAATATATGCTCTAAAGAAGCTCTTTCTGAACCATCACATTTCCAACACAAGCCTCTTGTCTATCTTAGCATTTTTTGAAGTCTCACAGAGGAATAAAATATTTTTGCAAACATTGTTGTGCAAAAACTACAATTTTCTTTTTTTAATTGCTTAGACCTCTCCAAATGCTAATGCATGGTTCTGTTGTTACATGTTTGGGCACAACATTAGCATCAGTGGCTCAACTGATAACACACTTACCTTTGGTTTGGGAAGATTGCACAGTGCAACTGATTTATTTAATGCTCAGTTTGTCTCAATTATCACCTTATAAGTCCTTCTAATAGATGTTTTGCGCATTGTCTTCATTTTTTTGTATGCATCAATCAAACATTTCTCCCTGGCCTTCCTCTGAAAATGGGCTTTAATTCCCAGTCAGTCTTTCCTTGTAAACAAATGTAAGTAAATAAATAAGTAAACAAAATTAAATAATAAAACAAATGAATAAATAAATATAATATGAGGCCATTAGTTTATTCAGCACAGCACCCACAATGCTAACTGAGTATATTGCAAAATGTCATACTGCAGTCATAAAAACTTATGAAATAAAGCAACTAAAGCCTATATATAAAAGGCCATATCTCCATCTCCTTTTGATTCCACTATGAAATGCTCATAAAACTGCTATTCTACCCTTGTTAATTTCCCATCACTTTAGCTGCTTGAAGGTATAACATTGTAGCCATGGCATGTTACAAATAAATATATGTATATATAGTAAAATATATTTGGGCTTTTACATGTTATGAAATGATAGGTCAGTAACTACATATAACAATTCTGGACCACGGTTGTGTTCTGTATGTTAAACAAAAAAGAAGTTCAACATAATACCCACAAAGTAAAAAAATAGTGCAAAATGTTAAGATTATGAAAGCAAAGGTATATGAATGCCTGCCTGCATCTAGTACCCACATATAAAAGGACACGTCTCAGTTCTCATTGAGATCTCAATATGAAACATTAGGCAACAGTACCTATATGTTATCCAAAAATGCTTGTAAAACTGCTATTCTACACTCAGTAATTTGTGTAGCTGAATATTGACTGTGACCCCACCACTTTATTCACTTGAAAACATGACATTTTATCCATTGCATGTTACAGCTGAAGAAATATATATCTTCATGGTTAAGTATATAGGACTGTTACTTCTTATGTCAGGAAAACTCAGTTTTCCGCTTTTCTGTTTGTTGTTTCTGTGTAGCTTTTCCTTTTGTGCGGAAGATAACCCGTAACATTTCGGTTTGCCGAGTCTCCTTGCCAGCTTTTGGTTACCGTTAAGCTTAGGAAGTAGATTCGCATGTTAACCTTCAACGGAAGGTACTTCCATTCACAGAAAGCGACACGGAGAATACTGATGGGACAACAATCTACCGGCCAGCACCACCACCGCTTTCTACCCCACCTGTGGCTTACAATATGCAACACCACCAATTCAAAGCAGCAAAACTCACAAAGTAAACCAAAAATAATAAATAATTGAAATAAAAAGCTGAAGCAAAAAATTAAATAAAAAGCAAAAATCTAGATGAAAGCAGATATAAAAAATATATAGAGCTAAATCTAGTAGGTACCATTTTAAGGCATATTCAGTACCACCTCCAATATTTTCATTCAACTACATTCACTTTATTATAACACATTCCACAACTCAAAATTTCACTTACTACTCAAACATGACTCCCATCAGTTTAGCTGTTTATTTAATGCCAAATATGACATTATCATGAAAGCTGTTTAAAAACAAGATATTGCTATCATGGCATGATACAGCTGAAAAAAAAAAAATTTTTCTGCTGGAGCATATTGGATGTTTATTAACATATTCTCTAAGAAGAGATAAGAGACACCACCACAAAATGGAACCAACAAATCTGGATAAGTATACTGGAAAATGTTAGACTCAGTATATATGAATGAATAGAGGAGAATGTAGTACAAGCATATGATTGAATAATGTCCATTTGAATTGTGATTGATTTTTGAGGTTTCTGTCTGTCTCAAAAGAAGAGGGTCAGCTACAAAATGCAGCTAAGACTATTATTCTACCTGTAAAAATTTTTCTACTTTTATAGTCTATTATTTGACTCACCTGTTGAAATATATATATATATATATATATATATATATATATAATATATATATATATATATATATATATATATATATATCAGACTGTAACACTCCACATAAAATTAATGACTTTAAATAATAGGAGATCACTACTGATAGGTTCAAAAACGTCATATAAATTCAAATTCCTGTCGCTTTTAAAGCTAAACACACACAAATTATCATTAAAAAATATATATAAAAATATATGATAGTATAAACTAACTTAATAATCATGTGTTATTAAGAATCTAAAAATACATATGTCTAAACACAACTATGCAAATATCAAATAGAAATACACTGAGAATATATGTAAAAATATATATAGAAAGTGTGTACAATAAATAAAAAACCTATTGCAGTTTAGGTTTAAACAGCCTCTTCTTACGTAAAATGGGCTGTAATTGAACTCTGTCATTTAATCCAGGGGACCTATCTGCTCTACAACGAATAATCCATCTCAACTCACACTCCTGTGTAAAGTTGTCAATATCCCCTCCTCTAATACTGGAAATTATCCTTTGCATAATACAAAACTTGAAGGAATGAGATACTCCCATGTGTTTAGAATGTTTAGCCAGGGCATTATGTTTTGAGCCTAAATGTATATGATAAACATGTTCTCTAACACGTTCTCTTAGTTGTCTGCTGGTTTTCCCAATGTAAAATGCTGTGCAAGAAGTGCATCTACCAAGATAAACAACATGGGTACTCAAACAATTAGTTTCAGTGTGAAACAAAAACTTACGTTTAGTGACAGGGTGAATAAAACTCTTATCAGTGTCTATATACTGACACTGGTTACAGTTGTTTCAAGGTATGGTATTATGCACACAATCATCAGATATAACATTGTTGGCCATGGAATAGCAGCACAACATACGTTTCAAATTTTGCTTATTCTTAAAAACAAACTTAGGTCGAGGTCCTACCACATTGCTAATATCCCTGTCAAGTAGGAGAGTATCCCAATGTTTTTCAATAATTTCTCTAACTTGCCCTATGTCCTTAGTAAAATACATCAGTATCCTCACTTCACATGATTTTATAATACTATTAACATGGTCATCATCATTCCACTCAGAAAAATATGGACGTGCCCTCGAGTTCCTGAGTTCATTCACTTCAGCTACAGTCCTATCAATATCAGTTTCACTATAACACCTCTCAGTTAACCTGTTCTTAAGCTCAGATAATTCCTGTAGATAGCCTTCATACGTTGGATTAAGTCTTGATGCTCTCATCATCTGACCCTTCACAACATTGTCAAAAACATACTTAGGGTGCATGCTATGTCTGTGTAACAGGGTATTCTTGTAGCAAGCTTTCCTGTGAACTGAAGTATTTAACAACCCGCTACTGAGTCTGATTATGTTAACATCCAAAAAAGATATATCTGTCAAAGAAAAACAAACAGAAAACCTGAGAAACCCAGTCAAACTGTTCATAACATGAATAAATTCCAAAAGACTAGTTTCATCACCCTTCCAAATCAGGAAGAGGTCATCTACAAATCTCCTGTAAAATCCAACGTGCTGTTTGAAAGTGTCCAAAGGAAACAATAATTCTTCTTCCCAATCTGCCATTACAATATTGGCGTAGCTATTGGCACAAGGAGTGCCCATAGCTATGTCATTCTTTCTTATTTAAGAATAAGCAAAATTTGAAATGTATGTTGTGCCGCTATTCCGTGGCCAACAATGTTATATCTGATGATTGTGTGCATAATACCATACCTTGAAACAACTGTAACCAGTGTCAGTATATAGACACTGATAAGAGTTTTATTCACCCTGTCACTAAACGTACGTTTTTGTTTCACACTGAAACTAATTGTTTGAGTACCCATGTTGTTTATCTTGCTAGATGCACTTCTTGCACAGCATTTTACATTGGGAAAACCAGCAGACAACTAAGAGAACGTGTTAGAGAACATGTTTATCATATACGTTTAGGCTCAGAACATAATGCCCTGGTTAAACATTCTAAACACATGGGAGTATCTCATTCCTTCAAGTTTTGTGTTATGCAAAGGATAATTTCCAGTATCAGAGGAGGGGATATTGACAACTTTACACAGGAGTGTGAGTTGAGATGGATTATTCATTGTAGAGCAGATAGGTCCCCTGGATTAAATGACAGAGTTCAATTACAGCCCATTTTACGTAAGAAGAGGCTGTTTAAACCTAAACTGCAATAGGTTTTTTATTTATTGTACACACTTTCTATATATATTTTTACATATATTCTCAGTGTATTTCTATTTGATATTTGCATAGTTGTGTTTAGACATATGTATTTTTAGATTCTTAATAACACATGATTATTAAGTTAGTTTGTACTATCATATATTTTTATATATATTTTTTAATGATAATTTGTGTGTGTTTAGCTTTAAAAGCGACAGGAATTTGAATTTATATGACGTTTTTGAACCTATCAGTGGTGATCTCCTATTATTTAAAGTCATTAATTTTATATGGAGTGTTACAGTCTGAAGAAGCCTACGGGTGAAAGCGCTTACTTGTGCGTGCAATAAACTTTTTATACATTTTTGGAGGAGTTGATTTTATCTTTTGGATTTGACATTTAAACCTCTTCTCGTGGAACTGTGTGCCATTTTTTACTCCTGTGTATGCTTTGGCATTGTATTTTTCTGTTATAATAAGATATCTATGCATAAAACACATTCAAGAATACCTTTCTTCCCCCAAGGATTTCCTTAGATCTCAATCATGATTTATACAGTAACAGACTCTCCTGTGTCAGTGGCATGGTGTTTAGGCCTTGTGCATCAACAAAAATGCTGTCTTGCCTGCTGAATGTTTTTTTTTTTTTTACCTTTGGTGTAATGTTAATGTTATGTACATATGCTCTGGACATTACTTTCACCTGTTTTTCTGAATTGAGGTTTAATAGCACTCCCAGTGGAATCCAAGTGCAATGCGAGAGACTGACAACAAAAGTCCTCCAAAACACTGGATTTATTAGCTATATATAACAGACTATATATCAGTTCCCCCTAAGGTAGTTCATAATAAAAATAACAATAAGATTATTAAGTACAAAACTTACTCCTGACTGCTGTTCTGCCTTCAGGATTTTGTTGAATCACAATTCTAATTAAGTGGCAGCAGTCAACGTCTGCCAGTACATGGGGTTGTGAGGTCTCACCCTAAGCAGTTACAGAACTAAGTTATCTTATTTGGTGAAATATTTATGATTTTTTTCTATTTATTTAATATTAACTTAAATCAGATATATTCTAAACACTAGTTTCCTGCTGATTTTTAGAGGTGTCAACTATCACTGAAAACATTGAATTATGTTAGATTTTTACAATAAAAGTCATCTGAATCATTAAATTTGCTACCTGGATATAAGAGGGCATATGCTAGTTCCTCTAAAGAAGTTTATAATAAATACTCAGTTTCAATAAGATGCATGTACATCCAATAAGATACACATCCAAGAATACCTTTCTAACCTCAAATATTTAATTACCCTGCAATCCCAGTTTACATAGTAACCCACTCATATATCTCAGTTGTACAGATTTTCACAGAATGTCCAGATTTTTGCCTCATATTTTTGGTCCATTGTTCATAAAATTGTATTTTTTCTAGCAAATTATTGGTGAGTCCTTAAAAACTGAAGACAGAAAATAATGGCAGACATTTGAGTTCCAGACTTCATACCCTTCAGAAAAATCATGCTAATACAAAACCTATTATTTTATCAACTTTCTAAGTTTGTAAGAGCCATGTTTAAAAAGTGTCCCTATTTTTGGGCTTTTTCCCCCTGATTATTTATGGTTTTGTCAATATTTCTTGATCTAAGAAGTTGAGAGGTATGAACCCACTGTGTTCACCAGTACACAAAGTTTAGGCTTTATCCTATATGTAGTTACAGAATGCTACTTTGCTTGAAGAAATAAAAATCTTTTCACTTATGGTGTAATGGTAACAGTTTTGTCACATGTTCTTGACATTACTTTCACCCAGCCTTTGAGCAGAGGCCAAACACCTCCCAGGTGGAAATGGGGTAAATTATCAAATCCAACAAACAAACACCCTCTAAAGCACTGTATTCAGTTTCTCTGTGATAGTTCATAATAAAAACAATTGTGCAATTCTAATAAGATATGTGGGTATAAAATACACTCAAGTATTTCATTCTACAGTTAAAGATTTTGCTGGATTTCAGTCCTGGTTTACATGGCAGTAGACTGCCTTTGTTAGCACATGGAGTTTAGATGTCATCCTAAATGCACTAACAGACATGTTGTCTTGCCTGGTGAAATATTTCAAATTTCTTACTTCTGATGCAATGACAACACAATAACGAAAAATTCTGCATATGGGCTGCATTCTTCCAATTTGAGCCAATGCTATATATTCATGTACAAACAACTAATGGAAATAAGAGCATAATGCAACTTGGTCAGTAAGCGATCTGAACTTATCAATGATTATTTAATAGTGATCATGCAACTACCATGTCCTTTCATATACACAACCTGCCTCTCTACCCTCCAAAAAGATAACTGCCTTCTGAGCACAATCTGATGCTAGATGTGTTGAATGTGAAAGAACAACTGGCCACAATAATGTAGTTCTTACTCTTAGACATATATGTGCTGCTCCCACCCCACATCCAGTTTACTGTGAACATCTAATTGTACTTTGCTTTCAGCAATGGAATGCCACCCCCCCAGAAGTTAACCACTTCTGGTGATCACCCGTGATACCTCTCAAGTGTCTCTGATTTAGTAGAATGTCCATAGTTTTCCCTAATATTTTGCACAGTCTCTCATATAATTTTTCATTTTCTGGTAAGTCACTGACATTACAGTCAGTCAGTTAATTATGCCAGTAATTACATATTCATACCTCTTCTTGTTCTGAAAATGCATGCTGATGCAAAACTTGCTGTCCTATTAATGTCTTAACTGAACTAGAGCAATATTTAAACATTATCCCTAATTTCCCCTATTATTTTAGTTTAGTCCAGAATTCATGGGCAAAGAAGTTGAGAGGTATGTGTGATCACAAGTGAAATAAATAATGGCAACAGTAAAGTTTTTCAGTTTGCTGCTACAGCCACCACAATCTAAATGTCATTGTAAATAAATAAGCAATAAGCAAATACACAAATAAACAAATAAATAAATGAATCATGCTGTAGGCAGTGTGCACTTGTTACTGTTTAAGACAGAATTGGTTTCCTGACAGTATGCATGCCTGCAATAGAAAATTGTTCCTGAAGAACATGGCATCCACTCCTGTTGACAATCCTGTTGACAATCTGTAGCTTATTGTCTAGATGTTGCTAGCTGATATTGTTTTAATGTTAATGAGCCTAGGTGTAGTGATCTGCATTTCATATGGTTCACAGTTTTACTTTTTATTTTCTTTCTCTTTCATTAAACTGCAGGACTGTATATAATGTTATAACAATTCAAAAGTAATTTGGTGGACATTTTAAAGTGTGCTCTACTTTAATCTGACATCCTAGTTCTATGATGAATTATTAACTATGAGGAAATATGAGACATGGCAATGTATAATCAATGCTAACAGGGCAGTTAAAGAATAACTTTATATACAAATGTTAGATACCACAGAGCACAGCTATGCAGCTTACATACAAAGTTACTCTTGTTAATATTAAGCATCACAAACAATGGATTAGATGTTTGTGCTAAAGTCTCCAAGACCTTGAAATAGGCTTACTGGTATTGCCTTAAACCTTTCTTTTAGTTCTAGCAATTGCTATTTGCTTACAATGCACTCATGTACACTCATTTTATTTATTGACATTTGTTTACTGGGAATGTCCAACTGAGCAGCACTTCAGTGGAGACCTGGGGAGAAAAGCTTCATTATACAGATACCAAGGACATCATTTGAATTGCTTC